>NW_026138161.1:3650000-4148571 GCF_025592945.1 Manacus candei | reverse complement strand
TTCCTTTCCTTCCTTAAATCTTCCTTTCCCTTCTCCTTTCCTTCCTTAAATCCTTCCTTTCCTTCCTTTCCTTTCCTTTCCTTTCCTTTCCCTTTCCTTAACCTTTCCTTTCCTTCCTTTCCCTTCAATTCCTTTCCTTTCCCTTTCCTTTCCTTTCCTTAAATTTCCTTAAATTTCCTTCCTTTCCTTAAATTCCTTCCTCTTCCTTAAATTCCTTCCTTCCTTTCCTTAACTTTCCTTCCCTTAAATTTCCCTTTCCTTCTCCTTAAATTCCCAAACCAAAACCCATAACCTAAAATAATCTCTCTCAAACCCCCCAACCAACCAACCCCCCAACCACCCCCCAACCAACCCAACCCAACCCAACCCACCCCTCCCAACCAACCCAACCCAACCCCCAACCCCCCCAAACCAACCCAACCAACCCAACCCAACCCCCCCCAACCCCAACCAACCCAACCCCCCCCAACCCAACCCAACCAACCCAACCAACCCAACCCCAACCCCCCCCAACCCAACCCAACCAACCCAACCCCCCAACCAACCAACCCAACCCAACCAACCCAACCCACCCAACCCAACCAACCCAACCAACCAACCCAACCCAACCCAACAACCCCCAACCAACAACCCAACCAACCCAACAACCAACCCAACCCAACCCAACCAACCCAACCCCCCAACCCAACCCCCCCCAACCAACCAACCAACCAACCCCCCCAACCAACCCAACCACCCCCAACCCAACCCCCCCAACCCAACCCCCCCAACCAACCCAACCAACCAACCAAACCAACCCCAACCCAAACCAACCCCCCCAACCCAACCAACCCCCCAACCAACCCAACCCCCCCACAACCCCCCCAACCCAACCCCCAACCCAACCAACCCAACCCACCCCCCCAACCCCCCAACCAACCCAACCCCCCCAACCCAACCCCCCCAACCCAACCCAACCCCCCCAACCCAACCCACCCCCCAACCAACCCCCACCAACCCCCCAACCCCCCCCAACCCCAACCCAACCCCAACCAACCCAACCAACCCAACCCAACCCAACCCAACCCAACCCAACCCAACCACAACCAACCCAACCCAACAACCCAACCCCCCCAAACCCCCCCCCAACCCAACCAACCCAACCCCCAACCCAACCCAACCCAACCCCAACCCACCCCCCCCAACCCAACCCCCACCCAACCAACCCAACCCAACCAACCAACCCCCCCAACCCAACCACCCAACCCCAACCAACCAACCCAACCCAACCCCCCAACCCCCCCCAACCCCCCCCAACCCAACAACCCAACCCAACCCCCCCAACCCAACCAACCCAACCCAACCCAACCCAACCCAACCAACCAACCCAACCCCCCCAACCCCAACCACCCCCCCCAACCCAACCCCAACCCCCCCCCCAACCCAACCCAACCCAACCCCAACCAACAACCCAACCCAACCCAACCCAACCCCCCCAACCCAACCCCCCCAACCACCCAACCCAACCCAACCAACCCCAACCAACCCAACAACCCAACCCAACCCAACCCAACCCAACCAACCAACCCAACCAACCCAACCCCAACCCCAACCCAACCAACCCAACCCAACCCCCCAACCAACCCAACCCACCCCCAACCCAACCCCCCCAACCCAACCAACCCAACCCAACCCCAACCCAACCAACCCCAACAACCCCCCCAACCAACCCCCCCAACCCAACCAACCCAACCCAACCCACCCAACCCAACCCAACCCAACCCAACCCAACCACCCCCCAACCAACCAACCCAACCAACCCAACCAACCAACCCAACCCCACAACCCCCAACCCAACCCAACCAACCAACCAACCAACCAACCCAACCCAACCCCCCCAACCCCCCCCAACCCCCCCCAACCCAACCAACCCAACCCAACCCAACCACACCCCCCAACCCAACCCAACCAACAACCCCCCCCCCCCAACCCCCAACCCAACCCCAACCCCCCCAACCAACCCAACAACCCCCCCCAACCCAACCCAACCCACCAACCCCCCAACCAACCAACCCAACCCAACCCCCCCAACCCAACCCAACCCAACCCAACCCCCCCCAACCCAACCCCCCCCAACCAACCCAACCCAACCCAACCAACCCAACCCAACAACCCCCCCAACCCAACCAACCACCAACCCAACCCAACCCAACCCAACCCAACCCAACCAACCCACCCAACCCACCCAACCAACCCAACCCAACCCAACCAACCAACCCAACCCAACCAACCCAACCCAACCCCACCCAACCCAACCCAACCCAACCCAACCACCCAACCCAACCCAACCCAACCCAACCCCCCCAACCCAACCCCCCCCAACCCAACCAACCCACCCCACCCAACCCACCCAACCAACCCAACCCAACCCCCCCACCCAACCCAACCAACCCCCCAACCAACCCAACCCCCCCCAACCCAACCCCAACCCAACCCAACCCAACCCAACCCAACCCAACCAACCCAACCCAACCCAACCCCAACCAACCCAACCCAACCAACCCAACCCACAACCAACCCAACCCAACCAACCACCCAACCAACCCCCCCCAACCCAACCCAACCCAACCCAACCCCCCCACCAACCAACCCAACCCAACCCAACCCAACCCCCCAACCCAACCCCCCAACCCACCCAACCAACCCAACCCCCCCCAACCCAACCCAACCCCACCAACCCAACCCAACCCCCCCCAACCAACCCCCCAACCAACCAACCCAACCCCCAACCAACCCACCCAACCCAACCCAACCCCCAACCCAACCCCACCCAACCCAACCAACCCCCCCAACCAACCAACCAACCCAACCCAACCCAACCCAACCCAACCCAACCCAACCCAACCCAACCCCAACCAACCCAACCCAACCCAACCCAACCAACCCAACCAACCCAACCCACCCCCCCAACCAACCCAACCCCCCACCCAACCAACCCCCAACCCAACCCACCCCAACCAACCCCCCCCAACCCAACCAACCCCCCCAACCAACCCAACCCCCCCAACCCACCCAACCCAACCCAACCCCCACCCAACCCAACCCACCCAACCAACCCAACCCCCCCAACCCAACCCAACCCCCACCCAACCCAACCCAACCCAACCAACCCAACCCAACCCAACCCAACCCTCCCAACCCCCAACCAACCCAACCCAACCAACCCAACCAACCCAACCCACCCACCCAACCCAACCCAACCAACCCAACCCCAACCCCCCACCAACCCAACCCAACCCCAACCAACCCAACCCCAACCAACCCAACCCAACCCCCACCCAACCCAACCCCACCCAACCCAACCCAACCCAAACCAACCAACCCAACCAACCCAACCCAACCAACCCCACCAACCCACCCCAACCCAACCCAACAACCAACCCAACCCAACCCAACCCTCCCTCCCCAACCCTTCCCAACCAACCCAACCCATCCCCCAACCAACCCAACCAACCCAACCCAACCCAACCAACCCAACCCAACCCAACCCACCCCCAACCCAACCAACCCCAACCCAACCCCCACCAACCCAACCCAACCCAACCCAACCCACCCAACCCAACCCAACCCAACCAACCCAACCAACCCAACCACCCAACCCAACCCAACCCAACCCAACCAACCCCCCTACCCAACCCCACCCAAACCTTCCCAACCCAACCCAACCAACCCAACCCCACCACCAACCAACCCAACCCAACCCAACCCCCCCCAACCAACCCCCCAACCCCCCCAACCCAACCCCCCAACCCAACCCAACCCAACCCAACCCACCCAACCCAACCCAACCCAACCCAACCCCCAACCCAACCCAACCCACCCAACCCAACCCAACCCAACCCAACCCAACCAACCCAACCCAACCAACCCACCCCCCAACCACCCTCCCAACCCTTCCCAACCCATCCAACCAACCCAACCCTTCCCAAACCTCCCTCCCAACCTCCTCCCAACCCAACCCTCCCTACCCAACCACCCTCCCAACCAACCCAACCCATCCCAACCCAACCCAACCCCAACCCCTCCCAACCTTCCCAACCCTCCCAACCTTCCAACCAACCCAACCCAACCCAACCCAACCCTACCCAACCCCAACCCAACCCAACCCAACCTCCCAACCCACCTTCCCAACCCAACCCTTCCCAACCCAACCCAACCCTTCCCTTCCCTTCCCTTCCCAAACCTTCCCAACCATCCATCCCATCCCAAACCTTCCCTTCCCTTCCCAAACCTTCCCAAACCTCCCTTCCCTTCCCAAACCTTCCCTTCCCAACCCCAACCAACCCTTCCCAACCCTTCCCAAACCTTCCCTTCCCTTCCCTTCCCTTCCCTTCCCTTCCCTTCCCTTCCCTTCCCTTCCCCTTCCCTTCCCTTCCCTTCCCTTCCCATCCCTTCCCTTCCCTTCCCTTCCCTTCCCTTCCCTTCCCTTCCCTTCCCAACCCTTCCCTTCCAACCTTCCTTCCCTCCCTTCCCAAACCTTCCCTTCCCTTCCCTTCCCTTCCCAAACCTTCCCAAACCTTCCCTTCCCTTCCCTTCCTTCCCTTCCCTTCCCTTCCCTTCCCTTCCTTCCCTTCCCTTCCCTTCCCTTCCTTCCCTTCCCTTCCCTTCCCTTCCCTTCCCTTCCCTTCCCTTCCCTTCCCTTCCCTTCCCTTCCTTCCCTTCCCTTCCCTTCCCTTCCCATCCCTTCCCTTCCCTTCCCTTCCCTTCCCTTCCCAAACCTTCCCTTCCCAAACCTTCCCTTCCCAAACCTTCCCTTCCCTTCCCTTCCCTTCCCTTCCCTTCCCTTCCCTTCCCTTCCCTTCCCTTCCCTTCCCTTCCCTTCCCTTCCCTTCCCTTCCCTTCCCAAACCTTCCCTTCCCAACCTTCCCTTCCCTTCCCTTCCCTTCCCTTCCCTTCCCTTCCCTTCCCTTCCCTTCCCTTCCCTTCCCAAACCTTCCCAAACCTTCCCTTCCCAAACCTTCCCTTCCCAAACCTTCCCTTCCCTTCCAAACCTTCCCTTCCCTTCCCTTCCCAAACCTTCCCTTCCCAAACCTTCCCTTCCCTTCCCTTCCCAAACCTTCCCAAACCTTCCCAAACCTTCCCTTCCCTTCCCTTCCCAAACCTTCCCAAACCTTCCCAAACCTTCCCAAACCTTCCCTTCCCTTCCCAAACCTTCCCTTCCCTTCCCTTCCCAAACCTTCCCTTCACAAACCTTCCCTTCCCTTCCCTTCCCAAACCTTCCCTTCCCAAACCTTCCCTTCCCTTCCCAAACCTTCCCTTCCCTTCCCTTCCCAAACCTTCCCTTCCCAAACCTTCCCTTCCCTTCCCTTCCCTTCCCAAACCTTCCCTTCCCTTCCCTTCCCTTCCCTTCCCAAACCTTCCCTTCCCTTCCCTTCCCTTCCCTTCCCTTCCCTTCCCTTCCCTTCCCTTCCCTTCCCTTCCCTTCCCTTCCCTTCCCTTCCCTTCCCTTCCCTTCCCTTCCCTTCCCTTCCCTTCCCTTCCCTTCCCTTCCCTTCCCTTCCCTTCCCTTCCTTCCCTTCCCTTCCCTTCCCTTCCCTTCCCAAACCTTCCCTTCCCTTCCCTTCCCAAACCTTCCCTTCCCTTCCCAAACCTTCCCAAACCTTCCCTTCCCTTCCCTTCCCTTCCCTTCCCTTCCCTTCCCTTCCCTTCCCTTCCCTTCCCTTCCCTTCCCTTCCCTTCCCTTCCCTTCCCTTCCCTTCCCTTCCCTTCCCTTCCCAAACCTTCCCTTCCCAAACCTTCCCTTCCCAAACCTTCCCTTCCCTTCCCTTCCCTTCCCTTCCCAAACCTTCCCTTCCCTTCCCTTCCCAAACCTTCCCTTCCCTTCCCTTCCCAAACCTTCCCTTCCCAAACCTTCCCTTCCCTTCCCTTCCCAAACCTTCCCTTCCCAAACCTTCCCTTCCCAAACCTTCCCTTCCCTTCCCTTCCCAAACCTTCCCTTCCCTTCCCAAACCTTCCCAAACCTTCCCAAACCTTCCCTTCCCTTCCCAAACCTTCCCTTCCCTTCCCAAACCTTCCCTTCCCTTCCCTTCCCCCTTCCCTCCCCTTCCCCTTCCCCTTCCCCTTCCCCTTCCCCTTCCCCTTCCCCTTCCCCTTCCCCTTCCCCTTCCCTTTCCCCTTCCTCTTCCCCTTTCTCCTCCTCAGTGCAAACATTTTTTGTTTCAGTGAATGCACTGAAATGCCAGCAAAGGCAAGGAAGGTATTTTCACTGTCTTCTGTCACTCAGATCTCTCCTTAAAACACTCACGTTGTTTCAAATCTCACACTGCTTTTATCTCACTATCACTTATAAGACCATTACAAATAATAAATCCTTCCTGGGATGCCCCATTTTATGGACCAAAGCAATTCTGCGTTCACAGGAACAATTTTCCTTCCTTATATATATCCCCTAGAGCAAAACTGCAGGTGCTGAAGCAACTCTGCCAATGAAAAAAAAATAACCAGAGACTTAAAAGATTAGGCTGGGGAAGGTAACGGATTATACTGATGGACTCAATCACCTACATTTACTTGAAGAGCCTAAGTGTCTTCAGATCTGGTCATAAGCTGCTGAGTAACACACTGAGTAATTTAGACAGTGGACAAAGGCCTCTAAACAGAACAACAGCCCTAACTTGTTCTCCTGCTTGCTGCCTTTTTTACAGCCCCCAGGACATAACCCCTCCATAATGTGGCTCCCCCAGAGGGCCACAGCAGCCCCCCACAGCCAGCCCATGCGAGTGGGAGGGGATGCCACAGAGATCAGACACAGTTTTTGTCTATTCTTGTTGCTATTTGCCCTTCCAGTGAGAAATTCATGCATTCCTATTACTGCAAATTGCTCAAAAATCTCTTTTCA
Organism: Manacus candei; assembly: GCF_025592945.1. Classification (NCBI taxonomy): domain Eukaryota; kingdom Metazoa; phylum Chordata; class Aves; order Passeriformes; family Pipridae; genus Manacus; species Manacus candei. Next base: position 4,141,694 of record NW_026138161.1, on the reverse strand, counting down.
CCTCCTCACAGCTGCAGTGTAACAGGCACCATCATCCAGGTCTTCACTGGATTTGACTCACAAACTTTAAGCCAACTTTTGTCTGCTCTTACCAGATCTTTTTTTAATGTACTGTTTGCAGAAGTATTAGACTAAGCTACCAAATGCTACCTTCATTTCTTCTCCTCTGCTCTGGATATTTTCAAATGAAATAGCTGTAACTCTGGCCCTTGCTATGCTGGTGAGTTAATATGAGCAGTGAGTTAAATAAGTTAAGATGAATTCAATCCTGCTGTAACTTACACTGGTGCAAGTTTGAAAGTTTTATTTTAGAATTGTTTGGGTTACAGCAGTGTAAGAAAAGAAAAAGAAAGGCTAACAGCAGCAGAATTAGAGTAGTATTTTCAAAATATCTGGAATTTCATGTCCTTTGGCTTGACAAGTGAAGTCTGGTCACGCTGTCACTGCAATTTCTTTTGAAATTCTGGCAGTTGAGTTCCAAAGCATGAGCAGAACTTGTGTGCAGAGGGACTGAAAGCTCAACAAACTAATTTATAACATCTGCATGAAATACAGTTTAATTCCACGTGTTTTGTACAAAGGGCACCAAAAGGTCTCTCTCTATATTTTTCAAGACATACACATTGCTGGATAAAGGATTTTACCAGATGTTTCCAATATATTTTTCCTGATGGGGATGTATCTTTTTACATACGAATCTCACCCAGCTCTCCCACAGATTTGAAGCTAGCCCAGTTTTCTCCTAATGGGATAAAAGATCACATTTCCAATGTCTTTCATAAATTTTACGCCTAATTAAGTTCCCATTAATGGGGTTGAGAGGGGCATCTTTATTTCCAGCACACTCTTTTTTGTTTTTGTGGATTTGGTTTGGTTTGGTTTGGTTTTTTAAAAAGGTTACTTGGACTTCTCTGGTTTTCTGGATTTTTAGGGGGGGGGGGGTGTTATTTTTTTCTTTTCCACTTTTGTTACTCCCTTTCCAGGCGAAAGTGTCACTGCAAAACTGTGAGCCATTACCCAGTACCATTTGGTTTTCTGGTCTATTCAAATTGGTTAACTTTTTTTAATCCGGAGGGTGACAGAAGTGACAAAAAGTCTTCCTCACCAGCTGAAAATGGGTGACGCTTTGGAGCGAGCCATGTGGCTGACAACAGTGCCACCCTGTGTCCCAGCTGGCTGTAGGACCCACTGAAAACTTATTCATCAAACCCTTCTCAGCGGCACCAATCTCCTCCAGCTCTCCTGCATCACACCCACTAGCAGACTCCTTTCCTGATGCTTCCTGGCAATTACTTACTTTCTGAACCTCCTCCTTAACTTTCTGCCAAGAGGAGAATTTACAGGTGCCTGGCAGGGTGCAGCCTTCAGAGCAGCACAAATATTCATTTGAATAAGGCACCTTTCCTGAAACAGTTTGGGTCCATAGTTTGGGTAGAAATGGTTTGATGAAGCCACAAATCAGTATTACTCTGTAAATTTTTAATGTTCACACCATGTGAAATGCTGTAAATAAAATAAGCTAACCACAATAGGCTATTCTTTGTAGTTCATTTAAAAAAATGTCTGTTCAGCAGTATGGCTAACTACTCGCTGTAGATATGGCTTTAAAACTGTCTAGGCTAATACATCAAGACCAGAATTTGAATAACCTCTAGTGGCAGGCAATTTTTCAGAACTCCCAAATACTACAATAAGTAACACTAGAATTTTTTTTTTTCAAGTTACGTGTTAATACGGACAGGTCAGAAAAATAGGTAAAATGAACACAAGATTCTTGCACTGGCATGTTTGTTAATCCAGGAAAGCGTTGATAATTATTGGAGGTCAGCTCAGAGTGGAGAAGTCAGATCTGGATTTCAACCTTGGGTACACATATATATACTGGGAGTTAGGAGCTGGGGCATTTCTCATGAATTGACCCCATCACAGAACTGTGTAAGTACCATTTTTGTTACCTTGGATCCAGACTTTAAAATTTTTCTTTTTTGTTCCTGGTCCATCATCTGTTTTCATAGATATATTTTACAAGAGGGACAAGAGGTAACGGTTTTAAACTGAAAGAGAGAAGGTTTAAATTGGATATAAGGAAGTAATGCTTTACTGTGAGGGTGGTGAGGCACTGGAACAAGTTGCACAGAGAAGCTGTGGATGCCCCATCCCTGAAAGTGTTCAAGGCCAGGTTGAATGAGGCTTTGAGCAACCTGGTCTAGTGGAAGATGTCCCTGCCCACAGCACGGGGGTTGGAAAAAAACAATCATTGAGGTCCCTTCCAATCCAAACCACTCTATAATTCTATAATAATTCTATGAACTAGTGCACAAAAGAGGAAAATAATAACCTAAGCATATATGACAGCAAGACCCATTCGAAAAAAAAACCATCAACAACAAAAAACAAACAAAAAAACCAAACTAAGCAAACAACAACAAAAAAAAAACCACAACAAAAAAACCCCAAAAATCAAACCACAAGCCAGTACTAAAAACAGCATAAAAAGCAAACATGTACAACCTCAGCAGCACAACCCCCCACCTTTTGTAACTTTGATTCTTAGCTGTGCCTTGCCCAGAATACCTCGGTGGGAGATGTGTCACTATGGAGACAGATTGATGGCTTTTCCACCAGCGGTATGTCACTGACTGATCTGGTGGTCTAGTCATAGATGCTGCCATGTGGGGGATATGAGCACAGTGTTCAATCTTGCCCTGCTTGTAGAGTGAGCAGTGCTTGGAAGCAATATGCAAAAGCCTGGTATAGAAGGAAGTATATGATTGCATGCTGTTATATCTGATATATGTCTTCTAATACAGAAGAGACCTCATGTCCTGCTCTCTTGACTTTACACAGAGTTCAGGAGGGGAAAGAGAGGGACAAAGCAAAGCACAAAGGATTTTTACTCCCAAGCAAAAAATTTGTCAGTTACCAATCATTATATGTGACATAATTAAGACTCACAAAGCCTGTAAACAGTCCAATCCATAACTTATGACATTCCCTCAGTAATATCGAGGGCTCTATATCTGTGAGGTAGAGCACTGTAAAAATGTTTTCCTAACATATTATCTATTAAAGTTCCATAAATTATATGTTTCAGCAGAAAGAGTGGGCTAAAAGCCTGTCCAGAGGATCCTATTTTATCTTTTTAGCTGTGCAGGAAAAGGAGTCCTGGTCAGCCTGGAGCAAAACACCATCAAGGGAGTGAATATTGGTACTGGTTGGTTTTTCCACTGCTACTTTGACAATGAAGCTTTCTCTCGGGAGGGAAACAGATGCCTCTGTCTGCAGAGCTTGGAGGATTACATACTTCATCTTCTATCCCAATTCAGGATCAAACCAAAATCTCAAGAATCTTATTAAACTAACATTCCAAAATTGCAGAGAGTGTATTTCGGTTTGATTCACTCATGTCTAAGCATTTTATTTTTATTAAAACTTTTTACAATATTTTAAAACACAAAGCAGGGTACTGTGGTGAATGGGAACTGCTCCTTCTTCTCCTCAAAGTGTGAAATTAGTCAAAACTACTTTTTGAATCTTTGATAAATTAGATCAACAAATGATCCTCAGCTTTTTTACTTTCCCACCCTCTGCACAAGTGCTTGGCAAAGGCTGACACTCCCTGAAGACCATACAAAACCAGTTGTTCAGCAACTGGTAGCTGATAACTTGAGACTTCCATGTCCTGGTACTGGCTCAGTGACTGAAAATGAAAAGTACAAGGATAAATCCTCTGTTCTACATTATTCCTCCAGCATAGTCATATACTGTTGGGATTACGATGGCTTTTTGCCAGAGACAGATCCAAACAGGGTATGGAAAAGGGATAAAAGTTGGTAGATTTTCACAGGCTTAAAGAAAAGAGTATGAAGCTCCTTTGAAACTTTGGCTAGTGGGCAATGAAGGCCAGTCTGTAGAGGTCAGTTGGGAGTCAATTATCAGTAAAAAAGGACATCCATGTATTGATAGTTTGTGAAAGACCTTTTAAGTGAAATGGCAGAGATGAAGAGGGCAAAACAGCATAAAAAGAAGATCAATTTGGCACTGGCATTCAAATGAACTGTAATGTGACAACACTGTTGAGGTAGGACAAAAGTAATCCTACAGGAGGAAAAAGCTGGAGGCACTGGGTGGGGTGTATGGATGAAGAGAAAACACCATATTAAATGTAATGAGGGGAGATTCTACAGTGGCCAGGTGTGAAGAACAGAGAAGCAGTCTGAGCAACAGGCAAGTTGGGCTGCTCCTGCAGTCCCTTGGAAGTGATGGAAAGAGAAAGTCTAGGAGACACTGGGCTGGGGAGTCAACTGCATCCAATCTGTATCCTGCACACCTTTACATGCTGTTCCTCAAGATTGTCATCTCCCATTCCAGGTAATGTGATTGTTTAGGAAAACAAAAGACAGGAAAGGCCCTTTCCAAAATCCTCAGGGTCATGGGCACCCTCAAGCTTCTGGACGTGGATAACTAAAAAAGTGAAACCACTCTTGGAGCACTGAGTTATGTGCTTTTCCCTGAAACATGAAGTAGAAGGAGACAGCATTACAGAGGGAAGGAAAAGAGTGGGTGAAACTGGAAGATCTGCATTTCCTCTCTGGTACATGCTAGGGTACAACAACACTGTCAGCATTTCCTGATAGGAGGACAGGAGCAGAAAATCCCTAGACACTAAAGCTCTGCCTACAATAGGACACTAACTCAAGAGACCGTGTTTCTGGACATGTCAGAATGCTTCTGTTTTGAAGAAAATCCTGATAATGTGATGCAAAGTAGACTTCCTCAAAAAAAATAAATCTCCAGGTTCTTATTACTTTAATCTTCTAGTATTTGTGGACTGCCTCTTGAACATTAAGTCCCTGAATCTAGCAGTATTCCTCAAGGACAGGACTCCTCAGTTGCCAGATACTTTTGTCTTTACTTTATTGAGGACATTTCTGGCACCAGAACACCTGAGATGGAAACACCAAGGAGAAAGAGATAAACGTGAATGGATAATGTAAGACTGCATTTTTTCATTATTTTATTTGCTTTTGTAAAACCTTAACATCACATGGAAAATTCTGATTTTATGTGTTGTACATTCAACAAGTGAAAGCTACCAAAATGAGTGTCAGGAAAGAAGAGGGACTTACTGCTGTCATAGGAATGGACATTATAAACAATTGCAGTGAAGGAGTCAAATCAAGAACAGTGTTAATTACCCTGAAGTTTTAGAGAAGAAGTGGAAATCAGAACAAATTCAAGCTACAGCAGAACATGAAGCAGAACTTCATCAGAAAACACTTATTGTGTCCATTCTCATTTGTCAGCCACCCCCCATCCTGACTACAGAAGACCAAGAGTGGACAGACAGATGTCCATCACTCATGCACAGACACAAACACACACATACATATCTATATTATTTTCAAAGCAAGTTTTTCCTGTGCTAAACAATCCTTAATAGCATTCCCAAAACGTCTTGCTATTCCCTATGAGACTGGCTGTGTTTACTTAGCATTCAGGGCCATGTAGTGATTTGTTAATGTATAGATCTGTCACAACTAATAAATCTTTACAGAGTTATGGATGACATTATTATTTTTGATCAAGATTACAGGATTGGCTGGCTGATCAGGTTGATAGCAATGCTTACAGGCTACCACGTACTCCTTGAATATTAGCTCAAAAAAAACCCAGTGTAATTCAGAGCATGGATCCATTTAAATATTAATGGCACAACGATATTGGTAACAGTATTCCTGCAGAGGCTTCAAACTATGTCCTGCATACATGCATTCATAGCATTAAGTAGCAGAAAGAACACTTGCTGGGGGCTGGCTGTTGATTGTAATGCAGAAACATTCATGTCCAGCTGCTTGTGGGAGGAGGGCAAGGGCAGGAGGGAAACTGGTTCATATGTAAGTCTGAATGCAAACACACAAATGGAGTTCCTACAGAAGAAGTGAAATAAATCCTAATCCACTTGCTGTACTATGCTGGGGTGTCATGTAAGGCTTTAAGAAAAAGACAGTATATAAGGGAAAAAAAGTAGTGTACAACATAAATGGTATATGTGCCAAATGAATTCCATAATAAAGTAAATGTAGCAAATTATATTTAATAATATTTGACAATTCCCCCTGTAGCTAATGCTTTGTTAGAAAATAGTCCCTAATGTTTTAGGGACTGCTGGCATGTACAGTCATTTGCTTTGTCTTAATTTACATTGTTTGTGTGCTATATGCTGTTTTGCCTGCTCCTTGCAGTTTTATGATCTTTCTTGTCTTGTTGGGATTTCAAATGTTGTTTTAAACCACTAGCTTCACTAATAACACAATGCCCATGGGAAGAATTTGGTAAAATTCCTTTTTAGGGGCTCATTCCCTTTCTCTTCTTCATTACACAATGAAAGCCCTTTCTACTCTGACATCCAAACTCCTGTGAGACCTACTTGTTGCCAATCATGTAGCTTCTAATCCTAGATTTCCTGGTATGAGCAAATAAAAAGGGAATGCACTGTGCCAGCCACAGAAGACAGTTCAGGTTGCACTGAGCATGGTGCACTAGCAGTTCCAAGTGATATAACCAACTCATTTTAGTCATAAGTGCCCTTTCACCCACTGTTTAAATGGTCCTCAAAATCACATAAAAATATTTTGCATCATACTGACACTGCAGTGTGCCAGTGATGTTACAGATCAGCAGCCATGGCAGGGAGAAGTTCTGTGCCGAGAGACAGCCCTGATCTGCCTGACCTCTGAGTGCTGAACCACCTATTTTAGGTCACAGTTTAGAAAAGTCTGAAGTATGGAATAGCAGAAAAATTGATTTTTTTTTTCCCCACAACATGGTCTTGTTGAGACCAAACCTTAGTCCCATGCTTAATTTGGAACACAGATTTTTTCCTAACATTTACCCATGTTTTTTTTTCTCCTACTAGTTCAGCAGTGCTTGTAGCTGAAACCAACCAGTCTGAAAACAAAAATAGGCTAAACCTCAAGGGCTCACAGCTTGTTTGCAGCCAGCACAGCCAGTGGGTAGCATCAATAAAGGATAGGCAGTCTGCCCATGTCCTGAAGACCTCCCATAATCTCCTCAAGTCTTCCAACAACAGAAATAGTCATCATGAAGATCAGATCATTAGTAAGATAAAGATACAACCCTTTAGAGTTGGCCATGAATGAATGTGGATTCTAAGAGAGTAGATAAATGAGTATCTCGGTGGAATCAGACAAATTTGAGGTGACTATAGTATATAACATTAATTCATGTTTCAATGAAATGGAAGGAAGGTCAGACACCAGTGTGAATTTGTCCAACCCTAACTAAAATAACTACGCAAAATGTTAAACACCTCCAAAACCAGGGAAGAGATCAGATTTTGGCTTTGGGGTTTTTTTTTTTGCTTTTGGATTTTGCAGAGTTCACTATAAAAAGATAAACCTTGTTTAATGATTGAGAAAAAAAGAAAAGTGCATCTAGATGCTCAACCTCTTCCCTTCTCTGTTTGAAAGAGACTGTTGCAATTTGTCAGGATGTGGCTGAGTTCAAAGTATTTGACTCTGAAAGGTAGATGATCTTGATGTATACAGTGAAGTTTAACAGGGGACACATTCCCAAGATATAAGTCAGACTAGCTGCCATCTCGAGCACTGTTTTGATCCACCTGCATATACATTTTAAAGGAAGTATGAAATTCCTTCACACACTGGGTTGCATCCAGGAAATATATTTAAACGTTGTAACAGAGTGAAAGGTAAAAAGATCTGTCATCTGGAAATGTGCTTATATCAAGGAAGGTGTCAGCTCAAAATGGCAAAACATAGAAGGGGATGAAAAAAGCAGAAGAGATAAAGATGCCAGTCTCTCCTTGTGAGAAGTAGATAGTTGAGGGAAAGTCCTATTTGATTCTACTCCATGGCCCTTTTCCTTTCCCTATGAGAACTGACATGGGTGTGATTAAACACCAGTACCTCCAAAGACCTTGACTGTTTAAGTTACATATTGTCTATTACTCCTCTAGCCCTCCATGCAGCTCCAAGTCAGATCTTATTCACCAATCCTCCTCCATCAGCTCTTTGTACAGAGCCACTCCAGTCCAGCTCTTTGACAGGTTTGGGGTGTAATGCATGTAATGAATGGTAGAAAAGGAAGTTGCCACTGGCTTAAAATCCCTTCAACAAAGTTGTTTTGCAAAGTCCAGATCTCTGGGGAACACCTGTTTCACCCAGTCTCTTCCTAACTATAGCTGTAATTTGAAGTACTAAACATTTATTCTGGTAAACCACCCTGCTAATAGATGACAGGAAAATTCAATCCCTGCCAATGTCACTTGAGCAACACAATTATCAAGGTTGTGCCTTGACTTACACAAAAAAAAGCTCAGTTGAGCTTTCTGAAGGATACCACCGGTGTTTAGTTTTCAATTCCCAGGGTCTATCACACCATCTCCATGCTCAAAGACCTTAATTCATCTTGCTGTCATATCTAGCCATCACCTATGAGGCGCTTTTCAAATGAGGTTCATCCTGCCTGCTAGCATAACACAGTCATCATCTGTCCTGTCATCTGAAAAATATAAATGTTTCATGCTCCACTAATAAATCTGCTACAATATTTGCTGTTGCTTGTGCAGTCCAGGGCCCTGTTTCATGGAATATTTATAAATCACTTGCCTGATGATAATGATCATTGCTAATTGTGAGCATCTTCCTGCCTGCCGCCCCAGTATGCAGGGTAAGCGAGGTGCTCCAGCCTGGATATGAGCCCTTGTTTCTCTCTTCCCATTGCCTTTCCCATCGGCAAGCCCAGGAGGCTGCAGGAGGAAGATTGCAGAAGAAAACTGTGTGATTAATATTAATCACAAAAAGTTACACTTTATCACCCCCCACACCTTTCCTTCACTGGTTGCTGCCTCTAAATTGCCCTAAAAAGCCAATTGCACCCCCTTACATATTTTCCTTTGTCCTCAGTATATATTTTCCTCTACCCAAAAGCTCATGGTTTGATGGCTGGCAGGTAAAAAGAGGTCACGGGAATTCACCGCTTGCCAAAGGGAGCTTGGGGTTCAAGTAACTCACCTACATGCTGGAAAGTAAAACTGCTGGCAATCATGGGGCAGTGAAGGGGTGGAATCATGGTTACCTATTTCATTTTGCATTTTTTCCAGACCTGAAAAATGCCCTCTGCTCTACAATTATCTATGCCCAGGTGAAGTAGTAGTTTCCTTTCTGCTTGGATGTGGTGTTGAGACAGGGGTCTGAGGAGACAGGATGGTACATGAACACAAATCATTGTATTTCCATGGTACCCAATCACTTCAGTCAGGATAGAGTTCTCTTGTCCTGATACCATAGTTGAAAACTCTTTATTTCTTCCTGAAGAGTTTAGACTAAAAATGAGTGAGACAGGCCAGGAAAAATGAGTTTTCCCGCTGGATTACAAAAGGGATGTTATGGCCCTGAGAAGTCAACTTCTCGTGCTCATTATTGCCTAGTTTTGCATGAAATAATAACTTAGGTTGAGCTATGGCCTGACCTCAAGAGTCAAAAAAGGGCTGTGAGCAGCTCCCCATGGATGAACAAATCAGAAAAAAATGCCCCAAGAGCTTTGGAGGAGTCTCTGCTGGTGCAAGCAGGTGGTACTTGGCATCCTCAGTCTTGATTCCAAACTTCTCCTCTGGTTTTCATAGGAATTGTCAGACCCCAATATTTTTAACCTCCTCCACACTGGCTGAAATTTGGCTAAAATCTGCTTGAAATTGGGTAATAGACTCCATCAGGGAGGCTGGCACACACGATATGATAAACATCATTTCCTAGAGAAAACCAGATCAAAACAGAGTGTGTAATCATCAGGCACTCCTTCCTTCGTCCAAATCAATGCATCCCTTTGTAGTACTGAGTATTGATTTGTTTTATGCAAACACTGGAGTTTGAAGTTTTAGATTTATGGTCCTCGCCCAAAGACAAGCTCATCTCTGAAAGAGCACGAGTTGGTGCATTGGCTAATGGCTCTTGCTCAAATCACTAATCATCCCAGTTCTTAAAGATTTTTAAGTCAACTATTGACCTATATTATTCTGTCTTGAAAGAGGTGTTCTATGCTGTACAATAAATTAGGGTAAAGAAGCCTAATCAAGAATGGTCTCAAACCTCCAAATCTTCCCATTAAGAGCTGCTTCTCTTCCCTATTATTCATTGTTTCGGGTAAAGAATGTTTATGAGGTATTAGGCTTTTTATTGGTTTCTCCTCCATTTTAATTTCCATTGTTGCACATTTGAGTGATAAAAGATCACGAACCCTTTTCCCCAAGTTATTTATTAGCACTCATTATAGAGGGGAATTGAGGGGAAATGATGAGAAACTAAATGGCCCAGATTTTTTCTTCCTGCAGGACCTGCACTGGAATCTATTTTTCACTACTGACAGGCAGTACATAGCCAACACTCACACAGACATAAGGAAAATTCAGGCCCAAAAGTGACAAAAGACTCCTGAATCCATCATTATTTTTCCACTTCACCTAGTTAACTCAATAATCACTGACTGCTCGCTTCAAAGTCAACACAGCTGCAAAATGACGCAAATACCATTAGCAACAAGATGACATTTCTTTCATTCATTTATTTATTTATTTTTAAAGGGAAAGTTTGGCATCCTGCAAAATCAGGCTGCAGGTGCAATGAGCTGACGTTGCAGCTCATGTGTCTGAGATGGGGATACGCTGGAGGAGTGGAGTGAATCGCTGCACTGTTAGGATATGGTTAAACTGAGTCCAGGCTAAGCAGGGATCCAGAGGAATAGGTTGGAGAAGTAACGTAAAGGAGGAGAGGAAAAGAAAGGAATCAGCAGAGAAACAGGCTCTGTGTCAAAGATCTGTCATTGATTATTCAGCTCTATTTGGTGTTATTTGGAAGCAATGAAGAAACTAACAGGCAATGGGATTTTGTTCAGGTTGTCTTGATGTTCAATTAAAATGCTGAGAAGAAAAATGTATTTACAAGTATTTCATACTGAGGTGTTATTAATTCTTCATACTGAAAGTTTTCTCTGATAAGTATGAGCCTTTGTTTCGCTCTTAGGAAATTTTTATGACTGTATATTATAGAGGTGTGCACTTACACCTTTTAAATTATCAGTTGACTGATGTCAGTATGGTGCCTGTTCTAAAAAGCAGGTGGTGAAATAGATAATATATCCACATCTCAGATAACCACAAACACACTCAGAGGTTGTTTGCGTTATAATATCTTTTGTCTAAATATCCATACATCCACATGTGTACTTATTTTGCAGTTGCACTTACAACAGCCTTTGCCACTGCAGATGTGTAGATCCATCCTTCCTAAGACTAGCTCTGTGATTCATGGACAAAACACACTTCTACATGTTGAACTGGTCTTCATTTTTATTTTAACCAGAATCAAGCCTGGAATGTCTGAAAATGTTGCCATGATGTGGAATTGTATAATTTACAAGCTGCATTTGACATGCCATTACCAGAAATTTGCTCAAGCTTTTAGAAACAAGAAAACCTTACGACTTCTCATTTTTCTATCTAGAGAAATGCCCTAACTCAACCCAGAAAAGTCACTTTATTAATACTGAAGCAGTTGAAGTTGTTTGGAAAAGCTTCAAATTAAGCAGCAGCAGCATTCCTGAACATAGATTTCTTGAAACAAAAGAAAGGAACATGAAGGTTATAGAATTTGGCAGAAGTGCCAAAAGTCTCTAAGCTTTTTCTGCAGGAATTATTCTGTGCCTGGCAAATTTCTGTGATTTTGCTGTTTTAGACTCCTACTCCTCGAGTTGTAATAAATTTCGATAATTGCCACGTGATGCTCTGTATGTTACCTCTGACTAGAAGACGAGAATTGAAGGCCTCAAAACAGTTCTTCCTGACTATTAATGGATTGCATTTTTCAGGAAGCCAGCCGAAGGCAGGATGAATTTTCCTCTGCCTTCTCCCCAAAAGCAACTCCTCACTTCATTCTAAAGAAATACCTCGCTGGAGGAAGAGATTCAGGAGTGCTAGGATTTCCAGGGAATCCACTGTGCAATTTCCTCTTGTGTTAATGACAGAAAATGATGGGGGGGGGAAACAAGACAGAAAAAGCCTGGTGGAACAGATGAAGTGTATGAATTGCGTTTTGAATTGTTTCCACAGCACTCCACAGGCCATACACAGATTCCAACTGGGAGATGTCTGACTGTTATAATGATAGAACTGCTAATACACCCCACACTCTGTAGAAAATGGGGTGTTGGGGGTTTAGCTGCTGGCACCAACTCACCCCCAGCATCTTGAAATGTCCACACAGCACAGAGCTGCCCTTGGTTCCACAACCATCCTTTCCAATTTTCCAAGGCCATTGCGGGTCACATTCCCACTGTCTGAGCACCTGCATTGCGTGTCAGTCTCACACATGAAACGGCAAAATCAAGCAGTCAGATGTCACATCTTGACACTACAAAATCATTCATCATTATCAGCAAATGCTAATACGGGGACTTGAAAGGAGAGATGAGCTTGAAGCCTTTTTCTGAAAATCAAGGATATTCATTGGTGGACCCCTCCCCCCATAACAAATTGCACCTTACTCAATATATTGACCTTGGATGGATAGATGAATCTCCGAGCCTGGTCATAAGCTTCATTTACATTTCAGTAGGCATTAAACAATTAACCCATTTTGGAATACAACTCTGTACATTATTTACGTGTCACTCAGTGTCCTTCTACAGCAAAGTTCTAGGACTTCAGGAAAATAAGTAAGATCCATGAGCTGAGAAGCAAAAAACCCATACAATCTTTTTAAAAATTCACTCTAAGGTACAGTGAATACTTTTGATTCAGCATGTGCACACCAAGGGTTTTGAATGCCGTGGAAAAAAAGGCAGAGGGAATAAAATATATTTTCAGACTTCATAAAGGAGATGATCACAATAAAGTAAGAATTTTGTAGGTGCTATTCTATAATCCTACACTGGTAACTTCAACTCACAAAAAAAGCTTATTTGCCAGTATCTTGTATGATTGCAGTGAACCAAGTGATCAAAATTCACAAAGATGCACATGACTCAGAACTAGCCTAGGCAGAGACTTGCATGCCACGCAATGTTTGTGAATGTGGACCCAGAAGGCAGAAGCATGGCCACAAGAGCAGAAGATACACAGTGCCTGGGGACTTGATGCTGAACCTGTCATATGCATAGTCTCAAACACAAAAATATTTTGATACTTTCTCAATTCAGATGATACAAAGCACTGCTTTCACTTGATGTTCAGGGGTCAGTTCAGACACAGGCATAAAAGAAATGGTCCCTGGAATGCACTGCTTGTATCAGCAATCCTCCTTGGCATTAGGGAAGCGGCCTTGGAGATGATGTGTTGCCTGACTTTAATCCAATAACTCTATTGAATTTGTTGTTTGACCTTTTCTTTCCTTTGGATGGCATCATCTATGGAGTAGTATATCATCATCATCATCCTCACTCAAATGATGCATTTCACTAATAGATCATTAGAAAAAAAGCTCACTCTGAAGATATATGAGTACAATACGTCACGACGAAAAAGGGCTTACTGTTGATGTACTACTCAAAAGATGGCAGAGTCCAACAAGAAACAGGTCCAAGAGGAAACATGTTTAATTGAGAAGGAATGACTACACCACAATAAAAAGCTTTTAATACTTCCCTACTTTGCATTAATGAAATCAGTCATGGTGGATACTTACACTTGCTACTCTCAGCACTAAAGAACCAAAAAATTAATTTCTTTTTTTCCATCCATTTTCACATTCTGGTCTTTGCGCATTAACACGTGAGGACCTGTGGCTCTTCATCAGTCCAGAGATGGCTTTTAGGCTCAGCTATGTCATGCAGCAAGAAGGAGGGCACTGCCAGGGCAGGAAGCAATGTACAGTACAAGTCCTTAGTGGGAGGACAAGAAAATCCACTGGGTCAACAAAGATGTCTACCATGAATTGTCCTACAGAAGAGCTAGATGTAAATCCCTGCTTTGCAATTAATGCTGTGACCACAGAGGTTCCTGCCCATGAATGATTCCCGAAGTCCTCGCTTTTTCTGAGGTTCCAGGTAAGTATCTCCTGGTTCTTGGTCACCTGGGGATTTTGGCACATTAGTTGGTGGTTCAGAAGAGTTAACATTCCTTCACAGTGAGGAGTCATTTGTCTTTTACTGTATACATGGTTTTTATGCTCATCTTGGTCTAATCTCTCCAAAATCTCTCATGTCTCCAAAATCCACTTTTGACTTGTCTAATATCTATCCTTTGGGCACAATTGCCCCAAAAGCATTTCTAAAATGTTGCTGCCTTGCCCGTTTCCAAATAACTATTTATATTTGGAAAGCTGTGACTCGGTGCAGGAAAATATCCAAAAGATATATCCTCAAATTTGGCCTGCCAAACTACTCCCTCGCATGTTGAACCCATCTGCCTCTTTCAGCATTACACAGGGGTTTGAAAGCAAAAGGACTTTGGTGCCCGGCCTAAAAGCCTCCACGCTGGATGTGACAGTCTGCCCACTGCCATTAGCTCTTTGCCTGCTTAATTATCTCCTCTATGCTGGAGAGGAGCACCTGCAGTGCTGAGTGGGGATGGTGCTTGGATGGCACCGTTCCTCCCACCCCTCTGCTGTTATCGGTAATTTTGATCCATATCGTCGACAAGCGTATCAGAAAAGTAAAACACAATTAATTACGGTGCCAAATAGTAGCTTAATGCTTAATTGCACAACTCACAATGAGGTCACAATTACTGGGTGATCAGATAAGCTTTCACAGATGTATTATATAATCCATGAGCTTAATTCCTCCAGAGGTAGCAGGAAAATTACTGTTCATTAACAAAGTGGTTCCATTATCCGAAAACATATTTAAATCATAATTTTCTCCATTCTGGAAATAATGCCATTTCTTCTTCAAAGGATAAATACATTTTTAATAAATGCTTCAGCTGGAAACTACTGTCACTAATAAATCTAATGACAGATATTTAATGCGTCTTTTTTTCCCCCCGTGAATAATAAAGACAAGGAAATAATATTTTGATACTCATCAGTTTATATCTCATGAAATATAAAGGCAAGTCATAGAAATTTACACTGTTGTTCCACTCATGGTCACAACCAACTTGTGCAGCTTTTTTCTGTGGCGTGTCCCTCAGAAACCAAGGCAATGACATAAGTAAGGGGTCAGGTTCAAGCACAAAGGCTCAAATGTATTTTTCTTTATCTCTAAACCTTTTAAAAATGATTTACTGCCTCAGTGTATGGGACATGAAAGGATAATGCTGTTTTCAACACTCAAACAAATGACGTACTGGAACTGACTTTTTTACATACATTTATGCATCTTGATGCAGCCGTCTCCCCTACCCTGACAAAACTCTCATGGAAACAAATGGGATTTTTACCTGAAAATGACTGTAGGATTGGCCCATCGTTTATGACTGTTAAAATATATTGACTCTGAAAATCCAGAATTACTTCACAGAAGTAGAGAGGACATCCAACTATTTCACCAGTTTTAAGTACTAAATCATAGAAATTATTTCAGAATACATCTTTAGTTATCCTTAGAGCTTTCTCATATCTCTTTCAGACTGAAATAATATAAAAATCCATTGCATTGTCACATTTGATGTACATTTTTATTAACAGCACTATAAAAATTCAATTACATAGCAAAGGGTGACAAAAATTTTCTTTTAAATTATGCAGTAAACAAAGCACTCAAAAAAAAGAATCGTTTGCTCATGTTATATGTTAAGAATCTCTGCTCCATTGGCTGAGGTATTCAAACTAAATTCCCTCTTTGTGCTTGGAAATAGATTTCCCCTTTCCTTTCCCGCTGCTCCCATTGGGAGTTGGAACCAGATGATATTTAAGGTCCCTTCCAACTTAAGCCTTTCTATGATTCTATGATTCTCCAAATGCTTTCCTGGGGGAGGTTTATTTAGCCAACAATCTGTGCCTTCCAGACGTAGTATTTCCTCTGTCCACTCTGAAAATTCCCATAGCTGACATTCACCATGGAGGGAAGACACAGCTGTACAGATGGATTAATAACAAAATAAAGATGCAATAGCTCCCACAAACTGTTTCTCCACTGATAAATTTAGTAGCAACCATTGGCCAAAGATAGTCTGCTAGCTGGTAGTTATCAGTAATATCATTACTTAGGGTGATACTGAAATATTCCTCTGGGCTGTGTTTAAGTGGTTCTGCCTCTGGCATACAAAGATGCAAAACCATTTTACCTTGCACAACAGGAGATGATCTAGCATAAAATGACCAATTTTTATGCTTATCATGCAGAACTAGATTGCTACTATCTTCATTTGGATGCATAGCAGAGCAGTAGGCAGTCCCCCTCCTTGTCTCATCAAACCAGGGCTCCACCACACAGAAAAGGATGTTGCTGATCTGAATTCCTCTATGTACCTGTAAGCGAATAAATGTAAAAGGAAAGGTGGAGATAAACCTAGATTTTGCAATCAAGAGGGAGGAGGAAATCTGCTATTCTGTCGGTGTGTAGGCAGATATTTTTAATTTAGTTTTTACTTTTTACTTTCTCCCAGCAAAAGAAGCACCAGGATGACCCGTGAGCTGGAGCCTGTGGTCACTGTCTCATGGCCAGGCAGTAGTCCACTACTTCTCCTTCTAAAGGAGATAATCACTTGGGAAACAGGTCCCAATTGATGACCGCCGTGATTTTAGACACAGGTGTGAAAACATCAGCTTTTCACTTCATGTATCTTTATCTAACAAATAAACAAAACTGGTTTCTGCAGATTTCACCTCAGCCCTTGGGTGTGGAGGGAGGGCTGTTATTGTTCCAGCAGTCCCAACAGCGATGACAGGAGCATCAATCTTCAACCTGCAGCTGATTTCATCCCACCCACGCTGTTCAGATGGTGATACCACCATCCCCAGCACTGCACTGCTCCCTACTGTTACAGGCTGCACCCAGGCAATGCCTTGGCACACTCTGTGTGCACCCCTAAAAGCCACTTTGATTTAGAGCTGCAGTTTTATTTCTCTTGAAGTCTTGTCCGTGTACTCCAACCCAAAATCCAGAAGGGATTTACACAGGATTGACCCTTAAGCTGACAGCAGCAGCTGTTTTCATAAAGTCACTTTCCATCAACCTCTGTATTCGTATGCAGAGACTTACAGAAGATCCAGATTGCCAGCAGTTTTCCGCTTCTCAGCCTTGCCTAACTTTAGGTTTTTCACACAGAATTCCCTCCTCCCATACCTATTCACAGCTGTGTTTCCCCGGGGTGACCGCCTGCCGCCGGCAGAGATGTTTTCCCAGATCTGCACTTCATCTGCAAGTCCCGAGCCTGCCACACGAAAATAATTAACGCCTATAACAAGGAAAGGGAGGGAAGAATAAATTATATGCAAATGTAGTCAAGGAGCTTCACAGAACTAATTAAATTGGATAGGAAAGCTGACAGTACAGCAGCCACAGAGACTTTTCCCCCCTTCTGCTTGCTAGAAAAAGTCTTGCTTAGATGGGCTTAATATAGTCTGGTGCAGAGCAGCTATAGGTTTGGGTTTTGGACTTGAATGTCACACACACCATAGACAAAATTCATGCACAAGAAGCTTGTTTAATGTGTGTGTGTGTAGATTATTTTAAACAGTTAAAAGCAGGAGGCGTAGAAGGTGCCTGCATACCTCTATGAGCAAAAGCCAGTCATAGCTCCAGCACAGATGGAAAAAACTCCAGTAAGAGACTGTAACCATGTAGGAAGGGCTGGAAAAACCCAGTGGCAATTCCCTTTGTAAATTAAAAATGAGGGCAGAAGAAGAATAAATGTGAAGTATTTGGAGACATGAAAAAAAAATTCCCCACTCACAAAGTTTCTAAAGCCATTCAGCTAAGCCCAGTTTAAATGCAGTGGCAGGGACAGAATAGACCCCTTTCGAGACCTTGCTTTTGCCCTATGCCACCACATGTCCCCTGTCACAGCTCCACTTTCAGGGAGAAGCAGGGAATTGGTGCATCCCTACATAGCAGCTCCAGGTTGGCTGTCTTGGGAATCAATGTGCTCCAGGCACATATGACGATCCTGCCACCAGGACCTTTTTCTGATTAAATAACCAGCTCTTTGGAGTCTTTGCAGAACTGATTTCAGCCCTGGCTATGAATTTCATTAAACCCCAGCACCTGAGATAACCTGCCCAGCTGTGAAACTTGGACGCTTGCAGGGGTACATGAGCTTCAGTGTAGGATCAGAGGATATCTGTGGTACCTGAAGGACTGCTGTGAATTGACCTCTCTTCCTCACCTGAAGAAAGCAGGGCAGTGGAACTTTCTTATCTTTTAGAAATACTGAAAAAAGGATGTTAATAAAGATTACGAGGTGCTCAGAGTCTGAAGCAGCAAGTGCTGTAAAAACACCTTTAAAAGACTGAGGTATGACCTGCCTCTTGCACTGTGAGTGGGCCATGCACAGCCAGCTTCTTTAATGAAAGGGTCGTTGCTGGGGGCTGAAGTCTCCTGCACAGGTTCTGAGTTGCACATTGATGAGGATGGTGTCATGGGGGTGGTTGGCTGAGCTGGGCTCACCAAGGCATTGTATCAATTATTGTACCAGGGGAATGTGAAAAAGTCTCACGTTAGAGACTGAAAGAAGAGGGAAGACTCACTGTAGAGGCTGCTATTTTTACTTTCCAAAGGTCTGTGAGTCTCTGACACAAAGACAACTTCCCTGCCTTTATGACTACCATGGAAAGGTTTACTTCTGTGATCAGTCTTCAAAGTCCTGTTGAAAACTCAGACTCTCTCAGTCTTGTGTGCTCGCCTCACTTCTTGTCTTTACATCCACCACTATCCTGCAGCACCTTGGGTGCCTGCAGCATAAACCACCAGAGGCCTAGCCATGGTTCTTTGGCTTGTGCAAGCACACGGGGAGATGATGACAGCTTTGCCATCTGCTTTAGCCCACATGTATTGTGCTCTATCTAAACCTTTATTTCACAGTTGGAATTGCTTTTTGGTATTCCTTTACACTAGATTTGCATTGTTTTCCATTCTCAAGATACCTCCGCTTAGCTCTTCTTTTAGCTAGACTTTTCTATCTGTTTTCATGGCTATTGTTAGCTCCTTATAGGCTCTGTTTCCATCTCTGTAAGTGTCCAAAGAGGTGGTATGGTCTGACCCACTGCACTATTTCTCCACCCAGAAATGTTAGCCTGGTTAGCTGTGCTAATCCCAGGACTAGCAGTGAAATATGCTATTCACCATGTGAGGCAACTGCAGAGGCTGGTATGGACCCTGTGTGGGTGCCTTTGGGAAGCTGCATTTGATATTCAGAGCTCCAACAGAAATTGGATTTCCCATATGCAGATGTGCACACTTATCTCAAACACCACCTGTCATAGACTACTTCTCCTATTGCATGGAAGAATGAGGACTCTAATTCAGTAGCTAAAAACCTGAAGTGGCAGCATTCCCCTGGCCCTCACCAGTGTTTCACATCTCCATCACCTTTCTGAACTTCATACAGTTATTTCAGAACTGTGTATCCTAGAAGAAATGGGAAGTTCTTTGGGATCAGTCTTTACATTATGTGACATGAGACCTGTCACTTTGCCTTTCAGTTCCTTGGTTTCCATGATAGAAGGATGGAAAGAGAACTCCTCTACATGACCATTGAATGCTTACTAAGCTTGTCCGTAAAATAACATAAAATAGTGCTGTTCAATTGAGATCTCAGCATCTTTCCAGGGGTAAATAAAACCAGCATTTTCACTCCTCAACCCAGTAGTTTTCTCATTGAGAAAGCAACAGAGAGTCAGTTTGAAAATTTTAATTTTATTTTAGAAATGCTTGGCACCAAGCAGAAGTCAAAGAAAGAAAGATAAAGCTCTTTTTGGAGTTATCTCTCTTTTTTCCTATTCCTATCGTCTTCTAATCAAACCAGCATGAGATATCAAGCAATTACAATGCCATTTGCTCCCTGCTGGATACAACAATTAGCCTAAGATATCTAATGAAAGGAATTAAATTCTACATGTTTTATAGCAAATAGCTTTAATTTTAATTACAAATCCCAAATACATCATCTTCAATAACGATCAGCCCATCACATCTGCTAGGGGCTGATGAGGACTTGCCTTTTGCATGGTTTGGACTGAAAACTAAACCACACTCTCCCCACATAAGAGCCCTAGTGAAGAGAATGGAAATTAGGAGTACAGCAAGGATCAGAGCCCACAAAATCCCTGCAGAATCTCCCAGAGACTTAGGCCGTTACCAGAAGGCTCTTCATCAGCAGCTGTGAAAAGTGTCCTTACACATCAGATCTGTAAAAGTTCCTTGGGGTTTGGGGATATAATTCATTGCCGAGTGTCTGTTAGAGCTCCCCATTTGGACTCCATCCACATAGTCCATTACATCTGCAACTAAAGCTCATTTTAGCAATTGTATTATTCCAGGTACCTGTCCCTGAGCACAAACCACCTGTTGGCATGAAAGTAGCAGTCCCCTAAGAGCAGGTGAGGGCTCAGGCAGTTCATCTCCCAAGCCTCCTGCCTCTGCCTAGATGGGGAGTTGTAGGCAGTGATAGGAGAGGAAGAGCCCAGACCCAAATGCTGGGTCTTTACCATGCCCATCTTTGAGCCCATCAGCCTCTGCTCATGAGCACACAGCAGAGTTCAAAAGTTGTCTCCATATCCATGTGATGACTTTGGATTCCCTGTTCCAGCAAGTAAGGAAGTCTCTGAGGGACCTTGGTCTGTGATTTGGTTTTGCTTTTGTTCTGAAATCTCTGCAGGCAGTTTTATCACCTGTTGCAAGCCTGGCAGTAATTGCCAACAAATCCATGTCCCTTCTGAAGAGAAAATCATACTTTCCAAACTCACACACTTCTGAACATTTTACTTGAGAACAGTTGGGAAAAATGGCTAAACTCTTCCCCCAAAGTTGTGACTTTTTCTTCTTTGAGTACAGAAACAACTAAAAAAAAAGATAAAAGTGTATCTCTGTGGCTTAAAAATAGGCTGTATGTTTGTAATGAGATCTATGTAAATGCTTTATTGTTTTTTTTGATTTCATATTTTTATTCTAATATAGGTTAGTGAAATAACCCAGTGAAAATAAGTTGTGTTTGGGTCAATGCAAATAAGATAATATCTTCATTTTTACCACACACTGAATATAAGCGTCACAGAAAGACTGAGATGTTATTGCTGAGGGAGATACATTAGTTCTCTCTGACTTCAGTTCCATGGTTTGTTAAATCCCATAGAGTTATACTACAGTGAAAGGCTCCAAAATCAAATCCCCCCTGCCTGACAGCTACAGAGACACCAGCCCCTTGAGGGGGTTTGTGGCTCTGCCCCATCCTACAGACACCCCTGGTTCTCTGGGCATCTCTGAGCAGCCCTCTGATCCTTGATGGTCGTGAAAGACTGAGTACTTCTGCTAGTTCCTAAAGACCCTGTAATATACTGGATGATCACTCCATGTTCACAGCATTGTAGCTGACCTTCATTTTCACGTTATGATGTCTCTTATTCCCATGTGCCCCCTAACTGCCTGTGAGGGCTACAATTTATACCTGTCAGTTACTCACGGCCACCCCAGAGAGAAGTGCTGTTGCACAGGCTTGCATTTTCTATCCCGTTGGTTGCTCAGAAGCAGCAGGAAATAAGAAATAAGGGCAAATTCCAGTTTATGCCCATCCCAACACGGAGACCCGCATAATGCCACCAAATCTCCTCTGGTACACCAGTGGGTTTTGCCTCTTTGGCTGTGGGGCTGCCTGACCGCACACAGGTCTCAGACAGTGCTGCAGTCCCAGAGACAGGCAACCCTAATCCATCATACCTAATCTTCGTACCGCACATCCACACTCCATCCACACTGATTTGTCTCCTCCAGCATCCCAGCATAACTAATAACACTGGCATTTATAACAGCAGTATCGTGCTGTGTAGCCCATCTCACTCCATAATTCATACACGGTGATTTATTTGCTGTGGACACACCTAGAAAACATATTTGTCGCTTCCCTCCCCTCCTACGTGCAGTGTAACACCACCGAGGGATGTGGATGCAGAGCAGAAGCACGGAAGCTGGGGAAGCATCCCCACGGCACAGCCCCAGGCAGGCTCAGCTCAGGGTCAGGAGTCAGGTAGCTGTTTGGTATCACACTGCAGCAAGCAGGCTCTGGTGGGATTTAGCATCTTCTCCCTACTTTCTGGGCAAATGCTAGACTGATCTGGAACTTAGTAATGCAATGATCTGATGGCTGGGATGACAGATTTTCATAGAAACACAAAACTTCAAGAAGTAGAAATGATGTGTCGGGAGGAGCTTCAGGAGATCCTCTGGTGAAGACTGCTGCTGAAAAGAGGTCCATTAGCCTCTGAATATCCTTCACAACACACTTGCTTTGCCAGTATTTTATAATTGCTTCTGCAAAAGAGACTCCACAGTTCCCAGCAGCCTGGGAACAGTACCCTCCTCATTTCTTCTGGTCATGTATAGTGGCCTTGGGCAACAGGTATCTACCATTCTGTATATACCATGTTTATATACACTACATATAATATGCATATTTCACGCAATGAACCTAATCAATTCCTTCTCTTTTCTAAGCTTTCTCTTGTCCTGTCTTTTCCCCAACTCCCTTAGTGGGTGTGTACCCACAGGTTTCAGTGTTCCGGGAAATGTTACCCAATACTTCATCACAGTGATACAGGGTGATACAGGTAGAGGTACCACAACACTTGCAACTCAGCAGATGTAACACAAAGGCCTACTGAGCCAACTCTTGTCTTTCTCTAACCTTTTTTGGGGATTCCTGGTTGAGGAAACTACCACAAGATCCACATGTGAAGCTGGCTCCACAACCAGAGCACTGGCTGGGATCTCTGAAGGTTCAGAGCAAGGAACTGGCTCTCCGTCTCCTGCATCCCCCGTCTGGGACTATCAGCTTTCCCAAGACAGGATTCCCTCCCTCTGTCCTACACTTAAAGACACACACACGTGTAATTTTAATGTCTGATTCTCAGTCTAATACAGAAAATACTAATTCAGAAATTCTCAACATCTCTTGTTAAATTGGAATTGTCCTCTTAGAAATAATCCCATTCACAGGAGTGTCCCAGAACAGCACAAGGTCAGCACAGCACCTTTGTGCTGTAATTGGTTTCCCAAATTGTTCTGGTTTGACCATTTATTTGAGCATTATATGAGCATGGAGCAGGGAGTGTTTTGAGATATAATAACTTTACCCATCATCACCAGAAACACCTGTCTTGGGGGTCTGGGATGTTTAGATTTCTAACAATACAACCATCTCCAGAAAGCTCTAGAGGTTTGCTGGCTCTCAGGCCTTAAGGTTATGACAGTGATGTATGGAAAATCTATCTCTGAAGATTTAAAGGTTTTTAACATTTATTCTGTCATCCAACACATATAGGTAGTGACAAGGTCAAAGAAGGGTTATGGATAGCGAAGTGGGTAAAAAATGAAAGAATTGGTAAAAATATTCTACAATTCTAAAGGGAAAATTTCCAAAATATTGTATCTACAAATACTCCCTAGCATATCTTCTTACATGTGTGATTTTGACCACCTTAGCAATGAGCAGGAGTTTTATACTATGACTTTCATGGTGATGTCTAAGCAAAATAGGAAAGTATGTATTGTGGATCATTTTCACAGGGGCTACTGTACTGCCTCCTGCATAACTTTTTTTCAAAAAACCAGATAAAAAAAGATGGATTTTTTTAAACAATGATTTTTTTAAACCACCCACTTCTAAAGCACCCATTTTCCAATCATTTTAATAAAAAAAAATTAATTTAAATAGTTTGACAGACTTTCTCTGCGAACAAGCTCTACTGATATGTGTTCATGGCACTTTTTTTTGTATCCCTGCCTGTACATCTACATAGAGAATCTAAGCACCCTTTCCCTCTCCCTCTATAAAATGCGGCAATGTCAAACAACTTGTGCACCCCTGCAAAATGGGAAGTTGCTGCAGGCATGATACATGCATGTAACTATTGTCCAGGAATAGTCTTTATGTATCTCTTTTTATGCAACCTTGATAAATGTGGCCTGCTTAATATGGCTAAGATGAATGAGGCAATAATTTCCGGACCAGACACTGGACAGGCAGACTGTTTTGATTTACAAGGCTATGTTAATAAATACCGGTGGCATGTTTTGTTCTTCAGGTTGCTGGATGTGTGTCTCTTGCTTCTGGGCTGTTGTCAGTGCAAGGCTGGGAATTCACCTGCTGCTTCTGCTGAGTTATGAGGGGGGGAAGTACTGCAGGGTTGGAAGGAAAACAGGGTGAGGGAGTAGTTACCTGAGCCACGCTGCGGACGCTATTTGTGTCATATGATGTAGGTGCTGCAGATTGTACTATGAGAAAGTTACACTGTGTCTCCAAGCTGGTTAATGCTCCAATACTCAGTGTCTCAGCAGTGCAACATTTTTTTTCTGCATTTTTTTTCCTCTTTTCTAACAGGGAGTTTGTGTGGAAATTGCTGCATTTTGGAGTTGTGGCCACCAGAAGTCAAGTTCCAAATGAACTTCCCCCATTGTGAAGTACCTGGTGCAGTGACATCCCAAGGGCCTGTGACACTCAAAGAGAGTTGTGTCCAGCACAGCCACCAGAAGCAAGTGAGGACTGATCTCATATCAGAGAGACCTCTGAGCAGAAGACAAACTTTGCACCTAAATTAGCAACCTGCATCAGCATCTGCTCTCTACTATAAATGAGAATCTAGTTCCTGAGTCCCCATGGAGGTGTTTTTGTAATCCTAGTAGTTACCCCAGTTGTTTTTCCTTCAGCCAGCTTTTAGTGCTTGGAGGACTTCAGTAGAGCTTATCAGTGAATGCTACTGTATCTGCATAAAATATAAGTAAATTAATATTGGGTCAGACAAGATAAGCAGAAATGTTGTATGTAATGAGAAATGCAACCAGATCCCAATCATGACAAATTTTGGAGAAAGATCCCAACTAGCAGAATTTTGAAAGAAACAACAGCAAACCAAAAAAAACCCCCAAACAAAAATCCCACCAAGCATAATTATTTCATTGACTTGTTGTTATTTTTATCCCCTGAACTTTTATGTCACACACCAGTCACAAACTTTCAACTTTGAACTTGTGTCGTAAAAGTGCCTTTCAGGGTTGGTGGGAGAGAGTAACCTGAGAGAACAGCAGGGAGTGTGACTCTCTTCCTACCCTTTTCTCCTTGCACATGATGTCAGCAAAAAATTTCTATACAAGTGCTGGAACAAGTTTACAGAGACAAAACTACAGGAATAGAACTAAAATGCTTGAAGGCCAGATGCACATCAGAATTCCTGTGGCATCATTACACCAGTTCATAAATCACAGAGAAAAAATACAGTCTGATTTTTATTTCTGAGTGCTCTCTGTAGCTTCACTTTGCCCTTTTTTTAAGCTATAGTCTTATTTCCTTTCAGCCCTTCAAAATTTTTTCATGGCCTCCATTTCTGTATCTTTGATGTGCAATGGGTATTAGTGTCATTTATTGGCAACATCAACCTTTCATTTCCTCAGTAAAGCTAACCGGGAATAGGAGCCTATGAATCTTGTTTTGATCATAAAAAGCAGAAGTTAAAGAGGGTACTGAACAATAAAAGAGGTTCTGGCCACCTGGCATTTGTGGCTTTCTCACAAGTGCTCCTCTTCTGTGGATGGAAAAAGAGGGAACTGTGCACACTGATGCCTCTGACATGGTAAGAGTGGATTTATCTTGGGGGCAAAAAAAGTTAATCCAAGTGGCTTCCCTTAGCAGAAAATTACACACTTTTACCTCTCTGCCTATGAATACCAAATTGTCCAAGATATTTACCTTGCCCCTGAGTTTAGATGAGGCTCAGAGCATGATGACAATGCCATCACTCTGCTATTGGACGTGATGTGGAGCATTTCTACATTTGCATTCCTAAAGGAGTTGCACATAGGCTGAGTTTGTAGAGGTTAAGGCTGGAAAGGGTTGTCAAAACTTGTCACTCTATCCCCTGCCTCCCCCCATTGATTTTCCACCAGATGTTACACAGACTCAGGGATTTATCCACAGGTCTTCAGCAGTGGGTCCCTGCAGCAACATTTTGTCTACCTGTGGTATAGCCCTCTGAGACAAGCAGAGCCATTTTCCTCCAGAACCTCACTGCAGATGCAGGGGTATAGAGGAAGAGAAAGGTATCATGCGGGGCTCCAAACAACTTGATATGGAGAAGCTGATGTTCCCATTACAGCAGTTCTTTAATCTATTTAACTTCACTGGGAAGTTCTCTAATTTATTTAGTTTTGTTCAGAAGAAAAGCAATCAGAAGGGTCTTGCTAGAATTATCTATAAACAGCTAGACTTAAGGTCCCCAGCTAAACTTAGCTCCTAATACTGGCACTGTGGTAAATTCAAGCCTTGTAGCTGTATTATGGAATTGCTTACACTCTCTTTTTTCTTTTTTTTTTTTCCTGAATCCCCAGTCTGCAGAATAACCACCATCATTTTAGAATAAATATGTTAATTCTCAACCTTCACAACTGAATCAAATGTAGGATATACATGAGGATGGGAGGGGTTTTCATCCTGAAAAATAATCCACAGTTTCAGCCCAGACAAAAATCTCTGCTGTGGCAGTCAGAGACTTGCTTACAGGCAGAACCTCAGCTGAACCCCATTGAAATGGGTCATATTGGGAATCCTGTTCTGCTCCCAGCCAGCACAGCAGAGAGGGACTAAATACTGGCAGAGGGGCCTGTTCCTGAGGCAACAGATGGGCCCTAAACATGCACCAAATGCAATTTAATTCCATTTAAGGGTTAAAATTCTCTGTGGTCTTCGGGATTCAGAAATGTTATGAAGAAACTGGGAGAAGCAAAGAGCACTTCCTCCCTTGTTGCCCCGTGGATGCCATCCCTTGTTTTGTAATTTCTAATTATACCCTACCTAGACCAAACCTTCTCTGAACTGGAGCATTCTAGCCTGTGTAAGCATTCCAGCCTGTGCAAGCATTCCTTCTGTGGGAGCCACCACACATCTGGGTATCTGTGCTGCCTATTTCCAGACCTTCTCTTCCCTTTTAGAGATGAGCAGAGCCAAGCTGCACACAGCACTCAGCATGTGTCTGCATATCATTCGATTCTCTTTTCTTCCTAATAATTTCTAGCCAGTAGTTTGCTTATTTGACCCCAAGAATTGTACCCTAGCATTTGTGGAGGGCTAAGATGTTAAGGTAAGGGGTGTAACAAAGCACCTTGGCATCACTAGTACACATGAGAGCCCTGGCACTGATGGGGGAGGCACGAAATTATTCTGTGATACCGGAGGAGCTAAACCAATTTTCAGTCAGCATGTAGTTAGCAAAGAAGTCATCAGACAGGATAACAGACTGACCAGGGCTTGACTGGAATATGGGATCAAGCAGCAACAAGAAATTGGTGGGGAGTTGCAAACCTATCAGAAGAAAGGAAAGAATCCTTCAAAGCCAAGAACAAAGCAGCATCTGTCGGGAGCACAGCAATGAGCTAATTGAAGCGTCTCTCTTCGTTCTTCCCCTCTTCGGCCATCGGAGCACCTGCTATCACTTAAAGGCAGCTCTCACTGTCACTTTCTCCTTTGGTTCACATGCACTTGTTCATCCTTTGAGCTTTAATCTTTTGCTATTGATTTCCACCCTGTTAGCTGAAATATTGTCCTGCTCTTTGAGGAAGGCAATCGCCCAGACCACACTGTTGCAAATAATATGTACTTTGGAAAACAATGATTGAATTCCCGTATTATCCGCTGAAGCAAAAAAAAAACACCCTACCCTGCCAAAAAGAAAATGCTCCGCAGAGATAAGATCATAGAAATTCATCAAACTGGCTTCAGGGGTTTTGTGTGCGTGTGTGTTGTCTTTTTTTTTTTTTTTAATTTGCACCATCCTGGAGAGATGCTGAGATTAAAATGCATTATCCTTAGATATGGGGGATAGCCATCGCAGTGAGTTCTGTCACTCAGAATTCAAACTATAATTCACTCTCTGGAAATTGCAGATCCACCCTGAGATAAATTTCAGCTAGAGTGCAAAAGAGCCAGCTACAGTTTTACATGCATATTTAGTTTGTATCTATGTATATACAAATCTTCTGATAAACTGCCATAAATCTGGTACCATATGTTTCAATGATTCAAAGGAGAGCTGTGTGAACATAAGGGGGTTTTATTCCTCCCTCAAAATGTCACATGAAAAATAACATGTATCCATGTCTTATCTGGGTGATCTGTAGAACTTTTAAGGCCATCAATTTAGTTTATTATTATTATTTCACTAAAACATGGCACACTTGATAGCAGAAGCTACTGTTAAATATGACTGTCTCAGATTAGATATCTAAATCCATAGCTAGAGGTACTTCATTGAAGTTAGGCACAGCTTTTTGAACGAGTGTTCCTTTTTTTTGGGACATCTGTACTGTCAAATTAGTGTTCTCCAGATTTTCACACTGGAACATGTAGGGCTCCCTTGTTCAGATGTGCACCAACTGCTTTCCCTGGCGAGGATACCCCAGTGTAACTTTGGATGTTTTTGTTAAAGATAATAGAACATCAGATTGAATTAGCAGATCAAGCTCCAGGGAGGAAGAAGAAGCTTCCAAAGGGGCATAGGCAGTACAGCATTGGTAGTAGTGATATAAGTAATGATATAAGTAAGTGGGTTCAGTCTCTTCCACAAGAGCCTTGGTCACCAGACAGAGGCAGTTTTTGCCTCTGAAGGTGCTGTCACCAGGAAATCAGAGTCTGGATGGGCATTTCATGCTGGTCAGGGAGCAGAGAACCATTGCCCCATCCTGCTCTTCAGATTTTTGTGTGAAGAATCAAGCAGAGAGGATGCCCAGCCCAGGCTCCAGTGGCATTTCTCCCTTGTGCTTCCTCCCTAGGTTATATTTCCTTGGCTGCAGGTCACCAGGCTCTTTGGCTATTTGATCTTGTTGTCTCTATCACAAACAGTTCCTGTTTTGATAGATTTCTGTCTTCCTCATGACATTTCCTGGCTTTTCTTTTGTAATTATGTAGTAGTAATGGCTCTTAAAGCTTTCTACAAGGGTATTACATCCATTACAACAGCAATTCTGTTTTAGTAGCAATTCACGTGTAATGGAAAGAGATATTAAATTGGAGGTGATGTTACAATAAAAATCATACCATTATAAAAACAATAGAGAATTAAAGCTGGTTTTATAACAGAAATATTTTAATAAAGGCACTAAATAAACCAAACAAAAGAAAATCAGGGATGAAACAGGGACAATAAGAGTTTTTTACTGCCACACTGATTTTGCTTTGTTTTAATGTATTGATGGAATATTTCATTGCAACAGCTCCATAATTTTATCATAAATGTAAGCCATAAAGCATGCTTCTTGCAGGCAGTGTAATTATTTAATTTCCTTTCCAACGGTAGGAAAGGGCATGTGCAGTACATGGAAACAGCAGAATGAATTATGGATTGGGTGGAAATCCTTTCCTGCTATGCAGGAGGTTGTATTTCCTACATTTCCTCTGCCACGGGAGATGGAGCGGGAGCAGGAAAGCTGGTCCACAAGGACCTGGCTGGGACAGCATGAAGAAAAGTGGTGGCAGCATTGCCAGGACTCCCCACAGTGCACAGACACACACAAAAAAAGGTCTGGGTAAAAAATATCCCTCACAGAGAGAAGAAAATGACTGGTGAAAAGTCTGCTCAGTTCTGCAGAGACAGAGCAATAAAATGTGGTACTGTGTTAAACAGCTTCAACTTTACCTTTTTCTCTGGGAGCAAAGGTCCTCTCCCCTTGGCACAGAAAAGTGTGGAGGAAACTCCTGGTTTGAGATTTACACACGTAGTTTCTATCCAGAATGAAGATGTGCTCAGTGTGAGACGGGGACTGGAGGGGGAGAGAAGACTTTTTTAATTGTTTTCAAAATCTTCCCAACAGTTTTTCTGAAAATTTTGTTAATGCAATTGAACCAGAGAGCACAAGTTGCAGGTTTTCCACCTCAATTTTGGGGCCCTGTTCCTGGGAATCGCAGCAAAGGTGGGACTCTGGGAATTTGACCTTGAAGGACAAAGCTTTTCTGGCTCCCCGGTAGCCTCTACAGTTCTGGGGGACCAAAATCCCACATCCCTAGTTGGACTCTTATTGTCCTTATCAACTTCTTTACCCTTTTCCACACAACCTCCACAGATTCCATTACCTCACTGCTAAGCTGGGGTGAATGAAGACTTTAGGACATGGAAAATCATAAAAGTCATGTGTTCACATATAGTGTTTTCCAGCTCTTGGTAATGAGTTTTTCTTTACTTATTTAACAAACAATGGAAATATAAGCAATTACCGATGAGTTTAACTGTGGGATGGCAGCCCCTGTGATAAGCTTTATTTTTAATGAACTTCATTCCACCTCAGCCCCTAAATTTTTTTCTTCAGAATATTTTATAGGAATTACTAGTCCTTTAAAAGCCTGGAAAGCCTAAGAAGTCACTGAAATCTGTAATTGAAATGCAAATGGAAACCCCCCGGCACATCAAATCAATTTTTCTCTTAATAAGAGACGGAAATAGAATGTGACACGGAAAAGTCCTCCTGCCCTACATAAAGACAGAGCTTTCTAAATGGTGTGGTGCAAAACAGAAATTCCTGTTTGCTGTAGTCACACTTTTAAATCGCTCCTTTATTGAGTGATAATGTGATACAATTAAGAGGCTGCTGTTTGGTTACAGAAGCCATTTTCTTCAAGGTGCAAATCTCCCTTAAGACCATAAAATAAGCATTTGCAAGCTCCTCTCTGCAGTGCCTGTCTTCACTGTATTTACAGCTCCTCCAAACAAATTCACTGCAGGGTAAGTGTCAGCTCTGTGTCTCATTGCCCTGCTTTTGCCCCGGTATTGGGATACCTGGACCAGAGATAACCTCACTGTGCCCGGACTCATTATCATTGCCTGACTCACATGATCGTGTTTCAGCATGATCCAGGGATCACAGAAGTTAATGGAAAGATTCACCTTGACTTCTGTTCATCATTAGGGTGGAGGAGAGCAGAGAGGATTGACTTTTTAGGACCTGAATGATTCATGTAATCAATAAATAGATAGAGTTAGCACAGACAAAGTATTCTCCTGAAAAGTTTTAGAGGAAATTTAACTTTCTGTCCAAAGCTTCTACAGATAGAAAATTTTGAACCAGAAACAGGTTTTTTTAATGTTTTATTTGCTTTCCAAGAACGATTCTACTCAGTTTTATTTGAACTAACCTGACTTAAAGTGATCTACAGTAATTTCATTCAGAGTACAAACATGAAGTTAGACAGTGATATAGATTTTCTGATGCTTCCAATCAGAACATAGATGATTCATTTCCAAAAAAAAAAAATAAATAAGAAAACAATCATTTAACAAACAAAAAAATATTTTTTGATTGAAAAAGTGATTTCTGCTGTATTGACAACAGAAGCAGGAGGTTGTGAGAGTGAGAGTCCCGGCAATAAGGATTATATGTGGTCAGAGCAGGGTCAGTGGAACCATCATGATATTTGAAATCTGTCATGAGGTCAGCCCAGCAAAGCCTTCCCAATTTCTGTCCCCTGCTCCTAATTCTTCGTAGGTCAGATGTGGTGTTCATCCCCCATGTGCCCTGATGGCCCCTCTGCTTGAGGTACAAAGCATCTTCTCTCAGCTCTCGATCAAAACTCACCTTGAGTGGCAGGAGGGAGGCTGTGCTGTGATGCACTTCATGCATGTTTATGTCTGGAAAAGAATAAAAGCTCTGTACAGGGCCATTTAAGATGCTGAGAGCTGGCTGGTGTGTGTGACCTTGATGTAAAAAATGCCATCTTCACTTTTCCATTTTCCTCCCTTAGTAGAGAATAATTACATTAGTGGGAGATTTCAATCCAAGAGCAACCTGCTCCACTGACACGAACAGGAATATTCTGGTGATTGATTTCAGTGGCTTTTAGATCACACTTGGGAGTGCTAATCCTGCATGATGCTGAGTACCATCCCCTATGGTTAACTCAGGCTACACTTCCCATGAGGACTCTGGGAAGCTCCACGGCTTTTAGTACTTCAGTCTCAGAGAGGGTTGCAAGGTGTTGCAGAGGAAAGTGTGACAGCAATACTGGGAGCCACACACCTGGAAAACACACTGGCACAGGTTTTTCGATTTCTGTACATACTGCTGGTGTGTACTCTTTTGACCCTCACCAGGACAAGGGATGATGGCTTTTAAGCTGACAGAGGGTAGGTTTAGATTAGGTATTAGGAAGAAATTCTTCACTCAGAGAGTGGTGAGGCACTGGTACAGGTTACTCAGAGAAGCTGTGGGTTCCCCATACCTGGAAGTGTTCCAAGGTCAGGTTGGATGGGGCTTTGAACAACCTGATGCTGTAGAAGGTGTCCAAATCCATGGTGGTGGGGGGGTTGGAACTGGGTGATCCTTAAGGGTCACCATCCCAAGCCATTCTGTGATCAGTGTAGGCTGAAATCCTGGCTATTATCCTGAATCCAGCAAGATGAAACAAAGCTAAGACAGCTGCTTTTATCTATATGTGATCATGCCTTTCCTCTCTGCACAGATATGTTTTAACTCTGTCATTTGCTTCATTCCCCAGACAGCACAGAAAAAAAATCTTTATTTATTGGTCTTGCCTCATAATGATTTGTTAATTATAAGGTTCAGCGTTTAGCTGCTATATGACGTTAATTTGTATGAATTGCGTAAAAATATTCTGCAGGAGAAAAGGAGAAAGAAAGGAATGAAAATGTCATTGTTTCAATCCTGCTGCATTTCTAATATGAGCAGTATTTTACCTGGTAAATGACTGTCTATTTTGAACTGCGCTGCATAAGTTTGTACTGTTAGTACCCGTTCAACAAATTAAATACCTTGCTGTGGGTTAAATGCAATGTCAGATCATGCTGTCTCTCAAAAGAAATATATAACTAGGTGGTTATTTCACTGGAAAAAAATGATGTGTGTTCCCAGGCCATTAGGGAAATACCAGCAAAAGTTATATGGTATAAAAAATATAAGAGCTGGGTTTGCAAACCAGTGTTCAATCACTGTAGCCTTGAACAGCAGGTTAAAGTCAGAGAGGGCAGTAAATCCAGCCATGGCTCTTTAACCAGTAGAGCTAGAAGCATGGATCTTGTGCCAAGAAATAATGTAAAGGTAAGGAAAATCATTTCCAAAGCTTATTCAAAGATAAATAGAAGAAAAATCGACTACATGTAGAGGTTCCAGCCCTCGCAGGTTGACAGCTATGAATGTGGCTCTGAACAGGCTCTGGGATCTGTGGGCGTGAAAGAGGACCCAGGCATTGTGCTCAGCATAGCTCTGACTTCTCACATTTGCATGATCCTGGGTAGACAGGCCATGGGAGAGAGAATTTTGGAAAGGGTACATTGCTCCCATTCCCAAAACAACATTTAGCTGAAGTGCATGAGAATAAGCAACAAAAAGGCTCCTTCCTCTATAAATAAAAATTCTAAACTGAGTAAAAGAAGATCACTGGGAAAAAGAAGAGTAAAGCAAAATTTAGCCCATTAGAATAGCTGACCCACATGTATTCCAGAGCCCTTTGATGGAGGTAAAGCATTAAGTTAGCTCTTTCTCTATGTTTTTTGAGGAGGATTTGCACCTCCCTGTCCTATACAGCACAACACCATGGAGCTTCATTTAAAAAGACCCTTAATCTTAGCTGATCTTAAACTTCAGAACAAAAGTCCACCTTTGGTCCCACTCCCATCTCACTTGCTCCTGCAAAGTGATGTACAGCCTCAGGATCAATATAGGGGGGTAATAGAAGTGTATTTTCCCATAAAGAGCAAACCTAAAAACAAACACAGAAGAAAAGGAGCTGGATAGCTGCTTTGCTATCACTGGATTACATATTTACCCCACAGACACCTTTGAAGACCATCCAGTCCAAGTCCCTTGATCAGAGCACCGTCAATGAGAGCAGGTCGCTCAGGGCCATCTAAAGTCAGGTTTTCAAAAACTCCAAGGATGGAGACTGCAACCTCTCTAATCTGAAGTTTGACCATCCTCTTAGGAGCACAATCCTAAAAATTACCTCCTGAATCACTATATCTGGTGCCTACATCATATAAGATCCTTCATCAACTGGTACAAGCCCAATTTGAATTTGTACAGCTCCATTTTTATTACCAATCTGTTCCACTTCTTCTGATGGCAAGAAATCTTGCTATTTCCAAGTTGAGTGTATTCTTAGCCCAGTTGTTCCTGTGCCAGCACTGCTGCTAGTTTAGGTAGTTCATCCTGCTCTCTGGCACTAAACTCCATTATGCTGCAGAGAGTTGCCATTTCCCTCCTCCATTCCCTCACGCCTGGCACCCCTTGCTGCCTCCCAGTCCTGGAGACTGCTGGCCTTAGAGCAGTTCCAAGTGGGCAAGTGTTGGTCTTCACATCTTTATATCCTGGCACACAGCCTTGTACCTCGGGGCTCTTGGTCACAGCAACACAAAATTGCCTCATCCAAGATCAGCGCGTGTGGTTTAGGCTTTACTTTCTCCTCATGCTCCCTCCTGCCTCCCAGGTGAGTATCACAATCTATGCAACCCTTGACCACACTGGCCTAAAGATTTTGTATGTAATTAAATCAACATTTTTGCAAGCCTGCTTAAGTTCAAGCATTGGTTGGGGTTTTTTCAATCTTCTTTTTTTAATGATATATTTCCCTTTTGCCCCCAGCAGCTATGGAGCTGCTGGAACTACTTTGCACTAAGTCTGAATACAGGTGCTAAGTGTGACTGAAGGCCTTTAAGAAAAAAAATCTATTTATTTAGGTAAACCTCATCAAAAGAAGCAAGTTCAATTCCAGGTTCATAAGCATATACCCAGAAAATATAATTCTTTCTGTGGCATTACCTGGAAAATCCTGCAAACCTGCAGCTGGAAGCAGTGCACAATGAGAACAGACACAAAGCCAGGCTGCAATAGCCGCCCAACACCAGCAAGGGGAGATGAGGCTGCTCCAAAGCATTTTCCTACTGCTTTCCAACTGCTGACAAGGTCAGGCTTTGCTTGCACTCCTCTCCAAAAAGAAAGTCTATGGTTTGCACAAAGACTCCCTCTTGCACAGGCATTTGACAGCACCTTAATTGTAGCTAATAAGCAGTGAGAGTTCAAGCTTTGTTTCCTGTATTTCTGGGATCCTGGTTCTCTCTCTCTAAAGTGGGAAGAAAGCTTGTCAGACCTCATGTTCAGAGGGTGACCACAGGACAACATCTCACCTCACATCCCCACCACCCCATGCAACTACAGAGGAGAGCTGCAGCTCCTCCTGCATGCTGGAAGCACTCCTAGTACACCCAGTGGGACAGTGGGTCCTATATCTTAAATTCTTCTCTCCAAATGATACAGGGCCTTGGAGGATGTGTACAGCCACACACAGCAGTGCAGGGCTGTGGCACTGAGACACTATCCCTCCACAGAAGCAGCTCCATTGGGAACCCACAGGGACAGAGCAGACACAAATCCAGGCCCTGGTCTCATAATCCACAGCCTGGTCAGGAATGCAGAAAAGGTGCAGCAGGTCCGTAATCCCTTCCCTCACCAGTGCAAAGCCCAGTCCTTCATACGCCTTAGCATGTGAATGAGACAAGCACAGTAAGGCAAAGCAATACCCAATGAACCCTTTGTAACATGTCGCAGGCTTCCCTGGGTCAAGAAACACCAAAGATGTGACTGAGTTGTTAGTCAACTTCCATCCTGTGGCTGCACAGTGCTGAGCAAACCAGGTGTAAAGCATCACCTGCTAGTAATGCATCTTCTCATCATTTCTGGCTGAACTAAGGCACATAGGCCAAAACCTCTTACTGGTTCAACCTAGTCACAATCCACACTATTCTGTGTCATCCAACTCTGATACCACAAGAGTTGGATAAGCATAAACAAACCTGCTGTAGACAGGATTGTGTCCCCTCCATAGAATTTAATTTGCAATAGTTGAGTAAGTCCTTCAGTATTTTCACCCTCTCTGATCACTTACAAGATCATGCAGGCACAGAGAGGTCTGAATGGCTTGAGGACAGCCATGCAGAAGGCTGTAAGCAGCATAAGTTCTTAAACACAGAGCCTTGACTTTTATGTGCTAATCAAAGGATCCAACTTTAGACCAATCCTTTATATCAAAATTGTGCTGCAAAAATATTGAATTCCATGGCATCTTCCACAATCTTCGTTATTTGATCAGCACTGATTGTGTGCATTATTGCAAGACAAAAAAAAGCAATCAGTCAATGCTATATCTTTGTTCCCTTGCTCACAATGGTATCACTTCATCTCCCTCTCAATGCTTTCAACTCTCTCATAACAACAGCTTGTGAGCATCTCACAGTCTTTAATGCACATGTCTTACAACAGACCAGTGGGGTGTGACAATATTATTATTACCATTAGAAGACTAAGTACCAAGCAACAAAGCTTCATATTCACCAAAATTGTTAAAAGCCAGGTCAATGTTTGGGTCACCAAACCATCCTCTGGAAGCAAGGTTAGCAAAATGCTCCAGTGTGAGTGGGAGGAGACGGTATATGGGACTTGCTATACTTCTGGTGACACACAGAGCTGGAGCAGCATGAACATTGCCAGTGATTTTAGTTAAAGGTGACAATTTCTTTTTGCCCAGTTAGCATTCCCACTTATGTGAAATTTTCAGGGAACAGAGAAAATTTCAGTATTGTCAGCATTTGCCACCACTGTTTTAAAAAGTCTCTTCCCATTCTTCCCAGAGCCATACAGTGTCATGCTGCACTTGCCCCTCTTCTAAAGCCATTTGGTTTCAAATGTGAAGCAGTTGTCCAGACTGAACATCAGGCCAGGGTGACACAGGGGACAGGGAACGGGTTCAGCGGGTCAGACCTGAAACAGGAGTCTGGCTCCTTATTCCTATGAATGAAAGGCAGCAGAATGCCCATCTAATGGGACACCAGAGCTGCCTTATCCCCCAGGTAAGCACTGCTGTCATGGTTTGCATACAGTGGCATGGCAGAGCAGCCTGGTGTCTGTCTCAATTATTTGTATGGCATCCATTGCAACAGTAACTGAGAAGCCTCATGATCTTTCACGTATTTGTCCATATAGCAGCCAGGTAAAGAGGTTTTACTATGCCCCTTTTCACAGGAAGAAGTACCAAGGATAAATGAGATTAAAAATATGTCCTCAGCAACTGATTGATTCGATACACAAACAAGTTTGAATTTTCTAAATCAGACAGTGATAACCATAATTTCAGGAGTGGGGTGTTTTATTTACTGAAAACCTACCCAGTACTCTAGGTGGAAAATACATTAAGATTTATGCTTGGATGTAATGCCAGTAATGCGAGAAGCATGGAAATACCTCAGTTGGATAGATGTTGGAAGAGTCTCCTTTCCAGCAGGCATGCGATTAGTACAGCCTGTACTGCTGCAGCCATCCAAAACAGGTTAAACCCATTTACACAACCCTAATCCACCTCTGGCTAAATGGAGACAGTAGCTTGCCCAGGATAGAAGTAAAAATTCCAATAAATTGGAGAATTGTTCTCAAGATTTCCAAAATACCTGGACACTTTCTGCACCTCAGCAGAACCAGACAAACTCCTATCCATTTCCAGTCGGAGATAAGTCCAAAAGTGCTGCATCAGGTTTTGAAATCTCCTTGCTGAATGAAGGTAGAATCTTAGTGATTAAATATTTACTAGTTGTCTCATCCAGATCACACATCTGGCCTGAACATTTCCCTTGAATATCACAAAAATACTTTGGTCTCCTTGGTTGAGCTATGTTGTTTAAGGTGATAAAATGAAAGCAAAAGATGCAATTAATGGGCTGATTGGTTACATATATATCCCTTTCTGAACTCTTATGGTGACATTTCTTCTCTTAATGCCTGAGTGATTTAGTTCAAGTAGATAAGTATTGTCTTATGAATTAATTTGAGGTTTGAGGTGGGAAAAGAAATATTAAAAAATGGAATAAATTTCCCATTTGGTCCAAAAAGCTTTCTGTAGCAGCATTACCTCCTCTCTGAGGACTCTACAATATGCTGAGAAAAAAACATTTTGTGGGAGTCTCTGGTTAAAATATAAGCAACACTCCACTGAGATTTAAAAAGTTGTATGAGGAACAAAAAAAATTATAAATAGGTACAGCAAAGTTCTGGATGAATTTTCCAGGACTACAGCTAATCAATTCTGCACACATTAGATACAAGCAGTTCACCAAGTTGGTGCATGTATAGAATCCAACCCTAATTAACCGTGTGTGTGAATTTTGGATTGCTGAAAAAACATGTGTTGTTAATTTAATAAATCTTCATTAATGTGGCAGGTAGCAGCAACCACCACAAGAACCATTACAAATTGACCCTTCTCATATCCTCATAATCCTGCACTGGAGACATACACCTAATTGGGCTCATTAAAAGTAAACATTGATTGGCAGGACCACTGGGATCCTTAAAAGGGTTGTGCGGTCGAAAAGAATCACTGCCTTCCTGATCGCTGGAGCAGCATCCGCTTGTTTGTTGCTTCTGGTCCACAAAACCAGCTGGAAAACTGCTGGCAGCAAGTAGTGCATAAGGCAGCAAGGAAGGGGGTGGGGTTGCATTTGCAGATAAAAGGCCTTAAATATGGAACATTACCACAGTCAGGTCACGATAACCTCCACGTGACTGGTGGGGGATGTATACCACAAATAAATGTGGAGATTAGAGAATTAAGGACCTCTGAACTGAGATTTACTCTTGTTAAGACTTTGGGGCTGTTTCTCCAACATTTTATGTTTTGTAAATCATTAGCAACTGCAAAATGAGTGTAGGAAAACATGGGCAAATCAATAGCGTACTACATAGGCATCAGTAATTACATAGCAGTGGGGAATTGGGCCTTGGGACTTTTCAATTATTTTCTGTTGCAAATGATGTACAGGAACCATTTGGGAAATCATGTTTTGGTCAAACACTATGTATTTGCTCAGTGTGAGTCAGTGTTATGGAGGTAATCAAATAATATTAATCTTTCTAGGCTTAAAAAAAAAAAATCTATCCATCTCTAAACCACCACTTCTGAGTCCAAGCCAAAAAAAATTTTTATTGGCTTATTATATAGCTTGAATGTCATTTGGCTGGAAAACTCATGTCACTGTGAATGCTCAGACATTGCCCTGGACATCTGATTCAATGCACCCTTTTTAGTGTGTAGTTTGCCTGCTTTTAAAATCAGTCTCCAACCTTTATTTCTATAAAACACGTAAATTAAATTAATATTTCTGTATTCTAGAGCTACAAGACATATACGCACTTCAATGACATCTAAAAGCCCTACTGCACATCAGGGAAGTTCTGCTAGCAGCCCACAATATGTGTTCCTAACTTGCAAAGAAAGAACAATAGTGTGACCTAGTGTAGGTCTCTCAGAGCAGCATCAGAGGGAAGAGTGATATTTTACACGGGTAGATAGTGATAGCACAAGAGGGAACAGTTTTAAAGTAAAGGAGGAGAGATTTAGATTAGATGTCAGGATGAAATTCTTTACTGTGAGGGTGGTGAGACACTGGAACAGGTTGCTCAGAGAAACTGTGGCTGTCTCATCCGTGGAAGTGTTCAAGGGCAGGTTGGATGGGGTTTTGAATAATCTGGTCTAGTGGAAGGTGTCCCTGCCCATGGTAGGAGGGTTGGAACGAGATGATCTTTAAGGTCCCTTCCAAGCCAAACCATTCTGTGATTCTGTGATAACCTGAATTACCTTGCAGTCGCCATGATCAGAGAAAGCACATGAGCTCCAGTTTACTCTTGACCTGCTGATGTGCAGGCACTTGCTCAAGTGCCAGAGTTTCACAGCTTGTCTGAGACCTTTTCATCATCTTAGTTTCCTGCTCCAAAAATCTCTTGGGTGACTAGGAGCCACAGGAGGTTGTCCCAGTTTGTCCCATCACTGCTTCCGCTGGTGGCACACAGACAAAAGAAACCCAGATGCAGGGAATTCCCATGCAGGGGTGCAGCAGCTCTGCCTCCTCCAGGACATCAGGCAAACACTTCTGAGAAGGCTGAGGTGGAAGCCTGGGGTGGAAGCCTGGGAGGCACTTCATGTTTCATTGGAGCTTGACTGCAGTAAAGAAGTGAAAGTGTCAGAAAGGATTAGTGTGTCAGTGGTTAAAATGATTGTGGCATGAAGGGACTGAGGGCTGCCAAAACCAAAATAACAAGAAAGTGTCTCTGAAGGCACTTCTGATGCATTACTTTGACAGATGTGAAGCTCCTCATTAGCTGTAAGAAACAGTGGAGAGCAGGCTCCTCTGCAACAAATTCCCTGGCCTGGGACCAGGAGAAGATTTGGGATGGATCACAGAGAAATTTTATTCAAAAAGAGGCTGACTTGGTCAGGTCAGAGACGGTTCTGCTGCTGTACCATTGCAAGCAAAAGGGATGGGGCTGAACATACAAATAACACATCTTTTGCAGCTTTAGACCTTGACAGGACTCAGGCATGGTGGATATCAGCGACTCGGTGGCCTTCAGCATGAGAGTCCAGACTATCCTGCTGTTGGAGCGTCTGCATTCTCACTGGAATACATCGGGGCTGTCACAGATGGAAAATTTGGACACTTTTGTTAGGAGCTCAGAGACCCACCACAGACACTTGCTAGAGGCCAGTATTCCTTGACTCCCTTAGCTGATGAAGGAGAAAGAAGGATTTATCCAGAAGACACCCTCAATTCAATTCACCCTCTGAATTCAACCCTCTTTCCATGCTTGCATGGAGCACACCACAAGAAGAAATTTCCACCTTGAGCATGCAGAAATAGAATCATAGAATCAGCTGGGTTGGAAGGGACCTCTGAGATCATCAAGTCCAGCCCTTGATCCACTACCGCTGTGGTTACTAGGCCATGGCACTAAGTGCCACATCCAGTCTCTTTTTAAAAATCTCCAGGGACAGAGAATCCACCACTTCCCTGGGCAGCCCATTCCAATGTCTGATTACCCTCTCTGTAAAGAAATTCTTTCTAATATCTAACCTAAACCTCCCCTGGCACAACTTGAGACCATGCCCTCTTGTCTTGCTGATAGTTGCCTGGGAAAAGAGACCAACCCCCACCTGGCTACAATCTCCTGTCAGGGAGTTGTAGAGAGTGATGAGGTCTCCCCCTGAGCCTCCTCTTCTGCAGGCTGAACAGCCCCAGCTCCCTCAGCCTCTCCTCACAGGACTTGTGCTTGAGTCCCTTCCCCAGCCTAGTTGCTCTTCTCTGGACCTGCTCCAGGACCTCAATATCCTTCCTGAACTGAGGGACCCAGAACTGGACACAGTACTCGAGGTGTGGCCTCACCAGTGCTGAGTACAGGGGAAGAATCACTTCCTTGGACCTGCTCAGCCATTTCTGTTTTCTCCAGTTCACTGCCCTCACAAGGATCCTGCTTCCATTCAGCACCAGCTTTGACCCAGACTTACCTCTTTGTACTACTAAGTCTAACAGCTGTGTGACTGTGAGCTGCATTTCATAGGGGCATCTCTGCTGCATGTCTGATGTGTGCCATACATCCCTCTCCTGTTTTCCAAACCTTTCCCTGTCTGGGAGGTGGGTTCTGGACCACTCACCAAGAATGCCAGCTGGGGTTACTCACATCTCTCGGACAAGCACTTTGCAGGAATCACAAAAGGAAATAGTGAAAAAAAAATAAATTAAGGACAAAAAGATAAACGCAGTTTGTTATTATTGTCACTTGTGTTTCTGCCTGATTTCTTTGGAGCTGTTTTTCCTGATGAAAATGGAGTGAAACCATGATGTTATATGTGCAGCATAGCTTGTGCAGTGCTTGGACTACCTGCTGCTTCGCATTTATTAATCCTTGGGCAAATTGCCACTCGAGCCACAGTGTTGATAAATTCAGGAGCTGCCGGTACTCCAGCAGCATGCAAAGAAGCTGAACGAGACTGATTACAGTGTGCAGCTCTATCTGCAGAAGGTTGATTATATGGTTTGCTTCCTAATTAAATATCTAAGCATCCATTTACTGCAGAAAGTGAAATTGAGGAATCGCCATTTACGGCTGCCTTGTGTGGAATAAGAGAGCCAATGTGAAAATTCCTGGATCACAAAGATATTGTATTGGCCAAGCCCTCTCCAAAAAGCTAGTTGGGGCACAAATGCAGTTTTGCATAATGAATATATCCTAAACCTTGTCACTCACAAGGGTGAGATGAAATCGCATGTGGAAGAAGCAGTAAAATCAGCTTCTGTCTCAGCTTCTGGTATGGGCTGGGACAGAGCAGTGATCATGAGCTAGAGTTGCCACAGCATCATGTCTGCTGGCACCATCACAGGGACTGCTAAGAAAGCAGCAGTGGGACTTCCTGAAATGATGCCTCAGTGGATCAAAAATCTCCATTCCAGTAATTACTCCTGAAGGATTGCGTGCAAGACGTTCACCGTTTACAGGAGGAGAGGCAAGGGGGAGGGAGGGAGAATGTCTTTAGTAATGTCTTTTCTCTTGTTCTCTCACCACCTTGTCACTCCCTGATGCTGAATCAGACATTTACAAGCATACACAAACACAGAAATTACCATATGGGCTCAGCAGGATATCTGGGAATGATTTCCCTCGTCACAGCTACATATTAGGTCTCATCCTGATCTTTAGCACTTAACAGTATTATTTCTGATGTGCATAATTAAAAATTAAAGTAAAATGGCACTGCAGTTTCTTCTGTGGAGGAGTTGTGGAAGATAAAGAATATTGCCATGAGAATAAATTAGTATAAATTAGCCATCAATAACTTTAAACATGATGATTAGAAGACAAGAAAGTCTTCTGAAAAGTTTTCTGAAGGATTCTGAAGACTGAGAGATACTGTGTGAAGTCTGCTGCATTTAGAAATTTAGACTGCCTGTAACAAGGAACTCAGCTTAATACCTATTGCATCTTTTTGCTTCTCAGTTCAGCATTAGCAGCTCTCCATTTCTTCATTGCTGATTTTTAGCACTGTCATTTTGAGACAATATAATCTCCATTAATGATGTTAATATCCTGTCTGGTCAAATGGTGCTGGGGGAAAAAAAGGTCACTAAAAAGTTTGAAGACTGGAGCCAAATCAAGCTTTTATTTCATTTTCATTTCACTTGGGTGGACCTCTGCCTTGTTGTTGCTAGTTTTCAGCTCAGCTCAGCCTGGTATAGTTGATGGAAATAGGGTGAGTGAAGGATTAAAGGAAAGAAAGACGGAGCAGGACCAACATCACTGATGGTGATCCCAAGTGTGATTATTCTCCTTTATGATTGTACTCAAGTAAGTACTCAAATACATGCTTGGCCAAGTTGGGCTAAATCAGCACCTTTCCTTGTATTTAACAGAGCTACTTCCATTTGGAACTGACGCCAGATGAGGATCTACTGATCTGCTTCTCTAAAATACACCTCTTGTGTCAAATGTACAATCTAACCTCCATTTCTCATATAGCTCTTTGTCAGAAAAAAGGCCCCCACATAAACACAGCCCATCAGTGCAGTGTTTCTGGTACAGAACATGGTATTTGCAAAATTAAGGGAACAATACAAGCACCAAATTGTTAGGAAAAGGCACAATCAATACATGGAAAATGCATGCAGTTTAGGTCCAGATTTAGGGGTGAGAAGAATATGTTGCACATAAGAGATGAAAAGAAACAACAAAGATAAACAAATTGCATAGTACTGAACTGTGAAATATTATTATCCTACCAGGAGCCTGAAGTAAGTAATATTAAGAGTTAACTATATGTGACTTTCTGTAAAACAATAGCCTATGGTTTGAAGGAAACCATAGTCACTTAAAGCTATCAAGTTTATGTAAATAAAGAAAACAGATGCAATAAGAGCAAGTTTCTCTAAGAATAAAGTAGAGCCACAGAACCACAAATGGTTCAGTAATTCCCAAGGAGCTGGTTGGGGCTGATTGTGCTGTTTAAGTGATGTTTCTCATAGGTTACTAATGCGAGCAACAGTCTGCCTGCTGCATTTTAAATTACCAGCCACTGCCAGCCCGTTGTTTTATGTGATTCCCCCTCTGAATAGATATATTTATTCATAAATAGCTGGCTGTTCAGTGAGTCTCTGTCTGCTTTGTGGAACTCACTGAACAGTATATTTCTTTAGACAACTCTCACCAAACCTGCTCTGTATCAGCTGCTGTGACCATTCAGACGTACCAACAGTGGGTCACTATTTAGATGAGATTTCAGGAAGAAGTTCTTTACTCAGAGGGTGGTGAGGCAATGGAACAGGTTTCCCAGAGAAGCTGTGGATGCCCAGAGCCTGGAAGTGTTCAAGGCCAGGTTGGATGGGGCTTGGAGCAACCTTGAAGGTTGGTGGAAAGTGTCACTGCCCACGGCATTGAGGTTGGAACTAGATGGTCTTCAAGGTCCCTTCCAGTCCAAGCCTTTCTGTGATTCAGTGACCTGTGAAGCCTCAAATAGGGTCGATAATCAGTCACTAAACGATGCTGTTGGTCACCAGACCTCTGTCAAGAGCAGAAGGAATACACAGGGGCATCAGAAAAAGCAGAAGGGATAACACTCCTATGTGTTTACTGCAGGCTGTAAAATGCTGTTATCTGAGATAATTTCCTGCACTACAGGTCTCATTGA
The DNA here is from genome assembly GCF_025592945.1 of Manacus candei. Classification (NCBI taxonomy): domain Eukaryota; kingdom Metazoa; phylum Chordata; class Aves; order Passeriformes; family Pipridae; genus Manacus; species Manacus candei. Next base: position 4,097,017 of record NW_026138161.1, on the reverse strand, counting down.
CTTCATAAGGAAAAAAAAAAAAAAGGAGGCTTACAGCAAATGAACACTCCTGGTGAAGGAACAGATGTGTTGCAGAGGTGACTCGGTGGCTCTCCACAGACACCACCAGAGCTGAGCATATTTAATATTAATCATATTGAACATTACGAGCAAGTGACCCACACTGACACCCTCAGCCACGGGATCACACCAGGAGAAAAAGTTCAGATGAAAAACCTCACAGCCTGCACTGAAAAAAACAAGGGCTATCACAGGGCTGGTAAGACTAAGGATTAATTCCTATATTTATTCTCTTTTGCTTCCATCCTGTAGTTGAACAAGAGTTGAATGCTTTCTAAGATGTAGACTTGAACATACAGTGAATTTCTGAGCTAAGTTATTACCTCTGGTGCCTGGAGCAAAAGTGCCCCTTGGGATGTTTGACAGGATATAATGTCTGACTTGATGATGGAAACAAAAGAAGTCCTCTCCATGGCAGATTTAGTCTCTTGAATGTACTGATAATGCACTCTCCTCCAATAAATCAAAATTCCACTTCACCCACTCAGATGTTGGTTCTGTGCACTGCTGACATACATGGAAATGCAAACCTCCCATAAAAGTAAAAGAAAATGTAAGTTACATTCTGATAAACAGAGGGGCTTCAGAATGGGAGAAAGAGCCTGGTTTATGTTTAAAATTAACACTCTGAAACACAGTAACAGAGAGAAGCGTAAATAGGTGCTGGTGCAGGGCATGTACAGCTCACCTGCATATTTCTGCACTGAGGCTTCAACACGAGGGTCAGTTTTCCCTTTGGCAACCCCTCCCTGCCTTTCCCCTTGCAGCCCAACAAACTCACCATAGAGAACTGACATTCAGTTCAAGGTCATCCCAAAGAGATCTCCCTCTCCTCTGCCTCCCAGCAACAGGTACAAAAATGTCATTCTGGCCTTGAAGACATGAAATTTTCTCTGCCTTAGCATAGGGTAGGTGTGATCCTGCTGTCTGGGTGAAGACATGCATCAGATCCAGTCCTCTCAGCTATAGAGAGAGAAACAGGCACCTACAGGATAGGACTCACCTGCAGCTTATGTAGACATTTAAATTAGGGTGGATGAATTGCTCCTAAAAGCACTTGTTTATCTCCCTTGACAGTTGTGGGAGCCTGGGGTGATGTTCTCAGCTGTGCTCAGATGCAAGAGCAGCTGAATCCTGACTTTGCAGTTAGTGAAAGAAAGTATTTCCTGGAGTGGGAGAAATCCTAAATAGAGTGAAAGTGCTCATGCTTTTACTCCATTCAGATGAGCATGGATTTGCCAGTTGCTGACACAAAGAGGAGCTGAACCTTCTGATGTAACTTCGGTAAATTTTCTTCTTGCAGCTTTTCCAGTTTAGGCTGGTGAGCGTGGGAAGGATCAGGAGCGAAAGCAAAGGGATCATGGTATGTCATGTGTGATAAGCATGGTGGGAAATAAACAGAAGTTCTGGCCCGTGCCTAGTTTTCAGAGCACTTGAACTCCCGAGCCAGCAGTTCCCAAAGCAGCTGAATACAATGTGCACCCAGCAATGAAACCACAGACACTGGCTCCTGCACTAACCCGTTCCCCCCCACCCAGTCCATGTGTCTTCTCAGCTATGTAAAACTCAGGTATCTGATCTAAAGTAGCCATCGTGGCTCCCTGGAGAAAGCAATTAGCTCCGTCCCATCCCCGGAGGGAGCTAGTTATCTCATCTGGTTTAGAGCTCTTAGAATGGGCTGAGGATGGGGCTCTTCGTGACTGCCTACACCTCTCTTGGCTGCTTATTCCGTTTACTAAGGAGGATAAATTCCTCGAAATGAAACTCAGCAAAATACTGAGAGCACTTTGAATACACCTAACTATACAAAACAGATTGAGGGCAAATTTAGCCTATCCACCCACAAGATGGCAATCCTTGCTTGAGGGGAAACCTTCTGTTCCTTCCTCTCATCCCAGACCTTGCAGGGATGAGAGGATGTGATAGGGACTTCCCAGCTCTCAGTGAAGGAAACAAGGCTATATTAATTCATCCTGGCGTCTCAGCTCTCCCTAAATCAGCAGTCTGTACAGCCAGCCACAGCCTGCCTCAATGTTCCTATGTATCAAACCTGAACAAAATATTGACAAAAGAGCTGAATTTCATTCACTAATTCAAGAAGCAGCCTGGGTGAAGAGATGTCAAATTAAAGTTTCTCCTTTCCTCCAGCTCCACACTTCACCCAGCTCCCCCATTCCAGTGGCAAACTGGTGCACAGTCAGCCTCCCATAACACAAGGCAGAGTGTGCAGAAGCTGGTGGTGACGTGTGGACTCAGGCTGCAAGCTGAGTGCAGCCAAAATGAAAAACCCTCCGTCCTCTCCATGCACCCACTTTGCACAGGCAAGGAGCTGTTCTGCGTGACAGATAAGAGCTGCAAAGCAGGCACGTCAGCACTGTGGTGAGGGTCAGTGCTATTTTGATATCTGGAGGTGCTCTAATTATAGTGTTGGGAAGGCTGGAAGCTGCTAGATTTGATATGGGAATAATGTGACACAAGAGTTGAAGAGTAAAGACACTTGTTGTTTTGATCCTCATTTCTTAACTCAGGGAAAAAGCCTTCGAGGAAAGAAAAGCAACTTTAAGGTTATAATTCGGTCCCAGGAATTCTGAATGTATATATATAATTAGACACAGAAGAAAAATCAAGGCAGCCTTGTGTTTATTGCACTGGCTCCGTCTCCTGCGCTTTTGGCACTGTGTGTTTGCAGCTGAGCTTCAGCCAGTTGACTGGGCGGTTAAATATCCTTCACCAGGATAAACAGCTGAGGAAGCCTTGTAGCTCACTCACACACAATGCCTTTGGTGGGTGTTCAGGCAAGTACATGGCTTTATATATTGTGCTGTTCCTCTCTGCTACCTGCTCCATACTCTGCTCTGCCTCACTGTAAAACTTTCCCAGGGTTGCTCTTCAGCGTTACAGGATTTACAGCAGCATAAGTTTTATGCTCTGGTTATTTTTAGGGTGCTCTCCCTGGATAGTTGTGAGCTGCACAGCCTGCAGAAGCCTTTGCTTGAAGCATCTCAGAGCAGTCACCTGTCCCCGGTAGCAGGGAAATTTCAGGAGGTGGGATGAGCACTAAGTTGACTCCAGCACTCAGCTCTGCTGTTCCTTTTCCGACTGGCCTTGGGTGAGTCACTTTGCAACCTGGTGCCTCTGTTTACCATTCTGACAGACAGAAAAAGCAGTACAGAGCCAGCTGGGTGAAACATTCTTGGACACTTGGACAAACACAGAAATCAGAAAAGGGAAATAGATTCCTCGATATCACTTATGATCCATCTCCTGGGACTGCTGCCCACTTCTTGTCTGCACCACCTTTCCTAATGCCTTGCTCTTCCAGGGTCTCCCAGTTCCAGAGATCCTCATACTTCCATGGCACACCTCCACCCCTCCTGTGCTTCAGCAACCTCTCCTCCAACTATTTTTTTTCACAATCTCAGTGGAGCATATTGCCTCCATTTTCTTTTTCCTTTCCTCCAGAGATTCCCCCCCTCTCCCCCCTTAAATACTGGCTGCTCTTTTCAGTTTAGGCAGCCTGGCACTCTCCCTGTCCCCTCTCCCGTGCCCACCACAGCAGACAGGGCACTACCTGCTCCCCATGGGCAGCTCGGTCAGTGATTTCTCCCAGCTATTTCCACTTAGGAGAGAGGCTGTTTATTTCCATTTTTTTTCTTACTTATGAGAATATTTGCACCATGTACAGTCATGATTTTATTTATTTATTTGTTTTTAATTTGAGCAGTAGGAAAGAACTGGGAACCAGTATCTGGTGTAATGCCAGAGCAATGGAGAAGCAACAAGGACAAGTTTTGATCTGTTTACTTTGATACTATTCCTGAGGCAAGGATCAATCACCTAAAATCAGAGACACTGTAAACAATATACTGTAAATACAGCTAAAATCAAATACACTGATACCATTTCATTTTATCCAAGACTGGGTTTAGTCAAGTCTGGGCCAAAGTTATCCTAGGTGTAATTCCAGTAACAGCAGTAAACATTGGACCAGAGAGGAACTCAGTTCATTTGCCTTACCTTACTGACAAATGGTTTATGGAAACTGCAAAACTGCCAATGCAAGCACAAGTGCAAGAGAGGATGCAACTTCATAGCAGTCCCCTCTCCATGGTCACCATGGCTATTTGTGCTTTGTTCCACTCTATTTACAAATTATTAAACATATTGACCACAGCTTTGTGTTTTGAAATCAAAAAGGCAAAGAATCCATTTTTATTACTTTATTAACCTTTTTTATTTAACCTGGTAATAGAACTACTTAACTGTGTGGTAAAATCTCAATTAAAATTTGCCTTAGCTCCAGGAGCCACACAGGCAAATGCTCCAGTAGTTATCAAAGTTGGTTTCCCGGTAAAAGCTGTGCTCTGTTATCAGATTCTGTTATGCAGTACATGGATCTCTGCTATCCAGCCAGCAGCATTTCAGGAGGTGGTTTGAAAGCTTTCAGGCTCTCCCAATGATTGTTTCACTTTTCTTTCACAGCAATTACAGTCTCTTCATTTAATTTCAATGGAAACTTTAGCGTTTTAGACCTTGCCCATGTAGCTGAATGCTCATCTCTGGATCTTATTTCCAGTCCTCAGGAGGACTGGTTTTGATGACCTAGTCTGATTACAGCATCTTTGACAGCTTTAAAGGAATTTGCTCTGGGGAAGGAGACAGCTGCTGCTCTGATGAAGGATTTTTCTGAGCAGGCCTCCCAAGCTAGATATGTCAGCGTGAGATGCTGCCTACGTTTTTCACTGTGACCAACAGGTACGTCTAAAAAAGGTCGTGTGTTCTTGCCTGCATAGGCCAGTGTGCAGAAAGCCTCTGTCGTTAAACTGCCTAACCTGTTTCTCTCAAAATGCAGCAGCTTCTTGGCTTCTTTTCCCGTATGTTGTATATTCAGCCTCTCTGAAAACTGTGGGCCAAATCTTTTTTCTGGTGTAAAGTGGCATTGATCCTTCAGTTTATACAGACTTCAGGTCAGGAACAGTCTCTTTACCAGTATCTACAGTTCTTGTACAGCTCTGGTCTTAAACAAGACTTATGAATATGAGCACATTATTTATGAACTATAGTAACACTTATTAGGAGCTGCAATAAAATGTCTTAGCAGACTTTTTAGAATTGAATCAGTATAAAAGCAATAGATAACCTGTTTCCTTAGAGCCTGCTTTTCATGAATGTTGAAAGCAAGATAGACATTTCAATTCCCAAACAACCCTCTTTACCTCCAGAAATCAGGTCTGATCTGCTTAACACAGTGTGGATTAGGAAATCTCTATGTTCCTTTCCTAATGACATTCCTAAACTGGGAATTTAACTCCATTTTGCTCAGATAAGGCACCTAGAGTGAATGGGTCATTCAGACAGGAATATTTTGCAATAAAAGGTTTTGACAAGTATCCGAATTTACAAAGTTCTTTATATTCATCCTGGAGCAGCTACTTTGTTTTTTGGGGAGCAAATAAAGCAAAGATTTCAGATAGGAGGGTCAGAACTACCACTGCATGTACTCTTGGACAGAGTCAAGATTTGGGAGAACTAATCCCTAAGACATCTTCAGCCTTGGTTTTGTAAAGCAGGTAGCTTGGAGGTCCGAGAGGTTTTTGGTGCACTGGAGTGATACACTGAACTGACAAGTAAAGGTGAAAACTACTGGTGCCACCTGCTCCAAATTCTCCAAATTCCTCCTTTGTATTATTTATTTATGTTTCACATCCCCAGAGGAAAAAAAAAAAAAGGAAAAAAAAAGAAAAAAAAAAGAGGGAAGTGGTGCCATTTTTCTGCCTTGCAGTTATTTGATTTGGATTTGGCAAAGACAAAGGAGCTGAAGGTGTCCTTTCTGAAATAACAATGGGAAGCACAGAACAGAGAGTGTATTGTGGCCATGCAAAGCCCCAGCTTTGATTAGTGGGGCACTTCTTGGTGTCCTTGTGTGAGCCACCATCAGTGTTACACAAGATCCACCTGAAAGACATGACAGAGTGGCTTCCTCTGGGTTAAAGAACTCCTCTCCCCTTCTAGTCTCAGATGTGCTTTTTCTACATGCTTTAGCCAAGGGACATGTTTTGCATCCAAGGAAAATTTGCAGGTTTCAAGAAAGTGCGTCTTTCTTGATATACCCACCTATCTGAAACAGGAGTGGCACCCAACACCTGGATCACTCATCAGTCTGGTAGCAGGCTGCAGACAGGTCTTCAGCATTTGCTGCCACCATGACAAATGACAGGCAAAGCCACCCAGCACAGCCTGAGGCTGGAGGAACAGGTGAGGAGTAGGCTCACTACTGGGCTTAGAAATGGGAACCAGGTGTTGTGCAGAGGTGGCTGAATATGAGGAAAGTTCGTGTAAAGAGAAGGTAGTGTGAAGTAGACAGATACTCTGCTTAAAGCACATGAATGAAGAAAGTATATTACTCAGTAAATGATTATTCCGAGTATATTATTCAGAAGTGTCAGTGCATTAGGAGTGCCAGAAATGCTAGAAATTTACCACTTCTAATAAGCTAGTGATAGCAGTCCAGGCAGTGAGAATGTGACAGTGAAATTACTTGTCCTTTTGGCAGAAACCAGTAGAGCCATAGCTCAAGATAGCAGAGTGCCAACCTTGCAGTCAGATTTTGCCCTTCACGGTCATGTTACTTTAAAGAGAAAAAAATAGAAATTATTGCTTTGGTCACAAGAAACTTGATATCTGTGTTTTGGGATCAACAATACTTTGTCCTGGTCTTTGTGCTTCCTATTGCTTTACTTAACAAAAGAAAAATGCCATTACACCTGGACTAACAAATTTCCATTTGCTGCAATATTCTGTCAGGGCTGTAAGGAGAAAGGCAGCTCAGTCAAGGTGCAGAGATAAGTTTTGCTCACTTAGTGGAGATCCATCAGTCTCATAGATGTGAGTGGCAGAGGTGAAATCCTGCCTGGGTTCCACATTTAAAGCTCTTCATTAGAGTCAGTGGCATCCCTGACTGTGGAGTGGGGAACAACCAGGTGTCCTATTACCTTTTTTTAGAAATGCTGCACAAAAAAAGACTTGTAAAGAAAATATGACAGTCAAAGAGAAGGCAACTTATCTGTAAAGAAGTCTTGTAGCATCCCTTGCTAATAACCTTTTGATTTGGACTGTCAAATATACCATCAAAGAAGTTGGCACTATTTCCCAGCTTTGGCATATCCATGCATCAAACGACAAAGGCTGCCAGAAGCAGGAGTGTCAGTAAAAGGTGACACTCAGCAGCCTCAGAGGTGTCACAGAGGCAGGAGGGAACTTCTGGGGAGGAGGAATGGTGGCATCACCTTTCCATCATCTTCAGTTTAGAGCTGGAAAGAGCCTCTTGGCCCAGTATTCTCCAAAAAGGTTCTAATATTTTCTCAGCTTTCCAATACACAAGGAGAAATGCCAACACAAGGTAGGAAGTATAAGAACACTTCAATCTCAATACTTCTCCAAGAAATGCTTGCTAGAATGGGTATAATGCACAAAAGAGAGAATGTAAGACATGAAACTAGCTCTCTGTACCCAAAAGTTTTGCTTCTACCAGGGAACAGTCATGTAGTCAGAATCACAAAATAGATGAAGAGCTCAGCTTTGATGCTCCTTCCTTACATTATTAATTCAGCATCTCCCCAGCTGTCCCATGAAGCTTTATTCCTTGCCTTTACATTTGTCTGGCTTTAAAAGAAAAAGCAATATAATTTCCATTGTTTCACTGAAGAAACTGATTGAAAAGCTCATACATTTGAGATGATGAAAAATATGCTGATGAAAATGCTTCACATTGGAAAGAAATGCATTTGTTGAAGTAGAGTTGATTCTGACGAACTTATTAATTTAAGCTGAGAGGTTTCCTGGTCCCGGACCAAATTTCTGATAAGAATGAAGGAGAGAATGGAGGAGAAAGAGAAAGAGTTGAGCTGTTACAAGGCAGCTAATAACAAGCTGTATCCTAGGGGCATCGCATTTGAAGGATCTGATTCAAACCTGCCAGGGATCAGAGCTGGACCCTGGTTTCCCACTCTAGTCTAAAAGCACATCCTGCTCTCGGATACCCCATTGTAAGACACAAATTGTCTTGGTGTGAGCAGGACCCTCCAACTCCGCTGTGGAAATGACAAAGGATACTCTGCTTTGGAATGAAAGTACAACTTAAATTTTCAGCTTGCCTGTGCAAAACATAACTGGCTTTCAGCCTGACTTATCTGTATAGTCTGATGTTGACTAGTGTTCTTTGATGTTCTGTCTGAATTTACCCTTGCTTATTTTCCTTGCCTCAGTTTAAATTCAGATGGAATTGAATATAGGCTCCAGAAGCACTCACCCAGTTTTGGAAATTGTACCAATTACTCTTTGTTAAACTGACTTGTTTTACTCTGAAATCACCAGTCTCCAGGGCTTGGAGAGGTGGAGGAGAGAGACTTACATACTAATTACAAAAACAAATATCATCATTAAAAGACTTAATGTTAATGTAAAGTGGCTGCCAATGACAGAGGGATTTGCCACTTGCTTTTCAGAATCTTTATCATCCAATATCACCATGCAAACTCCTTCCAATTCATGCATTTTTTTGCTCATTTGGGATTTTCTTACACTTCAATCTGCTATTTTCTCCATTTTTCTGTTCTTCTTTCATGTCATTAATCTAATCTAATCCCCTTCCAAGGTGACACTGCAAATGGAGCTCAAGTGCATTCACATCAATGCCTTCAAATCATCTCATGTAGCAGTGCCTGTGTCTAGGTGCTTTGAGATTCCCTTGGCTTCTTCTCTTGCCATTGCTGTCAGTCCCACTTGCTGCCCTTCTCAGGGCCAGTTTGGCATTAATGGCTGCCAGGTTTCTAAAATCCTTTAAGGACAGACAGTGGCTCACAGAAGTCAATTGGAGTCTTTTGACATCTGGGATTTAGACAAAACCACTAATCTCCTTTTGAGGCTATATCCTGCAGTCATCCTAGCTGGATTTCTCCTCAGGTCAAAGTTCACCCAGGAAAATGGGCAGAAAACCCCAGTCAACACAACAGTAAACGCAAAGTGATTACTGCTAAAATGGAACTCCTGAAAAATAATTCCACTTTTGCTGTTTCTAAAGGGATTTCTTTACTTGCCTTTTCTCTGTTATGCCCTCTCAGATGCCTGCCTTCTGGCAGTGGGTTCCTCCTTCTCATTCATCTCATGGCTGATGGCAGCCCTGCCATCAGTAGCAGCCCAAATGCTTTAGGCAGATGTTCCAGTTCCACTCCTTTTTGTTCCTAAAATATAATAAGCATGTGACAAAACCTAACTCAGAATGACCTCACTCACTGCAGCCCTGTCCATCTCCCACATTCCACATCAACAGGACTGGCTGATTTGGACTCACTGAACCAACAGCAGATATTAGCATTTGGTTACTTGGTAACTCTTATTTGATCAATACATGCTTTACATTTAAGATCCCAGTGACAGGATGGTCAGAACGAATTAGAAAACCTCAAGTGGAATAAACCTAATGGCTATGGGACATTTCTAAAATAAAAATGCATGTTGAATCACAAATAATAGCTTGGCTGCAATCTCAGGAGTCTAATTATGAAATGGATGGGGAATCATTCTGTAATTATTTAGAAAGTTCATTTCAGCAGCCAAAAATTCTCTCTATGTTTACTATACATCATCACAAGTCCTCTGCAGTTATTTGTAACATCTACCAGGAAAGACACACGAGTAAGAGAGGCAATTTTAAGAAATGGAGACAGATCTATGCCTTTTGTAAGTCAATGGATTCATGCCAGGGATGAATGGAGACCAGGTTCCTCAACAGAGTTAAATCATTTCCAGTCAGTCCAAAGAGAGCAGAGATTGCTGTGTCCTGCAGTGGGGATGTTCTCACCACATTGGAAAACCCTACAACTCTTCTGCTCAGTGCTTGTATCTTTGCCTCAGAAAAGAGCCCAGTTCAAAACCAGTACAAACCTGCGCACACTGTTGATTTGCAACTGGTGCCACAGCTCCAGGAAGACAATTATCACTCTGAAGGCCCTGCTATGTGGTCCCTCTGTACTCAGTACTGGTGAGGCCACACCTTGAATCCTGTGTTCAGTTTTGGGCCCTTCACTACAAGAAAGACATTGAGGTGCTGCAGTGTGTCCAGAGAAGGGGAGTGGAGCTGGGGAAAGGTCTGGAGCACAAGTCTTATGAGGAGCAGCTGAGGGAGCTGCTCCAGTTTAGGCTGTAGAAAATGAGGCTCACTCTCTACAACTACCTGAAAAGATGTAGCCAGGTGGGGATTGGCCTATTCTCCCAAGTAACAAGCAATACAACCAGGGGAGAGGGCCTCAGGTAGCAGCAGGGGAGGTTTAGGTTGGATATTAGGAAAAATTTCTTCACAAGAAGGGTTATCAAGCATTGGACCAGACTGCTCAAGGAAGGGGTTGAGTCGCCGTCCCTGGAGGTATTTAAAAGACATGTGGATGTGGCACCTAGGGACATGGTTTAGTGGTGGGCTTGACAGTGCTGAGTTAACAGTTGGACTCACTGACCTTAAAGGTTTTTTTCAACCTATTATATGGTTATACATCCACATATAAAGCCATGGCTCTGCCTTCAGAAATTAGTTCAGTTGTGATGGATCAGATGACTGCATGTGATAATACCATCTCTAATCTAATTTTTGCAAAGATTAGCAATCCAGACCCACAGTTCCTGGATGAATGGCCCCAGGTCTGCCCACTTGCATCAAAGGGAACTTACAGATCTGTGTGATCATGACAACTTCCAGCACAGGGTAGTAATATCTAAAGGGCAGAGAGAAGGTCTCACTGAGGGGATAACCTTGTGGGTCCTCCACAGAGCACCACAGGGACTGTTGATGCTTCACTTTGTGCTGACCACAACTACCCTTCCTTGGGGAAAAATGCACCTGGATACACAGATCTCTGGGCATCACAGGAATTAATGGATCTATAGAAAAGAAAACTGATTGCTTTCAGCCAAGTGTTTTCAGAGCATCTTTCCATCAGTGCTCTGTCTCCATTATGCTTTGTTGTTAGTCTTTTTTTGCCCAACTACACCAAAACTCCCCATTTTGGAGTGACCACCAGAAAACAGATTAATCATGACCCTTCAGGGTGTGGAATAGAAACATGCAGTCCACAGAGCTGAATTTTGTCTTGAGGCTGGGATTTACATAGTGCTTTCTTTACTGGAAGGTTTAGGAGCAGAAATGGTGCCATGCAACACCTCATGAGTATCCCACAACTTTCAGCAGTAAATCTGTTTCTCCAGAGGCACAAAAAGGAAGAAGGCAGCAGCTAATTATACTCTGTGGGGCAATTTGCCTTTTTATTTCCCGATGTGCTTCCTGACTAGTGGAAAATCACTCTTGGCAAATACAAAACTTACCTTGCTTCCAAAAGGAGCATCTCTAAATTATTAATCAAGAGTACACAGGACCGCGAAAGGTGGAATATTGAACAAAGGCTCAATTGACACTCTGGAAGTTGAGGAAGATACGGAGGACTCCTCTCTAATTTATTTATTCCTTTTCTGTTCTGTTATCCTGATATGCTGCTTCCAGTTACCACTGCACCCCACACTGTATGGTATTACGTGATTTTGTTTTCAGATTGTTGGAGATAAAGTTACTTCATTATTAATATATAAGCACTGTGCATATCCATAAATATTGAATATATACGTGTGTGTAAACCTACTGGAAGTGTTAATAGTCAAGATAAACGAAGTCCATTATTGCAATGAGTGACTATTTCTATGACCCTATTTGCAATAAAACCAGATTCAATGATATGAGAAAATTGCTGGGTTTCAGAATAATTGAACCAGGCCAGATGAATCCTCACAAAGGCATCATTTACAAAGTATTTTGCTTGTCTAAAATATTTATTCCCGTAGAAGGAAATGGAAAAATAGTTCATATGGTTACACAGCTATCCTGTGAGTGTAAAATGTTTTATCATGTTATGTCTATTTCCTAGATATCTTCCACTGGGGTATTGCAGAAAAAATACTGGCTATGCAGTTAATTCCTTTGTGTGGTCTGTTCATATTTATTCTCTGCGAAGTCAATCATGTTTTGTTCAGGCTTGTCTTGTTTTTCTGCTGAGCAAACACATAAGCAACCCCTTTCTTGTGAAAACTTATTTGCATATACAATATGCACCATTCAACATTGGTGCTACACAGAGAATTGAAATGTCTCTGCTTTCCCTCCTGTGTACCACGGGAAGTAGTGGAGTTCTTTCTGAAAATGTTCCTGTTGCTCTTTAACACTGCAGTATATTGTTCATGTTTAAGGACTGCATCAGTAGTTATAGATAATTTTAGTTTGTCTTGTATTGAAAGCCTGGATAGATTTTTACTAGGAATGTTCACAGCAAAATGCTTCCAAGCAATCTACAGACAAAGAATTACTCCCAGCAATTATCCACTGAATAAATCTGAATAATGAATACATTCACGAAAGTCACTATCTATTTGTGAACAATTAGCTGAAAGAAATAGAGGTGACACTCGCAAGCTAAATAATTCATTTATGAATTATTTGTCCAGCTTTGCTTCTCGCATATGTTGCATGAAATGAGATCAAAGTTTAGATGAAAAATTATTTTTAAAAGAAGGGCAATGTTAAAGGAAATTCTTCCAGCTTCCTATGCAGAAATCATCCTACTATCATAACTGTTATTTATTACTAGTAATTTTAGAGGCTAGTGAAGTTATTTTCCTGGAATCTTTTACTTTGTGCATTAAGCTGTGTTTTATTCCTAATATATAACCAATTTCAGGTTGTTAGACTGCAATCAAAAGCAGTTGGTAGGAATGGAGCTGTCCCTGTTATGAGATTTGAACTCCTGGCATCTTTATCCACTGGAACCTGAGTGCCCAGGTAACTACTAATTATTCAAGCATTTACAACTATTACTATCAATATAAATAACACATTGTGGAACAAAAATGAGAATGGGACTATGAAATGATCAATCCTGGCATTTAGATAACAATCTTTAATGAAAACATTTATGAGTTGCCCAGGTATTTTTCAGTCAAGTGAACAGAAAATTTGTTTATATTTAAGGGAAATCTAGAACTGAAAAGAAATGGTTTCTGGCATCAAAAATTATAAATGTTGTCTCCATATGTCCATTTCTTGAAAACAAGTACTCCCATCAACTATTCTGTCTGGGGTTTTTTGAGAAATTACCAAAAAGTTTTTGAGCAATTGCTTAGAAAACTGTGAGACTTTTCTTTTAACAAAACCAGATTCAGTGAAAAAGACAGGAACAAGATTTTTCATTCAGGTGTAAAAGTTTACTGCCACTCTCTGCAGGAATAAGAGGCCACACAAGACCTTCTTATGTGCCTTGCTGGGTGACACTAGTAAAAATAAGTGAGACAATTCCCATGGAGAAAGTCAAAGCTAGATGAAGAATAGAATTTTACTTTCTTCTTCCCAACTTCATCAGATTTGCTGGCCAAAGGAGGCAGGTAAATTCCATTTTACATTAATTAGTAGCAAGTGATTATCACAATAAGAGGAAGGAGGAACCAGAGAAGAGGCCAGGGACCATGGTTTGGTAGGATTTGTCACTTTTCTGTCTAGGATCTACTATGAACAAAATTTTGAAGAATGTCTTTTCCCTGCTAAAAGCCAGCTTAGATATTCCAAAATAACTTCTGTGAAACATTTGCAGGACACACTAGAGAGGGGATTTTGAGAGCATTTCACAAGTCCTGCAGCTGTGAGCCGGTTTCAGCATGAGGAAAAGCCCTCCATCATCCCAATGCACAGGAAAGAGAAGGTAAGGTAACTTTCTCCAGGTGGCTTTTAGATATGGTACCTTCAGTGAAGAGTCCTACACCAGCCAAGTCTATTCTTCTCCATGTTGATACTGATACCACTGCTGGGAAGGGCACGGCTTGAGGACAGCAGATCCATGCAGAGGCTGAGCTGCAGGAGGGCAGCAAGGCTGGAAGGGTCTACTGACCCCACATCAGCCACAGATGCCTCCTCTACTATGCTGGCCCAGTTTTCTCTGGGGGAGGATCCCAACCCATTCCCCAGATTCCTGAGAGAAGGTTAAAACAGTGAAGCCCACAGAGCTGCTGATTCCTACTGTCAACATGAACATCTTGCTAAACTGGGTAGGTGCAGAACGAGGGCCGGTCTGAGCATGCCCTGGGAGAATCTATCCAACCACCTGGAAAAAAACCAAACACCATAGTATTTTAGACATGCCACAGCAAATAAATAGCTCCAGGAAACAAACAACAAAAAAAGCACAAGCTTGTGCTTGCAGGGACAGTAAACCACCATATTTCAGCAGTCATGGCAGGTATTTCTGACTAAAAATTGTATATTTGATGATGACCAACCTTCAGCATTTGACAAGGGGCTGTTAAAGCCTCTTGAACAGTAAATCACCTCTTTTCCCATCAATAATTTTATTATGATATTTGTAGAAATGTAAAATGTTAAAATCCCACTTTATTGCTATAATAATGGATTTAATTTGAAAAACATATAAACTGAGGCCATAACTGTACTGGAGGGATATATATATGTGATGCCACTACATCTATATAATTTCTTGATGTCTTTACCCACATATTTTGAATGGAAGAAGGAATAAAAGCAATTTAACTTGCAAGGTTTTTGAGATTGGGATTGGATTCTGAAAAGGAAAACAACATGATCACAGAAATGTAAAAATTATGATAAAAAACCAGCCTAAATTTCACATTTATGCAAAAAAAAAAAAAAAAGAAAGAAAAAAAAGAAAAAAAAAACGTAGGTGTTTATCTGTGATTTGCTCCATTCAGGCCCTTCCCTGTTGCCAGGAAAGCCCTGTTTTCCAGCTGCACAATCAGTACTATCACTATGTGCTATTTTTGGCTACTGAGTACATTTCATGTAGCGTCATCCTTCCCACACCAACACTGGTATGAAGGGCGGAAACTCTTCTTTCCACTCCTCTGTCATTTGTTGCTGCTCCCATCTGCTCAGTGGCACTGCCTGCTCCATCCTCACTGTGGAGGGATCTCCAGGTGCTTTTCCCTGTTCCTTCTCATTTCCTCGAGCAAGTGGGTTTCCCTCCAAAGCTTCTTGTGGGACACTTCATGGTGGCATCCAGAGTACATGTCCCAGATATGTCCAGTCCCACCTTCTGGTCCTAGTGCAGAGGAGCTGCCGGTAAGTAACCCTTTGATGGGCGATAGAGTCCTTGTGTCCAACTCCTGAAGCTTTTTACAAATGGGCTGTTTTTAAGGTCATATAATTTCCCAACTCTCCCTTTGGTAGGTTTCCAGCTCTTGTCAGGATATGTTAATGCCAGGTTTCTGTCTGAGGGGAGAATGCATTATTTCTTCTGACACTCCGTAGCTTTGATTTCCATAAGTTATTAAAGTCTAGTACATATCGTAAAGCTACTTCCTTTTCAAGGTCTCCCTTTCCTAGGTGCTACCCAACCAGCTAGTTGTTTACTATTTTTCTCTCCTGACATGGTATCGCTGTTAAGTATTTGGAAAAGCTTAAATGGACAAAAGCTGCACTTGGAGTTATAAATCTTTTCAAATTTAAGGTTCAGTTTCCTCGGTTGTGCCACAGGAAGAGCCCTCATAGCTAAAGCTATAACCACCTCTAACCTGAGCTGGGCTGTGTCTCCCTAAACCTGTTTAATTTTACACAGAATAATCAAATATTCATTATGTGAGTAAGTGTGTGTGTGTGTGTGGCTGCAGCAGAGTGATTAGGGTACTCACCTGGTAGATGAGAGACCCTGTTCCCAGTGACCGCTCCAATGAATATTTAAGTATTACATATTAAGTATTCATTGGAGCAAGGATAGGAGCAGACTTCTGCCACCCCCAAGGGAGCACCCAAACACCAGGCTGTAAAGTCACTCTTTCCTTCTTTAGCTCAATGAATATTTAATTATTCAAGGCCAAACAAGACGGCTTTAGTGGCAGAGACTGAGATTCCCTGCTCCCATATGCATACCGTAGCTCTGATGGTGAGGGCTTGTATACAGGAGATGTGGGTTTGTATTTCTTTGGACTTGGAAAGAAGTTGAATCCAGGTTGCCCATACCCTGAATGGGGCTTCCAGCTTCCGAGCTGCTGAATGAAAAATACAGAGCTCCAACACACACTGTCCATGGTCGTGAGACAGAGGTGTTATGACCCCAAGATCAGAGAAAGCATCCTTATCAGTGGTAAGGGTGGGTTTATACATCTCTCAGGAGGAGGTAGCAAGCTGAAGATGTTCCTCATTCCATGGCAGTTCCAGCTGGCTATGCTATGTGTCTTTCTGAGGTTATTCAGAGAGTGATGCATAAGAAAATATGCTCATCTTCTTTACTCTGGGGTCTGACACCCCCAGACTGTAGTTAATGGCACCTAATCCTGCTCCTGCAGCCCAAGGAGTGGATGCGTGAAAAGGTGACTTTGGGGAAAGCATCCAAAGAGAAAAGGTAAGGCAAGGGTTTTTGAATCTAAAAAAGTACACAAGTAGATAATTGAGGAGTAGGAAGATTAAAGCAAGAGGAAAAACATGGAGTAAGGAGCAAGCAATCCTTGAGTGGGGAAGTAACACACAAGAGGAAAAAAAAGGAGCAGGGACAGTGACCAGAAGGCACAAACAAATCATCTCAGAAATAATATCCTTTACCTAGCAGAGGAACAGAGGGAGTAGGGAAAAAGGGCTAGAGAAGATGACTTCAATCTTAAAAATAAAATACAGAGAATCTCTACCCCACACTTGAGTCTTTGAAAAATAGAAAATTTGCTGTCTGCTCTCCAGTTCCAGAGGATGGTGAAGATTCACTTTAGATTCGCTTTGGGGAGTTGATTCACTCTGGATTCACTTTGGGGAGTTGACTGTGGGAGCATTCCTATGCAGAAGAGTGACTTATTACTGTTATTGCAGTTCTGTTTCTTGTAATTTCAAAGAATCCACAGCATTATGATTCTCTTGTTAAAAACTGTGGCTTCCAAGGAAAAACCAGACCAACAACATAAATGCAATATCGAAGTGCAAATAAATTACCTTTTTGTACCCATCAGGATTGTGTCCAAACCCAGGTCTGCTGCATAGTCCCAGTTGTTGAAATGGCAGCACTGCATTCCAAATGGAACTGCTGAGCTCGGAACATTTCAAAGGTTCTCCAAATGATATGGTTCATGTATTTCATATCACATTTTTGTCCATCTACCCCAAGGCTGTTGAGCAGCCACCTTCAGCCGCTGTTCACTGCAATTTAGAGAAATGCTTTCTGAACACTTTATTGTCCATTACTTGAACTAACCTTTTCCCTGAGAATACAGTTTTAGAGTACTGAATATCTATAACAATGAAGGAATACCCCTATTGTCTTGCCATAAATAACACAGTGGTCTGACTATAAATATCCAAGCAGATGTGTTACGTACCTATAGCCACAACATAGCCATAGAAGCTCAGAGCTTCACCCAGACACATTAACCCTGTTTCAATGGCCATGTGTTTTGTGTTTTGATCAACTCTTTAGGCAGATGACAGTAGCTATCCTCCTTCAATACTGAGGAAAAGGCAACCTGTGGATCAAGCTGTGGGGGAAAAGCGGAAAGTAGAGAGAAGGGTTCGATTTCGTGAGCCAGAAGTCATTGAACATGGTATGCTCAAGCTATTAAGCCTTTTGGCATGACCTTTCTAGCTTTTAACATCCACCCTGTCTGTCCACATCAGCTTCCTCCTCTGAGAATGTTATTTGTGATTTTCAACTCCACGTGGAACAGAGGATGTACAGTTTTTACTCTGTGCTCTGCGGAATTGTATCTGGCTGATTTGCCTGCCTGCCCTGGGAGGAGACAGGCTCCTGCACCCTCAGTGGCCTCCTGAGTCAATCCCCACAGGGATCATTGTAGACCATGGGTTTGGCTGAGCCCCAGGGCTACCCCAGAACAATGTATCCGCTCATAAAAAGGGTCTCAGACAAATTTTAAACATGTTTATGTCATTCTGGGTACCTAGGAAGCAATGGGAAGGCGGGAGCCAGCCCTGTCGTGGTTTTGAGCAGCATGCATGCCACAGAATACAATAGCAGAGGTCTAAGCCTAGCAGCCAGGATGTAATAATTTCTGCCAATGAAGGCACCCAAGGAATGACACAGCCAACAAAACCTCTGGTCATTTCAGACATGAGCCAAAATAGCAGCTTACAGATAGGTCAGCTGGGAGTGACCATAAGCAGAGGTCTGGCACAATGATCCAATTTGCACTTCTGCATGTGCTATATGCAATACTAAATAAGAACTATTCTTGTTACATTCTGACTCTCTCCAATTCGACCCAAGTAAGAAAATTGTATTTATTGGTAGAGAACTAAAATTGTATGGGTTTGATACGTCAGTCAGTAAAAGCACAGGTGACAGAATGGTAACATTTATATTCCAGCCACCTGTTTGGACTGCTACAGCTTCTGAAAACAAGGCTCGGCATCTACTGATGTGTCTGTAAACAGAACTCTCATTTGTTTGGCAACACATTATTTGGGATGCCTCCTGACGCAGGAGGGGAAAGCTATTTCTTGATAAGGTTGTTGCCATGGCCTGGGCTTTCCCATCAAAAGTGAACTCCTGGAAATGCTCAGTGAGTCAGTCCTAAATTTGCCCAGGCTCATCTGACTGCTCAAGAGGATTTTGATGGGAGTTAATAACTCCCTCAGCTCTCTGCCGGGGTCCCTGCCAGCAGTGCTGGTAATCCTGCAGTCAGTCCAGCCCAGGGGGACCAGGTTGGTCTCCCACTGGCTCTGATTCCAGCACAGCCATGCTGGAACTCCAGGGAGCTGCAAGGATGGAGAAGACGTTTCCACGAAGACATGAGAAACATTCCAACCCATAATTAGTATTCTGTGATTTAAATTATTTACTGTTTGTCCACACATTATTAACATTAAGGCTGGTAAGATGAACATTTCTGGCACCAGTGAAAATTTTCCATTCTATGGACTTTTCATCCTGGATTGTGTCTGGGCCCCGGCTGCCAAGTAGAGGGATTTCCAGGATATTGTTGGATGAAAGTAATCTGAGAGTGGGCCTTGCCTACTTAACTTTCACACTTCTGATCTATCTCTTTTCCTTTCTAAAAATTATTTGGAATAGGCAGGTTTTCTTTGCAGGAGCTGATTACTGACTGCCCTGCAACAGCAGTAAACTCTGCCTCTGAACTCTTCCATACAACAATTTTTCTCACTTTCCTGAAGTGCACCTGCATCTGCATGTTTGCATGGAGTGGCTAGATCCTCATCCAGAACCAAAAGTGTTGTAAGAGGAGGCTCAGCATCTATAAAGTGACAGGCAATTTCAGAGACACCACTTGGTGCTTGCTTTTATGTTCACCTGCTGCCAAGAGACCTTTCCAGGCGTGTAAGAACATTTTCATTCTGTTTTCTAGCCATTTCCTGCTGTGACTACGTAGTGGGTAAGTTGAATTTTCACATTATAACTGTGAGCCATCCATAGCATTAACCTGAGTTTGCTTTTGTGGCTGCTGGGATGCACTGTGCAAATACACCCTCCGTGTACACAGCATTTCGTGCTGTCAGTGGTTGTTGCTTTTTCTTCTCAGCATAAGCAGCACAAGGTGCTGATGAGGTCTGGTGCAATTTTAAACAAGACGTCTAGTGAGACAAATAGTGGAAACAAAAATGAAATCCCTGAAGCTATTTTTAATTTAAATATAATTAATATATTTTATGGCAATAGAATAGGTACAGGTTTTTCACTAAGATATGCAAGGAAAGCACCCCAAGCGAAGCAATAGTTCTCCCTGCTGAGTTTTGTGTGTGAGGAAGAGACAATTCATTTATATGCTGGCAGCAGGGTAGAAATAATAAAAATAATGTGTTTTTTCTTTTTTTTTTTTTTTTTTTGTTTGAGGCCAGGCAGCCTTACAGACCCTGAAGCAAATGTGTGTATCTGGATTTCTTATGAGGGTGATAATTTCTAGAGGCCCTGGCCAAAATCCAGCCCCTGCTATATGCAATGCAGTGAGAGGAGAGGGGTACATGTATATATACACACACAGATACATAGTGTTGGGAGGCCAAAAACCTCCCAGACAGATGTCCCCATATCCCCTAGCTATTGCTGTTGTCCAGGAAAATGGTTAGTGTGCTCATGACAATGGAAGCATCAGCTAAGGCAGCTATTGAGCTAGAAAGAGGATGCTATAGGCAGGAGAGAGACAGGTGGGAAAGCAAAGATCAAATATTCTTCAGGGGACAGTGGAACTGTGTGTCCAAGACAGAAACTGAAACAAAACTTCCTGTGCCTGGGTCCAGTGCTTTTCTCAGATGAGTTGCCATGAGACTGGGCAGACGCCTGTGGCTGTGCGTGCTCTTCCAACAGGCAATTTAACTAACAAATTTAAGCATTAAATTTCTACTTGTAATCTAGAAAACCAAATTTTAATTTCCGCCCATAACTGTAGTGACGTACTGAAGCTGTTGTGAGCATAGCTTATCTCTATTCTGTGCATGGAAATATTTTTGCACATTACCTTTTTTTCTGTTCATGGACTGAATATACGTCCTAATTTTGCAGATTGGAAAACTCAAGTTTGCATTCGAGGTCACCCAGAAATAACTTTTGCAAGGTTGAAAAAGGTTATAAGAAATTCATAAAAAAGGGCTGATGTGAAAAACTGCTCAGCTTTCACAGAAAGGTTTCACTGCTCCTATGTGTGCTCATCAGCCAAGTCCTTCACTGTGAAAGGCAGGTGGGCACCCAGTGGAGAACTGCAGCCTGTGGTGTGAGAAATCACACAAGGGAAAAGAACTTCCAGCTCACAAATCTCTGCAAATGCAGAAAGTGGCGAGCAATTCCCTGGCTAAACACCTTCATATCAACCATTCATAGAATAATGCCAAATAAACAAATTTATAAAAACGGAATTCTGCTTGTGGATAATTTGCAAACAGAAAGAAGGGCTAAATTCAAATGAATAAATTATTTGCTCCAAATAATTCACTCAGATCTATTATGGGACATTGATTTGGTTTCTGTTTAGCTGTAAAATGACTGCCTATTAACATTTTACCTTTTCCCCATGCACTTTTTGATACATTATTATGTGTTTCCTGCTTGGTTTTATGACTTTTACCTTCCTCTCTGTACATCTGTATGACAGTTTAATTGACTGGTGTGTATTCCAGGGCTCGGAGTAGAAGCTAATTTAAATATGTTACAGCTAATGTTGGCCCTTTACCCATAATAATACACTCCACATTTTTATCTCCTTATTGATTATGTGCATATGGCAGGAAAATAGCCGTACACTATGGGTTTTATTCAGGCATGAATTTGGCTTTATACTGCATGTTTAATACCCTAAGTGCTTTATAAAATAGTACAGACTGTGGAATGGCCATGAAGTCAAACAGAGCAGCCAGATCTGAATCAAACTGGATCCCCGAGGAACGCGGATGGATAAACACGTGCAAGGATTGGGGGAGAGATGTCAGCAAGCTAAATGTAGCCCTCTGATTTCCACATGTGTGCTGTACCTGACCCAGGGTGCTTTAAACAAACTTGAACTGTATTTTGAAGACAAGAAAAACGTTTACAGGTTGTTCCTGCCTTAGAGCAAGTGCAGAGGATGTTCCAGTGTAATTAGCACACGTAGCACTTAGAGAGTGGTTA
Source organism: Manacus candei (assembly GCF_025592945.1). Taxonomy (NCBI): domain Eukaryota; kingdom Metazoa; phylum Chordata; class Aves; order Passeriformes; family Pipridae; genus Manacus; species Manacus candei. The sequence goes on along the minus strand of NW_026138161.1, from coordinate 4,075,295 downwards.
AAACTGCCAGAGCTTTCTAAACATTTTCTAACCCCTTGGTTAATGGAGCCACGTTTCAGTTCTTACCATATTTAGCAGGAGTCCCAAACAACCTGAGTTACCAGGGAAAAGGATGGAAATCTACATCTTGTCTCTTTTATGGAGCATTTGTGATCATTAAATACTGGATGAAGTAGCTTCATATTCTCCTAGTATTCAACTTAACATATAGTGTAAAAGTTTAAAACTAATTGCTGGAGGGCTACTTGAGGTCACACATTAACTATGGTAATCCTGTTCCTATTTATGTAATTAAACCCTTTAAATGCTCCATTAGATGATATATTTTATAGTCACCACCCTCCATCAGCAGGTGTGACTCACTATTGCTTAACTGATGTGTATGGAAGTGCTCACAACCAGAGCCCTGTGTACCCTGCTGTTCCCAGAAAACTGGTACAAATGCATCAGCAGGGGACCAAATTTGGGAAGTGTTTAAGATGACACTAAAATAACGCTGCTTTCTTTTTTTTCTCCTCATCACCATTCAGTAGATGACAGGTCATCATCTGGATTGCCTATGCTCCTGTGGCTCTCATTTTGTGCAGTGCTGATCCTTGCTGTGAGTCTCTACTACAGCAGCATGAAGCAAGATGTCAAAGTCCTGGAGGAATTTCAATCCCGACTTGTTATCTTCTTTCTTCATATAAGACACGTTGCTCAGAGATGTTGGACTTGGTTTGTGAAGCAGTAGCAATGTCCTTCAGCCTGACACTGTTAAGCAGCATGAGTCAGTGCAAAACTCCCAGTTTACTCCAGCCACATGCAAGGAAACACATGATCATCCACCTCAAAGAGCAAGAAAATCACCCCTGTTGTGCATCATCCAGCAGCCACTTCTTTTTTCTTCTTTGTTTGTTTTTCCACATCAATGAACAGTCATTACCAGTGCCTTGAGTTCTCACCAAACTCATGCTCCATCACCCTGAACAGCAAACAAGTATCTCAGTTTTGTCCCCCATAGTTTATGAACTGCTGATATGAGGAGCAAAAGCAGAGAGAGAAACAGATTGGTCTGTGCAGGCAGCAGCAAGCTCTGAGTCTCAGGTCAAGGCTTTAGATATCAAATCACCTTTCTCCTTAAGTCTCCTAAGAGCTATTCTGCAAAAGTTAAAATAAAGCAGAACTATTGCACCAACACTTCTCTGGTGGCCAAAGGCTTGACAAGCTGCTATATTTATACACCTGAAATGTTTATTAGTAAAATCCCAGCAAATGGCTTTCTCGTTTCCCTTCATGCATTTTTTTTTTACTCCATGGGCAAAAGCTGTTTCTTACTGATTCACTTAACTCCCAGGAGTGAAAAACAACACGAAAACTCATTTAAACAGAAAATAGTTTATTTGCCTAACATAAAAAATAGCTGCATTGAAACTCAGGCTAATCATCAGATCGGTAGTTTAATCCTCTGGGTTTGATTCAGTCCATAAACTCTGCGAGCTGACTTAAAAGATTTATGATAATGCTTGTATTCAGCCAGAGGTTATACTTTTTATGCCCTAGTATTTGGGGCCTTATATCACAGCAATATGGACTGGTTATGAAGGAGTGGGAGGCCAAGTCCCTTTACCCCTCCACTGCCCCCCATACTATGCAGGTCTCTGAAGAGAATCCTATTAATGGAGATCATGTGAAATGGTGCTCTGGGTATCTGAGAGGAGAGTAAATTAGTGCAAGCTTGTGAGCTTCAAAGAACCAGCACAGACAGCTTTTTAGGCCTTAGATTCTTCACAAGTAGTACCTGATATGTGCTTGGAGTTATTTGGTATGATAAAATTGACATCAGAACCTGTAAAAGCTGAAGAAAATGAAGCAGGAAAAAAGGGGGAAAGAAAACACTGCAGAGAAGATTAAGTGATGCCTGCAAGACCTTGGCTGGAATTCCCCTGCCAAGACAACCACCAAAAAGAAAAAAATGGTGCTTTATTTTTAATAGAATTTTTTAAGAGGGCCATACCTCTGCCCCAGCAATCTTCTCCCAAGTAGCCCAAGGACTTTAACCAGGAGATGATAAACAGAAATGCAATATGCAGCCTTCTCTCAAGAGGAGAGTAGGCAGCAACTTGATTGAGAACAAGTCAAAAAAATTGCTGCCCAGGATAGAAAGAAGTGACTTCAGTGGCTGTTCTCATACTCCTCCTAAGCTGTCAAAGCCACAGGCATTGCATTTGACATGTGCTGGTCTGGGAAGCAGAAGTTGCTGCAGGAGGAGTATTTGGCTCAGGGGCTCTGTGTGCAAACCACTCAGGTACCCCAGCTCAGAGGGTAAGTTTCACACTGCTTCCCTCCCCTCTCCACTGTCTCAGCCCTGCTGTTTAGGTAATAAAAAAGAAAGGTTTTAAACTTGTGTGCTGGTGAATGTCTGATGAAAAGGTTTAGATTGGTACCTGCACAGGGCAAGGGGGTCATTGCAACTTCTATTTGCATCTTTTAATGTTTATGATCTTTTTCATGGTCATGTTGAAACTCTTTGGCAAGCCAGTGGTGTTCCTTTTTGGCTCTGGACTGACATGTCCTCCCAGCATGTAGCAATTAGGCCCTTCCAAACAGGAGCCTGTTTGAAGGGACAGTTCCCTCACTCCAAGTCATGGCAAATTGCAGCAAAAATGCAAAGGTTGAGCTGACAAGAGCAAGAGTGGTAGAGTGAACCCTTCCAGTATGTTAGCAACCTGGTTTCAGTAACTTTAAAAAAGCTGATGGTTAAGGTAAAACAGGAACTCCTCTTAGGACTGTGAGGAAAAATGTGGAGGTGGTGTGAAGATCATATCTGTGCCCACCTTCCTGCACAGCTCCCCAGGAGATGGACATAGGACCACCTTTCCACTGGATCTGCTTTAAATGGAAAATGTCCATGTTCCTCTTGCTGGGGCCCAATTTTATCAGTGTGAGTGAGAATAGATATCACATCTGGGCTGTCAGGAACATTAAGCAGAGGAATGGCTATTCTTGGCTTCTGTGTCGGCTCTGGTTGGGACGGTTTTGGGCATGGGCAAAGGCAGCACTTGAGTTATCTGTTGAGGTCTCACCATGGCTTTACAAGGTCTCCCAGGTCAGGATTGTTTACTGTGGTCGGTCAGATATGTTGCAGGCTGCAAAAGGCCAAACTAAATTTGCCTCAAAGGCAGAAGATTTGAAATAAATAAAAGTTAAATTACGTTCCAAGGAGAGTGATGGCATTTCACAGGTGAAGAAACTGAAGTTAAGAAAGCCAATGCATCTGTGGGAGTGAATGAAGTAGGTCAATAACAAGTCTGGGAATAGGAGGAAAAATTCCAGCTCCCAGGCCTGCATTTGTTTACTGCTGCACAACTTCACTGTGGACTTACCTGTTTTATTTCCTTCTCACACAGAAGCTCTTTTCCCATTCACCCATCCTGCTTAAACACCCCACACACACCCACCCACACCCTTTTCCCTCTCTGCCCCTTCATTCAGTTCTTTATTCATCACAGCTTTATCCTACTGCTGTGAGCTAGATCTGATTTCTTTGTGTTCAATGTTTTTCTGTGTGATACCTTTGTAAGTTTGGAGACCTAAATTTACAAAAATGAGCTATGTTGGGTAATAACCCCCTTGCTGGCCATGCTGGGTAATATTTCCCTTCAGTACAACTCCTTAGAATTTCCCAAAAGAGATAAAAAGGAGAGGGAGTAAAAAATTTATTGCAAGTGGTGGAGATGCTCACCTGAATTCGTGCTGGTGCCAGCTTGGTGAATTGCCTTAGAAGACAAGAATCCTGTAGCTAACCACCTCTGAGCAATTATTTAATCCAGCTTGGAAATGGCCATGTTTTAGATATAAAGGCCTGAAAGAGGAAGTGATGCAGGACAGGACTCTTGCAGCAATTTTTGAAGCAGACAGTGGGTAGATGTGGGCTTCCCAGGAGCAATGCCTGGGGTGGCAGGAGTCAAAGGGCCAGAGGAGAGTACAAAGAAGTCTGAATGTGAATGACAATGGACTAATGGCAGGGCCTAAGGGTAGAAGTGCTGCCTAATATCCCTTATGCAGTGAGCACGTAGTTAATGCACAACAGAAATCAGCAGACCACAGCAGAAGGGTAAGTGTTGTTTTGACAGTGTTCGGTACATTCCTGCAGTGTGAACGGATGGAGGGCAGCTGCCAACACCCTCTTCAGGCAGGGCCACCACATCAACAGCACCTGATTGAACTAGCAGGTGTATCCATACCCATATGATTAGAGGAGATAGAAAAGGACAGTGAGATGACACTAGATGTTTTTACATTAACCTTTTGATGCACTCAGCATTAGTGCTGGTAAAATGTAGTCCCAAAGACTGCTTCTAGTCCCGCTCCCTCCCTTCATCCATCTAACCCTGACAGTCTGAAAACAAGTTAATAGAGCAGGAGAAGCCCATAGCAGCAGTTGTAATTGTCACTTCTGCCTTTTGCCACTTTGAAGCAAGAAGAAGGGCTGGCAGCTTGTGACTATAAAAAGGGTGTTACCAGCTGCCCTCAAGCAATAACTCAGGAGCCTCTAAGATAATAGCGTGGACTTGTTTATTATTAATTCCTTGCTCCAGGATAGCTGTTGGGAACCTTTAGGCCCACCTCTGAAGAGAAAGACTGATGCTACATGAATAAAATTAAACAGCTGGCATTTAGAAAATCAGCCTGCTCATGCAGCCTGTGGTCCCCCTTTATATTTGCTAACAATCTGCCTTTCAGCTGCATGCTGACACAGGACTATCTTCTCCTTGCCTCCTCTGGCATTAGGGTTCACTGCTGGAACACAGTACGAAAAGGGCTCAGGCAGTTTAGGATTGTTGGGCATAATCCTTGACTATACAAGCTGTGGCATGGAGATACTGGGGAATGAGTACATGAACTAAGACACTGCCACTGACTTTGAGAACAATTTTTTATCTTACACTGTAACAATTTAAATTCACCTTCAAAGAACAGGCACAGGCACAGAATTATTGAATTTTCAAATAATTTATTTTTATATATCACCAAATCATAAAAAGCCAATGCACTGTCCAGCAAAAAGCGTCAATATATAAAACACATTAGCTCGTTATCAGTAATGCTAGAGTGTGTCACTTACACTGAACCCAGTCCAGCTCCTACTAAAGCCAAAGGAAACTGTCAGTGACTCCACTAGCAGAAGGATTGGACTCAGCTACTTGTTTACAAAGGGCTGTATTAAAATGCTAGTAAAAATTTTCCTTTTGAGGCTGTATCAAAACAATAATAAACCTCACTCCCTTTCTGCTTTTGTCAAATACATGCAATTAAAGCTCCAAATCAGCAGTCATTACACTGCAAAAGACCATACAAATCAGGAGAGAGAATATTCAAAACAGGCAAGGCTCTACCCTCAGTTTGTGTGGACTGGCATGGCTGCTTACAGGCTAATCTATATACACCATCCAGGGATCTGCCCCTCTGCTGCTTTCGGTGGTTAAACAAATCATGAAAAAGCGTTCAGTTTTCTCCCCCAAATGCCCATTATTCAGGGATCTCTTTGGCAGCATAACAAAATAGCTCATCTAGACTCTTAGAAAGCTTTTTCCCACTCGGCTATAAGATGAGACAGTAGCTCATAAATACACACATCACAGGACATACATTTCAGAGGCTGAAATGCTTTCAGGCTCTGCATTGACTCACAAGCAAGAGACATCTGCTTCAGATCTTTGCAGGTGGTACCACACAAAAACCCTGAAACTTTTAAAACTATGGTTGCTAATGAGCTACTTTTAAAAATGGCAAGTCTACAGCTATTTGGGAACAGTGTTTCCTTCCCCACACAAGTCATGAGCTACACAGGGCAAAGGGCCAACATAGAAAGAAGAGCTTTCCAAAGAAGCTCCTCCAAATCAGGTGACACTGTCAGCACCTTTACACCAGATACATGCACAGGTGGCTCTCTCCAGAAGCTAACTTTAGGTTAGCAAGTGCCTCAAGGGGATGCTCTGCAGTTTGTGAAGCCACAAGAGCAGGTAGGGGCTGAGCAGGCCAAGCAAAGGCTGAAATGGATGTCAATGCTGCCAGCACAGGCACTGCCACTCAGATCCCTCATGTCACAGCCTAAAAGCCAAAATCCCTCACAGGAAACGCACCAGTGGTTCTCCTCTCTACCTGTTGCTGTTTGGATTGATGCTACTGTCCTGCATGCCTCAGCTGTCCTTGTCCCTGGTAGGGAGAGATGTGAGAAATAAGGCCTAATCAGCTCGATAGCAATAAAACCCTCTGTGAAGTTTGCAGGAATGTTCTTGAATATTAAAGGATCCAGGGGGAGGAGATGTCAGTGGAACTGTTGGGCTTTTTTGTTGTCGTTTCATCATGTTTTGTTTATAACCTTCAAAAACTTCTCAGGAGTGTACTTCAGATCACAATATATTGATTTCTCAGTTGTGTAGCTTGGGCTGTTTTAATCAGAGAATACTTGACCAGAATTGCTCTGATACAGTCAGTCTGCACCAGCTGGGGACCCCAGTGCAGTGGTCCTCCCCCTGGAAGGATTCTGTTCAGTACAGAGCTTCTCAGCATCATTTAGCAAAGGGACTGCTCACTACTCTAAAAGACTGTGGTTTAGTAAGAACACTGCCAGCACCTTGTGAAGTCAAATGCTGGACACTATTTTTAAAATGATGGTTAAAACTGCTGCAACAACTCAGAAAGTGGTTGACTGATGCAATCTGGAGCCAGTGTGTTGCAGAAAGATGTGCTGTATTTCAGACACAAATTATTTCATTTCACAGTGTTAACATGGAAAAATAATTCCCTCTGCTGCGGGAGGGATGGGGTGAAGAGTTCTGGACTGTGTTATGTGTGATACCATGACAGACAGTTTTAAAACATTTCCTTGCCTTAAAATCTATAGTTTAACATAGTACTCATCTAACTCCACCAGGTTCCTTGAGAGACTACTGGCAACAGCCTTGAAGACCACCCAGAGTAACCTAGTCCCAAATCAGGACTGGCTTATATAAAGGGAAGGGTTTAATGTCAGTCCCCAGAGAGCCTGAATAAAACCAGGGAAAATCCGTGACTGTTTGTCTTACTTTCGGACAAAAGTTCGCCACAGAGACTGCAATTTTTCTCACATTCATAAATACCCTTCAGAACCTGTATACAGACTGGAGTCAAACTTGTTCAAATCTGGGGGGAACAAGGGGAAAGTAAGGAGGAGATTAAGAGTACTTTTGTCACAGGACTGTTTACTCACTTGTGTGAGAAATCACCCAAGATGTCAACAGTAATTACAAATCATCATTCTCGCCTCCTGGCAGGTTGTCTCAACCCTCCCTTTACAACACAGGCAAGTGGAAAGGGAGAACAAAAACTTCTCACATTGGGTTTCCACCACATACAAACAATTCAAGCTATTTCAGTGAGCAGATCTTGCTGCCAAGTACCTTATCTCCTTGATAAACACCAGAACCACAAGGCTAAAACATTGTTGTTTAGGAATTTCAAGCCAAATAGAAGAGCTCCAACAGGGGGATTTGAGGGGGATCCAGGATAACCTTTCATGTCTAACAAATCACAGTTGTTGGCTTTTTATTTCAGTGAAAAAAAATAAATTAAAAACTCCCAAACCAAAATAAAATCATTATTTGACCAACGCCAAGGGCTATTCACACCACCCCTCTTGGGTGCCTATGCCCATTTTTTGGGAATGAGGATCTGACAGGAAGCTAATAAGCATTAAATCCTAAATCCTTCAGCTATCTCTGGAAATAGGATTTAAAGTCTCATATGGATTCAGTTATTTTTACTGTTGTGTGCAATAACAGTTCAAGCAGTTACAGTAGCAATGAGAGGTAGAGAAGTTGAAGCACTCAGGTGAATACATTCAAGTTAATCTATGCTTGCAGTAGCAGTTCAATTACACTCTTTGGCACAGACAAAATAAACTAAAGAGAAAGCATTGCTATGTAAATACTCTTCCCAACAACAGAATGGAAAGACTGTATCCTTTATGTGCCTGCACTGAAATAAGTAGTACTTGCAATATATTAAGTAAATTCTATACTAACCTCTCAGAAGCAAATGTTAAGTTTTCTGCGAGAGTGCAGCTCCCTTCTATGTCAGGAGAGCATCAAAGTGCTGTCTTCTGTGCAGTTGTTATCTTCATAAATTACTGATTGGAATTTTGTCGTTTCAAAAAAACCAAACATTTAAAAAACCATCTAGGTGTGTATCTCATCCTACATACAACTCAGGATAGTCTTCCTCTTTCTTACAGAGGACAAAAAAAAACAAACATGCACATCAAGGCATTAGTTCTAAAATAATTTCTGTGTTTATGAAGCTATATGAGCATTTTGTCACTGCAGGTAAAACCTTCCTCTCTTCCCAGATTGATGAGCAGAAGGAAAAGACATTTGTGGTCTCCAAAGCAAACATTCCAATGAGATAAAAATGGGCTATTTCCATGAGCAAAGGAAATGGTTTGAGGCACAAATTTAGGATCTAGACACAGGCAGGATTCGCATTAGCTCAAGGATATTCACACTCAGGCCATTGACATGGAAGAAAAGACAAAAGGTTTCTCAGAATCCAGATTAGTGTCATAAATTACTGTAAGTGTTGCCAGTATAAATTACTATCTGGATTTCCTTACAGTTATAATTTAGATGGTAAAAGTGATTTCACATGCAATATGTTTGAGAGGGCTTTGGAAAATGCAAATTAGAAAAGTCACATTCACCCAATGCCAGGTCTGTGTGTATTTTGCAGCTGGCATCCATTTTAAATTTGCTCATTTGATATTGTGTTTTCTGAGACCCACCACAGATCAATGATGAAGCTGTGCAGAAATCCCATTTCCCAAATAAAGCCCACACAGTGGCCTGTGGCTCACACTTCCCAGCAAGGTGACCCCGTGTTCTGCACTCAGATCGGCCTGAAGAGACTCCTATGCACATCCCCCATTTTCGAGAGATGGTCTCCAACCATCAGCCCAAGGACTAAGCTGTGTGAGGTGCTGACAAATGAGGTTGGACCAACAGGTAGCCCAGGCTAACATCAGGACATTACCCAGATATAGAGGAGGAGTTAAAACACCTGCAAACCCTCATTAGAAACCCATTTCAGCGCTTTGGATGTTGTTCACTGGCCAGTGCTTTCCTATTCCGCTCACGTCGCATCCATTCTAGGTATCATAACCCATGTATTATTGCACAAGTCCCAGTACTAAGTAAGTAAAATGAAGTGTAGAAAGTTAAGGAATCCTAACAACTACTCCAGCCTAAGCTGCCAGTTAAGAGAAGAACTTATATGCACATCACAGAAGAACAGTGGAATTATTTCTGGCATTTATCTGCGTACATTGTACTAACACACATACATCCACTCCCTGATACTGAATTGAAGGCCTGTACACTAAGTCATCCATCATCACTGGTTATTATAACACCCCCTTTTTTAAGAGACCATATAATCACTGCCATAGCATGTCTTTCAGTTTTTACAGTAAATGATCATGCTCTTATTTTTGTGATTCCTACTGAAAGTTCCCAGCTGGGAGATGCCTCATGAATTACTAGGATTAGACGTTATGAGCGTTCATGCCCTCATGAGGAAATTCTTTTCCAAAAAAATGGCTTCAGTTGCTACTCTATTATAAAAATAGTAATAAACAGCATTGATCTAAAAGCTCATATGACACTTGTTAGCTTAGATTTTTCTAGCCCAATGTGGACTGCTGGCAGGGAATTGGTGGGGAAATTAACCACAGATGGTAGCCAGGGAATATATCTGATACAAGAGAATAATTGTGTGGCAACACCCCGGTGCCTCAGAAAGCAGCATCCAGCTGTATTCAAGGACGTGAAGCTCTCCCTGGGTTACTAGCAATTTTCACAAGCCAAAATAAAGACCTTTTAACTGTGGTTTTGGCATCACAGGGAACACAGTGACTAAACAGCTGCACTGCACATTCTCCACCAGAACAGGTCACATCTTTTCAAAGGACAGCAGCAGGAGGGGCCGCACGGGCAAAGTCCACAAAGCTTTTTCCCTTTCCACCATGTGACAATAAAGAAATACAAGTATAAGCACCATGCAGGGTTCTAGTTCTTTGAACACGGCTCTTGCTAGAGTGTTCCCAGAGGCCTGCTTCTGGAGATGGCAAATTGAAGGTATTGAAATATCACAGAAATGCAACATTCAACTCAGAGAAACTCCGACTGCAGCCACACACTGTGCAGGTTGGCAATGGATCACTAAAAGCACAGGTCAGAAATGTACAACAGAGAGAGGTGTGTGAGAAAGAGCACAGGTATGTAGGTATGTGTGTATAAATTATATAACAACTTTAACACATTTTCAGCCTGGCATCACCAAGTTGGCCTGAGTGTCCAAGCTTTAGGAGAAGAGGTTGCAGGAAAGTAAGTACAAATAAAAAAGCCCAAGTGGGTTCAATTACGGGGAGTTGCAGGATACCCTTTCTCCCCTCGAGTCAGCTAGAGAGTTTCTCACTACATGTTCTGACTTCTGACTGAGGCAGGGGCTTCCATCGAAAACAGATTTGCTTTTAATCATCACTGATTCTTGAAAACTGAGTGCCAGCCTCACCTCACCTGGTCTAGTGAAGAAAGCTGGGGAAAACAGACTGAGATTCACAAGGGACTCAAAGAACAGCCTCAGCTTTTTTCAGTTTGCATGGCAGCTCTAATCCCAGGACCAGTGTTAGCTGCTTCTCATGGAACTGGAAAGGAGGAAAAAGGCTTTCAGATGGGAGAGATAGAAGAGACTATGAGCTTCAGACAACCTCACTTACGAGCAACATCATCTGCCTCAGAACCAGACAAGGCTTGAGTCCTGCTAGGACTCAGAGCAAGGATGATGAGGAGACACTCGCTGTCTTCTGCCTCCTGGTTCTTAAAAACCTCAGACTAGACCAGGAGCAGTGGTACCAAACCACATGTTACTTCAGCCTAAGTCTAGTTTGGCACGTACATAAAATACATTATACAAAACAGCAGCATGGTTCCACATGAGGATTAAGGCATGCACAGAAGTAATCTGTGGGAAGAAACACCACTGCTGAATCAAAGTGAGACTCTCTAGCTGGAGAAATAACTGGGGTAGCATAGGAAACAGACTAAATTTCAAGACCCAAGCTCTTCTTCAGGATATGAAGAGGAGGGTCATTCCCTGGCAATGGGCTTAGGTGCTTCCAAGAGTGTGTCCCTTACTAGAATCATAGAACTGTTTAGGCTGGAAAAGACCTCTAAAATCATCCAATTCAACCACTAATCCAGCACTGCCAAGGTCACCAATAAGCCGTCACTAAGTGCCACATTTACATGTCTTTTAAACACCTCCAGGGATGGTGACTCAACCACTTTCCTGGACAGCCTGTTCCAACGTTTGACAACCCTTTCAGTGAAGACATTCTTTTCTAATATCCAGTCTATCAGATCGAATGACTAAAAAAGGCACTCCAACAATCCTGATGCCTGAATTTTAAATAGCTGTTAACTAACTTGATCTCTGATTCCCTCTTCATGAACTCCTCCTCTGATGTCAATACACAACTACAAAAAAGCCACCTCTGTAAAGCTTTCAAAGGAACTGCATTCCCTTCTGGGTAGAAATCATGCTGAAAAACAATACCTCTCTATATAGAGCTGTGGCCAGCTGGGGCTATAAGGGATGTTCACAGGGCTGGCTCACTCCTTAGAGCCTCTGGAGCTTTTTTTTTCTAAACCTATGAGAACATTTTGATGATTAAATACAATGTCAGATTTTATGCCCTAAAATGCTTACTAATTCAGGGATTTGTTTTGACATCAAATTCTGTTTCAATCAAATGCTTAAGATGGTGCTTAGCTAAGCATCAGAGTCCCCAGAAGACAACAGTAAATCTGCATGGTTGTGCTAACCCCAGGCTTGTGCTCTGATGTGGTAGAAGCCTATCTTCTCTCCTCTCTTTCCAATTTACCAGGTCCTATAATGGTGTATGATTTGCACTTCTGTTGTAATAAATTCAGTCTCAGTACAAACACAGATGTCACAGACAGTGTCAGTGTACTCCCAAAAAAACCTTATTCGATCCAGACTTAGCTGTTTGTTTTTCTGCTGACTTGGATAAATGCTTAGTTCTAGGACAACTTCTCTGCCATACAAATCTCACACTCCTCTGAGTGACTCTTCTTAATTCTTGGATCTACCTCTCATCTCAACCATCAACCATCCACTTTATTTATTGGAGCACTGGTCAATCAAAACTGAAAGCAACTACACAGTCACTAGTGAGCTTTGTGCAAATAACAATTCTTTTTCCATTTCACAGCAAAATTCATCTGCCCTGGAACTCCTGCCCATAAGTGGGGAGAATGGATTCATTCAGCACTGAACTACTCATAAAATAGCTGTTTGAACTCCTTGCTATGTGTATAGATATATAGAGATACCTACAATGCAAATGCTTACAGTAATTTTGCATACTCTTTACAAAATAAATATCACAAATAAATTCTAATACTCAAAAAAGAATAGTATACAGAGTTAGGAACCAAGTTACATTTATAAATGCACAAGCATTAATACTACCTATTCAGCTTAATTTCTTAGTATGCAAGCTTCAGCAATTGCTAGCTACACTTCACTTCAGAAGTCATAATAAATGCTGGTCATGCCAAAATCTAAGAAGAAACAAAACCACAAAAGTTCTACACCATCCCTCCAAATTATACACAGTTTTTTGACAGACACTGTAATACTAAAGCAGTTTCATGGAATTCATTAACACTGTCCAATATTAAATATCAAGTCTGGAACACAGGTCTCTATGTTCAAAACAGAATCAGAGCAGGAGCATCGTTTGTCAGCACTGTGTCCATACATAGCAAAAGCAGAGACAGCAAGAGTCTGTACCCAGACCAGAGCTGCAATTACCAGAATAAAGAGAGAATAGGGGCAGCTTTACTGGCAAAAGGGAGGAGAGAGAGAGAGAAGAGCTGTTTGAAGAAATAGCCTTAATGCTGTAGCCTGGTCTTGCCAGCTCAGTCCTCAAAAATGGCCCCTGTCCCAAAAGCCAGTAATGACATGTAGAAGCTCTGTTAGCAAGAGCAGGTTACAGATTGTGCCTGCATAGGACAGAAAGTTTGCTGTGCCAAAGGCACACAGGGCAGTTCATTCTCTGTATCCTAATACAAGTATTTCTACCAAAAAATTCTCATGGAGGAAGTGGGTGATTCACAAGTGCATCTCTTTTCAGGAAAGAAAAGATCTCACACACTCAACACCCTGACTCAACTTCAGCTTACCCTACTGAATAATAAAATCTAGATCCTGCCCTAGAAATCTGCTTACACTTTAGATCATGCCACTTTTCTCATCTTGCAAAGAGGATCGTGAAGCAGATCTTCCTAGCAACAGCTCCTTCTCATGGATCAGGCTATCTAGCAGGTCCTCCTGTCTGTAGTTGTGATAAACCTTCAGGAAAGCCAGAATGGTAATTGCCAGCCAAGTCAGCCAGGCAGCCCAGAGACCAAACTAGAGAAAACAAAAATCATAAAGAGGTCAGTACTGTATTCTAAAAACAAAGTCAACTCTCCAGATGAATATCAAAACCTCAGCTGGACCAAAACACATGGAGTCACGCCAAGTCGAACTCAGTGAGGTCCTGGATTCTTCATATAAAGGAGTCACTTTTATGGCATATTTCTGTTTTAAGTGCAGATATGCCTGAGCTGGGCATCTAGATGCCAGTGCTGGCAATGAAGACACAAAACGAGCTTGTGTCCAAGAGGCATTGCTACCTTCAGGGAACGCCCCAGGCAGACTAATGCCTCTTTCCATGTGGGAAAATACAAGAAGCCTGTGCAAGGGTGCAGACCTGCAGGGATGGGACTCTTGTCTCTGCAGAATTAGTCCATGCACAAGTGCTCAGTTCCCAGTGTTGACTGACTTTATCATTGACTTAGAGCTAGAATGGTCAATAGAAAGGACTGACAGCCTTAGATGTCTAATTCTCATGGATTCATCAGAAAACATCCCTATTTACATTACATTAATCTTTCATTATTTTCAATGGTCTGATATTTACATAGCTCAGGTGATGTCAGACAAACTCATGGAAGGCAAAATTAGTAGCCCCATGATCTGGTGCAGGTCAGACATTATTCTGAACAGCAATGAAGAGCTCCAGGATACCAAAGTGTTGCAACTTTTGCAAACCTGATCCTTTAGATAAACAATGAATTTTCTGAAATGATTAACAAGATCAGTGGTAGGGTGAGGTTTTGACATGTCTGCATTCAAAACTATCTATTTTGAATTTACAATGCAAATGTGCCCATCACTATCATCCTGATTCAGCACTTACTGAAGTCAGTGGAAACTGATTTCAAATTCCCATTGATTTCTGAGGAATGGTGGTTCAGCTCCAGCAATACCTGATCAATAAGCAAATGGCAAATGAACTGAAATAGAATCATGGCCTAGTCTGACCTACCTGTGCAATAGCAAACTGGTCATAGAAAGCAGAGTTTTCCAAGTTCAGTTCAAGATCTATATCCTGCAATTCTTCACAGCTAACCAGAAAGGCATTTGGAAGGAAAAAAAGAAGAAAATTATTTCAGAGATTGCAGGTAAACTAAATAGAAAATGAAGCAACATCTTAAATGTATTTCGAACAGTCATAAGCGCATGTTTTATCAAAAGATATTTAAGTTATAGCAATTACCAGGTTGCTTTCCAATCTTCATTAAAACTAAGCTGGAAAAGGCATGTAATTACTTTCTTTAAAAAAAAATAAATGTATAATTATGTAAGTGATAACACCAATCTTCCACAAGTGGAATTGCAATGGTTAACATGAAAAGAGTGTCCTTAAGCCCCTCTTTCCCACTACCACCTCGCCTCCCACAGATATGCCTCTGGCATCACCCCAGGTTGGTTGCTTCACCCCTCAATGAAACAAAGTGTACGAGCCTCTGTTACCTTTTGACTTCATCAGGAAAAGCCTCAGAAGAAGGAATTGTGTTTTTGTTTCGGATGCTCCAGCAAGGAGACGATACTCTGATGGTAAGATAGAGGCTGCCTACAGATTTTACAAATAACTTGATCTTTATTGGTGTGAAAAAAATCCCAGGATACTGAGGTTGTCATTCTATCTCTTGGTTGATTTCTGCAGCCTCTTCTCTCTCCTTTTCAGTGCTGTCGGTCATCTCGGGTTCTTACCCGAATATTCGATTAGATGTTTTTTGTAATCGAATTTTTAACCGAATATTCGAATAATTCGATTAATCGTTGCAGCCCTAAACAGAACATTTACTATGGCATTTTACAACATATGACAATGTGCAACATAAATGTATGCTTTAAGTAGTACATTTATTCAATATCATATGACATAAAATGTCACCTTTTCCTCTCTCTTCATTGTTATTTGTTTGATAGGAAAAAGTCTTCCTCAACTTTTAAACATTGTGGGATACAGTAGACCATTTTAGAAGCTGCACATTTTGTGCACTACAAGAAAGCATCAACCACCTCTACTTTACATTTAAAAAGTACTTTCCATTCTGTGGCTCTCGGGGTGTCCACAGCACCGTTCCAAGGCCAGGATCTCTACGCCAAAGTTTTTGGTTGATGGTGCATTGTGACACAGGCATGATGAGTGACTTGCCCACTGTCACACAGAGCAAGGACAGAGAACCAGGAGCCCTGACCCCCAGTCCCCTGCCTTGCTCACAAGACCACACTCCCTCCATTCTTAGAAAACTTCCAAATCTAGCTTTCCTTCAGAAATAAACATTTTTAAAACAATGGATTTCTTTTGCATAAGATAATGGCTCAAAGGGACCATGAAACACCATGGAAACACATTTTCCTCTGTGAGCTTCTAAATAAACAAATAAACAAAAACATTTGATTAGATTTTTTTTTGTTCCAGATGAAAAAAATCTGGATTTTCACACTATAGATGCCTTCTCCGCCTTGCTCACCTTGCATGTAATAACTACAGTTTGTAACACCACTGTTCAATTGTGCATATATGAAAAAAAAAAGGGAAGAAAATGTATTCTTCAATACTAACCTATTTGGCATGCTTCCTTTCTCGGTAATTGCATCACACCACATGTTAAATCCTACACTCACTATAGTGCTAGCAATAAATGTGATGAACACCACAAAGGCGCTGATCAGCAGATTCAGGAAGGCGTAAAAGAAAGAGCTGTAATAAAAGGGAAGAAAAATGTAACTCATAAACAGCTGAAACACAACATCAGCAGTCTCTGTAAGCAGCATACACTGGGCACAAAGATATCAGTTTGCATTTGAAATACATCTGCTTTAATTAAGGACACCTAATACATTGAAACACTATGGATTATGATTTTGAGTCATATTATCTTCATTTGCAAGTGCTTTTGCTTTTGGTCTCTTTTTTTTTCACCGTAAGAGAATGGAGCTTTAAATATAAGTACTGAGGGGAGATTGTTCATACACTGCATGGTTTTCATTAGCTGTAATGATGAAAATCAGCATTGTTAAAATAAATGTCATTAACTCAAATTATGTAGTAACTGGAGCTAAAATTATTTCATGATTAAAGTGATAATTGAGACAAAAATTGCTTAGGAGAGGGAAACTAAAAATAAAAACACGGTACTGATAGCCATAATCATTTTAAGCAATGTAACACAAGGTACTGCCACCACAGGACACGAATCCCGGCTTTATGGGCAATTTGCAGAGCAGGCCAGCTTCTCCTGGGACTTCTCTGGCTTTGGTGTCAGTATGTTATTTCTGCCAGCTGAATATCCATTTACCTCAGTCCCATTAAGTCTGTCCAACCCAGGCCAGCCGTTGGCACATGCTGTGTTTGGAGTGGGATGGGGTGGGATGCCTGCAGTGGCCCCATAAGGCCACGGAATCATTCACTCATTTTCCAACCTCACTGTTTAACTCCTCCCCTTAATCCTAGCCACTAGGAAGTTTCTAATCCTCTTTTCATTCATTTGACCAAGTCCTTCACAAGTTGAAACTGCTCTAAGTGGTTGTTTAGAATAGGACATCTTGGAATGTCACATTATCTAAAAACTGGATATCTACTCTAGGTTGTAGAAAGACTGGTAACTCCAGGAAGAAAATCATCCTATTCAGGTTATGTGGTAAAGTTGAATATGACAAAATTCCCACCAGTGCCACCCATTATGCTGGGGATAGAAGGATTCTACTCACCCCAGAGACCACAAAACCCCCAGTCATTTCTTTTCCCTGGTTGCTCATTAATTGAAAAGCTAAGTGGCTTTTGAGTGAGTGTTTGAATCCTGAAAGGTTCTGGGCTGGACAATCCTAGTTTCTACAGGTTTTGCATGGTGATACATATGTGGCCTCAGGGGGAATTCTTTAAATAAGATGAGGAAGTAATTATCAGCAGGACTATGATGTTTTTTCCTGGGTTGATGTGGCTTTAGAGGGGTTGTTTAGGCTCTCTCCAAAGTGATGGTTGTCTCATCTCAAATCTGATAGAAAAGAAGTGAAATAAACCACCTTCCAGAAATGCCCTTACAGACTGTGGTGGGAGCTGGATGGTAGGACACCTGACTTCTAGATGAACAATAAGCTGAATCCTACTCTTTGGCTTAGCTGGACTTGGTGAACTAGATCTGCTCACCTCCACTGAACTCTGGGGTCACTTGCACAGAGGGAGCTGATATGAACCATGGTTTTCCATGTTCTCTGCCACACCCTGATTTCAAATCTAGCCTGGATTTCATCCCAAGTGTTGCTAAAGCCATATCCACTGTGTGCACCTTAGCGTGGTATGCTGGCCTGAGAGGCAGAAAAGACTTGAGCTCTTCACAGAATAAAACAGAGTTGATACCACAATTAGTAACAGCTCTAGAAAGGGAACAGTTACCAGGAGTATTTAGTGGGTCATCAACCGTGTAATGGTAAATGCTTACAACTCAAAGCTGCTTTGCAATCCTGGTAGTGAAGTGTCTGAGTTGTATTCAGTTGTATTCAGCTGAGCTGAATAGTTCCAAGCCCCTGAGGTAAGGGGTGATGAGACACTTTTAAGAAGGTATTTTAGCGGTCATAACTATCTGAGAGCAATCATTGAAATCCACTGCACACAAAGGATGCACAGGATGTTAACTAACCCTGACTTCCTCAGCTGGCTCACCCTGGAGCTGGTCCAGTAGCACTGATCCTCGTCAACAGGATCATCAGTGATGACATTCTGGTTCTTCCTCAACTGCCTCTGATCAGAAAAGACAATTATCGTTTATGGCAAGGAGCTTGCATTTATCTCTACATCCAAACAGAAATGTTTTCACGCCCATTTGAAGCACTAACAAATGTCTGTCTAAAATCAGAACAGCGTGTGTCCTGCCCTCTTTTCATACTGACAGTGGCAGACATGGTACAGAACAGACCTTCCTTCTTTTTAGGAAACTGCTGTTCCCAAGCAGCTTCTCTCTCATCCTGTTTTACCCTTCTGTGATCTTCCATGGTTATCTCATCATCCCAACTTGCTCCATCTTTGCTCTCCACAACCCCACAGCCTTCTACCTTTCTTGCCTGGAGCAACTCTGAACAGTGTTATACAACTGATGATGCTTAGTCCAAAGGAGCCTGAAAGAAACTCCTAAAGGGGTAATTTTCAGGGGCCTAACCAACAGTTTTGAAGTAAATAGCCACATTTGAAAGTGGGCCAAACATCTGACCCAAATTTCACTATAACAAGGTCCTTACTACTGGTTTCCTCTCAAAAATTAACTAGCTCTGAAGTGCAAAGCATCTAGATTCAATTAATGCTCTCTAGGTATTGGATCACCTGAGAAAGCTGGATTCAAAGGTATTGAGAAGTATGTGGTTGTATTTAGTTTTATTATGGAAATAAGTTTCCGGTCTATACTTACTACAGCATGTTTTAGTATTAGGCAGCTTGAGAGTGGCTGGAAGGAGCCAAGGAGACAACACTGTTACACAGCTCCTAGTATTACCAAGCCCAGATGTGAGTAACAGCTCTAGTCCAAACGGATCTGGAAAGGAGTGATTTACCCTTGGAATGGTCCCTAAATCATAAGCAAATTACTTTCCTGGTCTAGACAGATGCCAGGGTCATCCTCCAGTCCTGGCCCTGTAGCACCCAGAGGCTGCATTACCTGTGCCAGGAGCTCTGGCCTCTCATGCCACCAGAGAGGCAAGGACAGAACACAGAGCTCCTGAGCCTGGTCCACCAAGCCTCTCATTACACCTGCTGGAGTCAGATGCCCCTTGGTTTGCCTGAGCACAGGAACCAGCTGCCAGTGCAGCCCTGAGCTGCTGCAGGGAGTGCTCAGCGTTGCTCTCATGTCGTAACCAAGCAATAGTTGTTGCCTGCAGTAGTTGCCATGTCCACAACAAAAGCAGGATAGAAAATGGAGGGGAGTCACCAACTTCTCCCTTCTGTCCCCCCCCACACAGCTGTATTGTTTCAAGGTTTTTCACACACCTGGTGTACACCTGGGGAAGGCCTTTCTTTGCATGGACATGTAGTGGGACCGTGGCCAAGAAGTACCTGTGAGCTCCAGCCTCCAGCATCACCCCATGGCCCCCAACACCCTCCATGCCCACTGCAGCTGAGCTGTCCACATGCTGCTCCCAGAGTGCCAAAGGTAGCAGGTGCACAGCAGTGGATCTTGGCCCCCACTCCAAACCTCTGCAGGGAGTACCCTCCAAAGAGGGCCCTGGACACAGATAGGGGAATATGTGGTGTGTCTGCAGACAGCCATGGGCAGTACACCCCCTCACCCCAAACCCCTCTGGAGAGAAGGATGACCTGGATGGTGCAAAGCCCAATGCTTCACCCCCAGACTGCTCCCACGTGCCCCAGCCTGTGGGAGGGATGGGCTTGTCCCCAGGGGATACTTACTCCTCGTGCCCTTTGCAGAGGAAGAAGAGGGTCCTCCAGGCCTGCACTGTGGCCAGCAGCAGGGAGAGGAGCCCGGTGAAGATGCTGAAGCGGCAGGCGGCCTCGGGCCCCCACTCCTGCACGGTGAAGCGCTGCCGCTCCACTGTCAGGTTGGCGTTGAGCCACATGCCCTCGGTGAAGAGCAGGCACCGGCCGTGGAAGTCGTTGCCATTCTCGGAGAGAGGCACCACCACGATGAAGCTGAAGAGGAAGGCCAGGAAGTAGCAGATGCACTGAGCGAAGAGGAAATTGCTGAGCGCCATGTCCGCGGCTCTGCGCCGGGAGAGGGAGGGAAGGAGGGAGGGGAGGAGGGAGGGATGCAGGAGGGACGGATGCAGAAGGGAAGGATGCAGGAGGGAGGGATGCAGGAGGGAGAGACGCAGGGGGCGCGATGCAGGGTGGGAGGGGGAGAGGATGAAGGGATGGAGGGAGAAAGGCTGCAGCAGTAGGCGGTGGGGAGGGAGGGAGGATGCGCAGTGCAACGCAGTGCCATGGAATGCAATGCAAATGACTCCTCCGGACAAGGTGCTGCCTCTCCCGCCGCCCGAGCTGCTCCTGCTGATCGCTTCAGGACTTTTGGGGGAAGCGGGGAGCGGAGGGGAAGAGCCGTTGTGGGGGATCCCTCTTCTTCGGGAAAATCTGGCCGCTACTACACCCTGGCGTCCAGGGGTTAAATCAGTCCGTGTGTCTCCAGCAGGGCCGGGTACCACCGTTCAGTGGGGGAACCCTCTAATGACACAGGACACTGATGACACCCCTATTGATGGTCATGACACACGGCCCCTCCACCACCACAAAAAAAAAAAAAAAACACAAAACAAAAAAAAAAAAACCAAAAACAAAACCAAAAACAAACAAACAAACAAAAAAAAAAAAAAAAAAAAAAAAAAAAACAACCAAGAAAAAAAGACCATACAAAAAACCACCCATCAAACTGGTTTCTTCCTGTCTGCTGGATCCCAGCAAGTTTTGACCCGAGTTTCTAAAAATCTGGCCACCAACCTCAGACGGTGCACAGCCACCCCAGGACCTGCAGATCCATGCTCTGTTCCTAGATCAAATGGTCACACCCCTACCAAGACATTTCAAGGACAGCAAGGGCTCATCAGAAGTTGAATAACTTTTGTTGAGCCTTGCTGTCATTTAGGGGCTGCACCGTGTTGGGATCAGCTGCATTATCCCCTGGCTGGCAGACGGACCAGGGGTGAAAGAAAATAACCCTAAACAAGCTCCTGGTGGATATCAAGCTGAGAACAGATCAGCACAGCAATGGTGCTGCATGGCAGGAACAGGTGGCATTTGACTCCCAGAGGTGAACATCCACCCTGCTCTGCACTGCCAGTGAGCAGCTCCCTGCCCCACACAATGCCTGCTTGGAAAGACAGCAGGGCATTCCCTCAATTGTAGGGCCCAAAACTGCATTTCAAGAAAGCAAAAGGCACCAGAGGAAGGAATGTGCCTTGTGCTCAGATCCCCCCAGCACAAAAAATCCACATTAAACTGACCCCAAGTTATAGTTTCCCGTCAATCCCAATTTCATTTTTCCATCTAAACATGAATCCTCTTTCCAATACAAGACAGCACAATTAATCTCCAGTTCCAGGTAAAGTAATTTCTAATCCAATTTCCTGACCATATCCAGTATGAGATCAGCTGCAGGTCTGAAATCACTTCTTAATCCCAGGGCTCTTTCCGCTCATTTTATCACTGTGCCACTTCCTGGGCAGTGTTTAGAGAAGTAGATGAGGGACAAGGACCCCAAATATAGCACACATGGGATTTCAGGCTTGTGTTTCCATGGGGCAAGTAAACAATTGTTTTTCCACACTGTTAAGAGCTTACAGATGAGGTTGCAGATGTTAAGAGGTTACAGATGCAGTTCTGAGGCAGGCACTGGGGGCATTCTCAGAGAAGACATTAATTCATCTTCATTGCAAATCATTTGCAATGCATGCTGCCTTGAAATCTTGCTCTGTCTGTACAGGGGAAGTATTTCTTGAAGTAAAACTTTTTTTATATGTGAAATGTGTCAGGCCAGTTTTCTGATCCTTACCAAGCTCTGATCATCAAAAATTGTATTTCAGTTTTGCAAGATGAGCGCTGACCTGACCCTGTGGGGATAGACATATGCTCCTAACAGAAAGGATTTTGCTGATATTTCAGTCTATCAGTAAGGAGGAAAGTTTATTGCTCTTAACCTTGCTTCCAAGAAGTGCTCGTTTCCCAATGGGCTTTGTCCTTTATCTGGAAAGAAATCAGACCTGGACTGAGCTGGAAAACTCTTTTCTTTGAAACCTGACACATAAGATTTGCCAGATAATGTTTTCTGAAGTTGACTTGGGAGGTCAACACCAACATAAAAGCCCAGTTATTGCTTACACTGGAGCCCACAGAAGGGGCCAGCAGATGCCAAGGGCGCTTTGCCTCAGGCAAGCCCCATACTCAGATCTTACCACCAGCAAGCACAGGAGGGTTATTGCAGAAGTGAACACGGGGGTCACTTGTAGAGCAGATAAAGTTGTCTTTGCTGATGAACTAACTCAAGCAAGCATTTATTGGAGAGTTTCAGAAAATACTTCTAGGCATTTACAAGTGTGAACAGGCATGTAAAACAGCTACACTTAGCATACTGACAGCTACTGAAGCACAGGGCTTGGTCAGATGGAGTGACCACACACTAAAGTGAGCAAAGGGGTAGAAATAAAGCCTGTCAGCCACCTCTTTGGCGGTTGCCTGGATTTCTCATACTCTTCCCTCGTGTAAATCCTAAAAAAAAAAAAAATTGTGCTAGGCTGGAACTTGGTCTCTGAAACATACAGTTGTTTCAGCGGAGTAAATTTGATAGTGTTTTATAAAGAAGGCTCTAATAGGCTTACTTTTCTCAACATGGTGACACTGGAGGAGAAAGGCAAGGTGAATGATTATTCATTTGTTCTTATATCACAGGAAATGGAGGACATCAAATATACAGGTCAGGCAGAAACTTTGAAACAGAGGAAAAGATGCACATATTTCACAGAGCACGTAATTATTCTGTGGCACACTGCAGGGGCCAAAAAGAAATGCTGGCGGCAAAAGATATTAGAAAAATTAATGGAAAAAAGAGCCCAGCAGGGACTGCAAAATACAGAGCTGGGGAAGTAACCTTCAGCTCAGGAAGTCCCTGACAGCAGGTTGCTGGGAAGGTAGAGTCAAAATTATCATTCTCCATTTGCCAGAACGCTCTGTTCTTCTCTGAACTAAGCATCTGCTCCTGGTTGTCCTTGGAGATGGGATACCTGGCAAGGTGATCATTCGGTCTGACCAGCTTTGGCCACTTCAGGTTCTCACTACAACAGCTGGCAGTACTGGCCTGCTGTCTCAGCTTTCCCATCCCTTGGGAGACTTGTTCCTCCAAAGCATCCCCCATAATTTGGCTTCTGTGACTGTCTTTAGGACAGAGTTACCACTGGAGCAGACACAAGGTCATTTTGTCCCTTTTGCACTGTGGAGGAAGCCAGTGGGATAGTTCTTGCAACTGCACAGCACAGAGAAAAGAGGAGATGTGTGAGGAGAGAAGGCTGCACATTCCCCCAGCTCTGGTGGTTCCATCACAAGAAACATAGTTCAGATGTCTTCCTACTGTAGCCCCACCATGACCAAAATCACCCTGAGCATGACATCCCAGGCCTCCTGCCCACA
The DNA here is from genome assembly GCF_025592945.1 of Manacus candei. Taxonomy (NCBI): domain Eukaryota; kingdom Metazoa; phylum Chordata; class Aves; order Passeriformes; family Pipridae; genus Manacus; species Manacus candei. The sequence continues at coordinate 4,051,678 of NW_026138161.1, read as the reverse complement.
GCACAGGCGGGTCTCACCTACTCCAGGTCACCCACTCAGGCTTGCTGTACCAGAATTGAACCCATCTCCTGTGAGGAAGGAACCCCAAGGGGACCATGTGCTGACATGGGACTGAAGATGGCTTGCTCAGCATCAGGGAGGGTGAAGTTCAAAGTTTGTAAATTCTGTTTGTCTGGGAAAAAAAAAAAAAAAAACGCACAAAAATAAAGCTGGCTTCACTATCAACTGCCATTGCACCTCAGTGATAAACAGAAAAACCAACCTGGATAAATCAAGGTTAGATATACAGTATTTGCCTGTATTCCCTTCAGCCCCATATCTCCTTCTAGCTGCTTGGCTAATCCTCTGTAGATCAAGTAACACGTATGAGTTGGTCTGATGTGGAATGACTGATGGGGACTGTGGTTCTGGCTGTGCTGCTCCAAGCTCCCTCTCAAGTCATTAATTATGGCATCTGACATGAGCAGTGCTCTCAAGTTGATATTTGTGAGGTAAGTGATGAATTTGCTCTCCTCCTGATAGCTCATTAGGACATGTTTTATTATGAGAAAATTTGCTGAGGAATTAATTATTCAGACAAAAAAACATTTTTGGGAGCAACTTTATTTGGTTTTATGTTTAATTTACCTTGGATATATCATTTCTGTGATCCAAGAAAAATAATGGCTGCATGTCTAGAAGGTGGCTACCATCTTGCTACCAGTATTGCACTGCTTATTTCTGGAGATGAGTCACAGTCACAGCAGTACTTCTGCAGAAGGATGCCCAGGGAGCAATATGTCTGTATTCTAGGCAGAGAAAACCAGTCCAAATGGCAGTTTTTGAGCCAGCCCTTCAGTCACCCTAAGGCAACTTCTCCCTGATTTGCTTTAGCTCAAACAGCTGCCTCAGCCCATTTTACCAAATTGTTTAGCAAATACAGTATGCCCCAGGCTTTGGAGTCTATTTTATTCAGACTCTGGTCTATTTTATTCAGACTTTTTGATCTGTTTTACTATTATATTAATACATTATTATTATCTTGACCTATTATATTTGTCCTCTGAAACCAATGGAAAGGATCCAGGCATGTCACCTATCATCTTATGATGGCTGCTGCAAATAACACTTTTTGGGAGAGGTTTCTCATGGTAATCACTATATTTAAGAAAGTGTCTGCCACTAGTTCAGAAGGATTATAGACAAAGTACCAAACTGTCAGCCACCTGTCACATCGGCATTTCTTAACAGCTACCACTGCATCATGAATCTCTCCGGACATCTCATCTGGGAACATCCTGCTGACATTTTGCTTTTTTTTTTTTTTTAAATATCTCCCTTCTGCTAGGAAAGCTGTCTTGTCTGTGAGGAGGATATGAGCAGAGAAGATGCCATGCTGACAGACATTAATGGAGCAGTTATCAGGAAGCAACTGAATATCATTAATGTGTACAGAGAGAATAACCTCTCTATTTTGATATTCAAAGAAAAATGAACATACTCAAATATATTCACATTCTGAACTTACCAAGTCCAGGCTGTGGCTAAAATATAAATTATTAAAAAAAAAAAAAAATAAAAAAGATGCTTGAGCTTTTCAGAGCATCATTAACCCTAAGCTCTGAGTGACTCATACGTGTCAGACTCCAGAGCACTTTACAGCCTGTAAGCTGTAACAGCTGGCAGGGACATGGTCCCAAAATGGCACATTATTTGCTCAACTGCCTCTCCTGTCCTTTCTTAAGGAAGATAGAGGTAATGACAAGGGTAGGATGAACTCTAGCAAGGTTCTGATCCCAGGTTCTGCCCAAGTGAAGAGTACATCAGAAAAACAGGTTTCAGGAGTGAATGCATATTTTCTTCTGGGACCAAAGAGATGCTAGAAGAGCATGGGAGACTTGGAGACTGCTTAAAAGAGTAAAAGGAATGAAAGGGAGGAAAAAAGGTGCCAGAAGAGAGATCAGGAACCCACGGAGTCCGAACAATCAAAACCCAGCCTGAGGATAAATATAACACTGCCCCGCTTTAGATTAAATGGGGTCATTACATATTACATCGGTATCTTACATCTGCAGCTTAACCCATGACTGCCAAAGACTGCAATATCACCAGATCCAGAAGTCAAGCAGTCACTGAGGTCTTGTGTATCTGAACAGCCCTGCTTAAATCTGCTTAAAACTCTTTGCCTCAGAGCTTGTGCTTTCTGTACCTACAGACATTCACACCCGAAAGCCCCTTGTTGAATGCATGTAGCAAAGTTTGTCACAGTGTTCTGCTCCATTCGAACTGCTTTTTTCTACCTCTACAATTATTGGAAGGCACTATTTCCCTTGATAAAATATCTGTCCTCTGAGGCTGTGCCTCACCAGCCACACAGTAGCAAAGTCCATTGTGTTGTCTGCACCCCCTTCTCTGTTTCTACCACTTGCAGAAAAGTGTGTTTAACCAGGTTAATTCTTAAGACATGCAGAAATCTAGCAGCATTTTTGAGGAAGACGTCCAAACTGTTTTATCCTGAGGCTTTTACTGGTGATGGACACTTTGCAGAAAGAAATCTGTTGTAGGGGGTGCCCAGCACTTGCAACACTGCTAAACGAACTCTGGACCTGATGAAAATGATGCTCAGGTTTTGTTGTTGTTTTTTTTTTCCTGAAGATTACTCAAACACTTCCCAGCCCTACTATGACTTTGAAAATGAACTTCAGCCTTTACTGGTTTTGGTTTTCTTTGTAAATCCATTTTTATGTGCAGCCACTAATTTGTATCTTAAGATCAAGTCATTTCCTTGGGAAATTTTCAAAGTCAGTAATCAAGGATCCACCACAAAAACAACTGAAAAGCAGAAAAAAAAATCCCTCTGTAAACCACATCATGTTTTTAAATGAGCTATTGTGATAAAAAGGGTTTAGGTTGCAGGGGAAGACATACCACAGACTATCTCTGCTGTTCATTCTAATTAAAGGTAGGAAAAAAACCCAACTCAAACCCTTATCCAAGTAACCAGGTGCTGTGAATCAGGATATCTCAATTAGTTCCAGCACTGCTGCACTGCTTTATACCAAAAGAGATTCTGACCCACCTGCCTTCACCAGTTTCTGTTCCCCTCACAGAGGCACATAGTAAGAGCAGCTAATGGGTAGCGTGCCAATTAATAACATGGAGTTGCTTTATGTCTGACATATTGTACCATGCATTGATTTTTAATCTGCTCATACTAGCATTTGTCATGCAGGGTGAAAGTCTGATGTGAGAAATAGCCTCTTCATTTTCCCTGACAACTATTAACACTGAGCCAGTCTTCAGTGCTCGTGCCGCGGGCAACTGCTCCTGCCAAAAATAAACGCAAAGGCCGAGGAGAGAGAAGCTTTGCAAAATTAAAGTCTGTCTCAAAAGTGAATAAATCAGGACAGAGAGGCACATCCTTAATTCCTGGAGACGGAAGAAACTTCACAGTGATGGTTTACCTCTGATGAGGCAGTGGGCAAGGAACTCAAAGCATTAAGACGTGGCTGTGCTACTGCCTGTGGATGGGGCAGTGCAGCTCTAATGGGGGAAAATAGGCTTAAACTGATTCTGGAGCCATAGATATAGGGTAAATTACAAGGATCTTCTGGCTTCTCCATCACGCAATCATGTCAGAGCCCGCACTCATCATCCTAAATACTGTCAACTTCAGTAAAGTTCACCAAAGTTTACCATCAAAATGCACATGGGGCAGGTAGGCGTGAAAGCTGAGAGCCAGCCCCAGTAAAACACAAGATACAAAGACTTGGAGGGAAATTAGATGACTGTGGCTCTCAAATAGCTGCACTGGGTATTGTGGCCTCATTAGTTGCATTGCTCATACATGAGATAAGACAGATGTTCCTCAACTCAGCTCCTCAGCTGAAGGCACTGGCACTAACCTAATTGCTGCCAGCAGGAGGTCTGACCTGATACATCGTCTCTCAAGGCTATTGAGAAAGAAGTAGAAATAAATAAGACGAAAAGGGCCCCAGATCATCATATTCCCGGCCGGGTGCAGTTTACAACCCAGCAGATAAAAGAGCATAATCCGGGTCGTTTTGCAGAGATCAGTTTCCATATTTCAGTCCAAGCCCAAAGTACCTGCCAGCTAATCCACACCAGGTGACCAAAGAGCATCCCACACTTGGATGTGGAGTATGGAGCAGTTGCTGTGACTGGACATAGTTATTAGCAGTCAACAGAAAATTGGATAGATCTATTTGTTTTGAAAGCAATAAATACATGGGCTTTGCAAAGGTCAGAGGGCTCTCAACTGCCTTGTGTCGTTATTGCTTTCTTGTCATTAGCCTCCCTTGTAATGTTATGAGCTGTTTGCAAAATGTGGACCCCCTGAGCCTTTAGAAACATTAAAGGTTCAACTATTTATTCCCCTTCTCATTAGGGTATTAGTTGTCTGTAATGTACAAAATTATGTGATGGCCTTCTCATTTAAAGCTCTGTACAGGGAGGAAAACACCCACTACTTGGGTAAATCCTGAGAACTCCAGAAGTTGCTCAAAGATTATGTAGGATGGTAGAAAAAAAAAAGAAGAAGAAAAAAGGGTAAATAAAAATAGAGTAAAGAAATTATGAGTAAATCAGAGATCCACATGAGATCTCAAAATTAACTACTTTGTAGGTTCAAACAGATCTTACCTTGTGTGAGGGGCACATGCATTTTACACTGATCAAAGCAGAGCTTTGAATACTTGACATGGGAGATGAAATACAAATCTGTGATTTGCCAAGTAAAAAGACAACAACAATAATGAGACATCAAAATAGATGTGAATGTCACGCTCCTGGGTGCAACCATAGTGATACCTTATCTTGTGGCAGAGATGAAAAGGCAGGGAATTCAAGCTCATTATTGTAGCAATTACTTTAATAAGCATGTAAAAATGGAATTTGGTGGGGGTTTTGCTGTTTGTTGTCATATTTGATATTCATTTTCCTTGTGATTTTTCAAAAATTGATAAATAATGTCTTTTATTAAAATGCACAATATGAGCAAGGTTTCCAGAGGTGCCTTGTGATGTTTGGACATTTCACTTACGCTGCCTCTGCACAGAAACAGACAGAACCATTTGACTGTCTACACTCTGAACTCACCATAACTATGACCAATTTAGCTAATATTTTCATTTGGCAGTCTCCTGCTAGGACATACTAGTCAGGACACATTGTTATATGGCCTGCAGAGCAGAGACAGACTGTGTCCAGCCTACTTGACAGGGGGATTCATGTCTATCTGCATCCTTCTCTGCTGCTATATCTTAATGCCTACACCCCAGAATGGGCAACTGAACAGTCTCCAAAAATTACCCCCTGTAGTAAACTCAGATTGAGAATGGAAAAATGTAACATGCCAAATATCAGTAACATTGGCCCAAAAGATTTCTCTCCTTCAGAAGCTACCATCTCAACTCTTGTAGGAGCTCCGATCCCTACCTCTCCCCAAATGTGCATGTCACAGTAGAAATGACAAAACAGTGAAAGAAAATAAACAAACAGAGCAACTGTTAGTGATGGGGCTGAAGGTGGTCTAAATAAATCACTTAACATCAATTTCTCCTGCTATGAAGGAGACAACAACAGCTGACAACAGCTGGCTGAACTCATGGGGCTGTTCTTTTCCTGTCCGACTCCCAAGCAAATATTTGTTGTTTAAGAAAATTCTCTGTACTTGTAATAAGTATAAAATTCGTCTCTTAATTAGGAAGTTTCTGCATTCTGAAGCAAAATGCTTTATAAACGTGAAATATTTTTATTAACATTTAATGGAGAAATGAATTTAATGGAATGGACTGTATTATTTTTATACTGTGATATGCAAATATACTCATTGTTATTGCAGATTAGGAGATCGAATTTGCTAATGTTTTTTAATAATGTTTATTATATTTCTCTGACAAAAATACCCATTAAAATACCACTTAAAGAGCATGAAGACTGCAGACATCTGAAATTAATTCTGATTTTTTTTTAAAAAGGCAAGTTTTAAGAATTCAAATCTGCATTATTCTGTTTTTACAAATAGCCCACCAAATCAATATTTCATCAGAGTGAATCAATATTTCAGAACACTGTGATATAAAGTAAAAAAAAATTGGTCTATTAACATCTTTTTATTAGCGTGTCAATTGCAGTGCACAAAATTTGCACATATGGGTAAAGAAATTGTTTCCTGAAAATGTGCAAATTGCTACTTCACTGAATGTAAATGAAGTGCTAATTGCTCTTTGCAAACAATATTTATGCAAATTATGCCCTACTATTACATTGCAGTGTGGAGTTTACATTTATATTTGATGCATTTTTTTTCTCTATCCATTTGACAGTGCCTGGACAACAGGACTTGGGATATTATTCACTTTCTTTTCAAGACATTTTATGGAGACGTGAATGGGTGAAGAATGAGAAAGGACCTGCAGGCAGTAATACATCATGACCTAGAGGGGCAGAAGATCTAAATCTGTTCTGTTATTCTGGTTCATCATTCACTAAGCAAAGTATTTGGAACAAATGATTTATACAAAATTTACCTTTTATTCTGCTTGCCTTTTGACCTATGATACATTTGGAAATTCTCTAGAAAAGCCATTTAAATAAAAATGTCTGCTCTTTAAAACAGAATGTAACTTAATGCCATCAGACCAAATATTGAATTCAAAAGGGATGTGTTTGACCATTGGGGATTTTTTATTGATGTTAACCTAATTTTAATTTTTGTTCATTTCTCTTTTTTTCTCCCATTAATATATTGTTAATTTGGAGAATTCAACACATCTTGTCTATAATTTCCCAGTCACAAGCAAGAAAAGCCTTGAATCACTTGAAGAACATCTATTTCATAATATTCATGAACGTCAACTGGAAATTTTCATGTTGAAACCTTTGAAAAAACGCTGTACCCTTGCTAATATTGTATTTCCTGAGGTGAAATCCTTGTGCTTGATATTATTATTATTTTTCACATCAGTTTCATAGAATCATAGAATAGCTTAAGTTGGAAAAGACCTCTGAGTTCATGGAGTCCAATCATTAACCCAGCACTGCCAAGCCCATCTGTGGGGTTCAGGTTAGTCTCTCATAATTTGGTTTCCTAAAATTCTTCTCTGAACTAAACCATATTTGTTTCTTTTTCTTTTTATGGAGGTGATTGTGACAGAAAGGGTTATTGTCTACCAGAACTTCAAGATCTCAAGGCTACTGCTCCCAAAAACGGAAGGCAAAAGTTCGGTGTAAGGGGTTGGTTTTGGTTTCTTTTCAGGTTGAACGAATGGGACACACCACCATAGCACTGAGGAGTCAGACACAATGCAATTTTAAAATAAATATTTCTGGAGAGAGGGAACAAATATGCGTAGGTGACCTGTCCAGGACTCTCACACATGATGGGAATCAGCTCTTCTTGCTCTCTGGAAGCAGGCAAGCTGTCTTCCCAGGAACTGTCCAGCAGCCTGGCTTTCCCTTTCTAGGTCCACTGATTTTCCTGGTTCTGAAAGTGGCCATACCACTCATGTCCATAGGATGAAGTGTCGAGTCCTTCCTCCTTCGGTAGCTGTGATGGGTTGTGTTGCTTCTCATGAGGCCCAGCCCAGCCCTCAGGATCCACTCTCTCAGAAATGGGTTTTCAGTGAGATTGACCTTTCTGTGCCAAGGGCAAAGGAAACCAGTATCACATCATGAAACCCTGTCTCACGGGGACAGAAGGGAAAAAAGAAGCAGAAAAAACAATGTAAAACTCCAAAGCCAGCCTGCAGTCTGCTGTTAATTTTGGGAGAGCTCTTTGAAGCAGGGAGGATGTGTAAGGCACAACTCAACATAAGTGGTAGGGTGCAGGCTTTTTGTTTTGGAGCATCTCTGAAGGTTCCTCACTTTGAAAAACCTTCCCACTGTGAGTACTTTCCCACCCAGTCACTTCTTTCTTGCGGGACAGATGGGAAACAGGAAACTTCTTTCTTTTTCACAGAGCTTTTCATGATGGGTTACTTGAACTTCCCTAAGGAAATACTGTGTCTCTCTACTGTTAGTAAAGCAAGGCTGTGGAATACAGCTCTTTAAGAGATACATAAAACCTCTTCCCCCAGCCTCAGAGGTTGCTTCTCTGTCTCCTGAGCTATCCAGTCCCCAGGTGCTTTCCAGGGAAATTCTTAAACATCCCTCAAATTTAGCTCTAGTTCAGCAAGGAGAATTTCTTAGGGCTTGGATACATGACTGAGTTCCTCTGGCTCAGTGAGCTGCCTCACCAAGCTGAGCTGCAGCAGCCACTTCTGCTCACACCACAAAATGTCTTAATTCAAACCCCCTGAAGTGTTTGAATTCAAACGTTCTGGAGAGTGCTTTAAGCTAATATGGTTTACACCAAACATGTCTCCTTTCTTCTTCCTGGTGTCTTCCTTACCAATGCTGAATGTAAACTGCTGCACTGTTACCTGCACTTGGGACCCCAGGTAGTTGCTTGCCTCTTAAGCACTGCCTTGACTTCAATTTTCCCCCTGTAACAACATTCTACCTTCAGTGAGTCAGACTCTGTTTATGATCACATTTTTAATTACTCCAGGGAACATATGTTAATGCTCATTCATCTTCAGATTGAGGAACGTTGCGAGAGTTGGGAGCCATATGGCTCCCACCTACAGAGAGGGAAAAGGTGTGTCAAATTCCTCGCTACATTAGCTCCCAACAAAATTAAATTTACATATAAGGCTGGGCACAGATTCGGTGCCAGCAAGATGAGGGCTGAGACCTGCAACCAGGACAGCCTGTGCATCCCTCAGAGCTGCAGGGTTCTCCAAGTATGGATCCCAGCCACAGGGCACTGCAAGCCCACTCTGCCACCTCCAGGGCATCAAGAACAACCTGGATGCCTGCAGGACCTGTTTCAATAAACAATTAAATTTTAACATGTTCTGTGTCAAATGCTCATCAGCTGCTTAAGCACTCTGTGTAATCAGGGGGTTTAGCTGGTTTTCTGATCTGAGTATGTCCTTTTTGGGGCCAGGAAAGTGGTGTGAGGAAAGAGTTGCAGCCTGAGGGAGAGTCACTGGAGTTTAAATTCCTCAGGTTTAAAGCCACAGATTAGAGGCTTCAGAGTTAGTTTCCTCTACTCCCTGGACCTAAAAGATGCTTGTTGGGGACAGAAATTTTGGCATTTTTCAGTCCAGGTGCATTGAAGTGCATGACTTGTCCTAAGATAAAATCAGCACCTTCTTAACAGGTGAATAACACTGATGCAGTATTACATCTAGTAACAGTGAGGTAATGCCCCGTGTAATCACACCCCCATACCTTTCATTTTGAAAGTAATTGTTTTACTCTTGCTTTTCTTTTGCTGCTGAGGAAGACATAATACACGGAGCAATCTGGGTCCAGCCCTTTCTCAGGCACCCAGGACAGAAGTGCTGGTAGGACTCCAACTGACGGCTGATCACTGGCAGATAAAATGGTTGTAGACATGTCACCAAGGGCACACTTTGATCTTCAGGTTTTTATTACTGGTGATGATATGTGAGAAGAGAAGGATGTTGTTCGCTCTTGGACCTGAGATTGAATTTCTAGTGCTGGCAGTTAGGAAGGAATAAACTCAAACAAATCCTTGGGAACACACAGCATCTCATCTGGCAATCAGAGGAATACAAAGGCATATTGCTATTTTAAAGTCAGATTTTCCGAGAACAACTGCAGTTTAAAATACATGTATAAATAGCAATCCCTAGAGCCTGCTAATGCCAGTCTCCTCCTGAATCAACAGCTTCCAAATAGTCTGTAGAAGGCATCGGATTCCCTAACACCTCTCACACTGGTGCAAAAACAGTCTCACACACACATACACAGACAAAGCAGCTACTTGGGATTTGCACCTCCATCACTGAGAACAAGCTCTGACCCACAGTGCCCAAGTGTGAGGGAAATACATGTCTCTCAAACACATGAATATTTTATTGTCCCATGACAAGGCCTCCACTCTCATCACCCTGGAGCAAGGGGGATGCTGCCAGCTCCACTCCCAGAGCTGGCCGTCAGTCTTCCAACATATGCCAGCTCTCAGCATCATCATCTCACTGCTACAAACCTCCAGTATGAAGACAGGAAAGTCTTAAGAGATGGCAAGCATATTTGATGGTGCTTCACAGTTAGGATCCCCTAATTCACTCTGTCTTTGCTCTCTGGGAGCTACCTGGGTAAGGGTGCTTTCCCCGCATAAATTGCCATCTGCTCGCTCCAGTGCAGCAGGAAAGCAGCTTCAAAACAAAGTAGCCTCATATTCTTTTCTTGTTTTGTTAAAGTGATTCAAGATTTCACGTTATCCATAACTTTTTAAAAAGAAATAAAGAGAAGGAACTAAGGAAGCCGTGTTACAGTGATCCAGGCATTGTTAGGGAGGTGTCAGATGCCCAGCCAGCAGTGGGATTACCTACTTACAGAAGAGCCCATGCTCCCTCTGAGGAGGGAGTAATGGGACGTCTGAAGGCTGAGAGCATGGAGTGAGAAGCTGTTTGAACGAATGAAAGCACCCTGCATTTTGTTGCTGTTGCCTTAATTCCTGACCACTGGGAGAAGAATTACCTGGTGTGGTAAAAACCTCCCGCCTCCCTGATGGCATTTGTTCTTAATGGACAATGTGAGTACTGCAGAGGCTGTTCCCATTGCCTTTCTTCCCCTGTCAGGCTGTAATTTTACTGCTTTATTTGACTTTGCAACAGAAATTATTAACAAAAACCTGATGCCAGTAGTGCTGCTTTGCTGATGTGACTCAGGGTCTTCAATTTATTGATATCTTCTCCAGTGTAGGTTATAATTTGGAGGCCAACCCTGTCAAAACCCAGTGCAAAAAATTCCAAGACATTGTGTAATTAATGTAATTTCTTAAAATGACACATTAGACTGTAGGGTTTTATTTATTCCAGTAAAGTCTGCCTCTTTTCTCCATTTCCATTTCTAAGCTGTAATCCTGGAGATGTTTTAAAACAAATATATAACCTATTCATCACTGTTGGCAAACATCCACCAAAATCCAAAGTTAGCCTTGATTTTAGTCCTAGAGCAAACATAAAAATAACCCATTCCCAAAGGATGGTGTAGCTTTAATTAACCTCAGCTTCTAATATTTTACTGGACATTATTTTCCAAAAGCCACTGTCTCCCTTTTAACCTTTAAATTTCCAGGTGGTTCATAGGCTCATAGGCTCAGCTCAAGCTTCATAGGCTATAACCCATTTGCCTAAGCTCAGAAACTTTGTCTTTTCCCCAGCATATCCAGTGAAGCTTGGAGGGGGGGTCCCATTTTTTTCCTTTAGAGAAGAGTTTGTTCTTCTCTTCCAAGCACTTCCAGGAGAGGTTTGCTGTGACTGGAAAGGGCCAGTAAAGCATCTCTTCCCAGAGTAGTTCCTTGGCCATCAAACCACCTCCACTACAACACTCTCTTCCAGCATCTCAGGTGTTGTCTTCTCAACTAAACTTTTCAGAGGTCACTTTTTTGTCTTCCATAGAGGGGAAGAAAGTGGAAGGAGGGAAACATACATAAGCTACAAGGACTCTCAATGGCTGAGGACCAACTCGTTGAGACGTGCGATAGAAAATTTACCTCATAAAATCATATTGGCCCTAGACAGAAACTATAAAACATTGCTAGTCTTCTCCCAGCATCCTGCCTGACTGTGTGTTTTTATTTTCCCTGTAACAGTACCTAGCTGCACTTCACCCCCACATATGGAACATTTAAAACAATTTCAGTGATGATTTCTGTTGGCTGAGTTTGATGTTGTATAAGTTTTTTAATCTCTGTAATCAACTGCTTGTGGAAGAGACCACATTAGTCAAATCACAATGATGTATTCAGTTTAAAGTATTCCCAACTGACACATCTGGGGGTTTTGTTTGTTTCATGTCAGGTAATCCAGGCAAGTAGATATCAATCAGTCGTCTGTGTTCTGTGCTCAAGAGTTCCAGTCTATTTAATTGTTTTTCTACCCAACTCTTTTTGTATATATCTTCCTCGCTCCAAATGCTGCAGGGCACAAATATAAAACCTTTCATGCAAAGACAGCCTTGAAGCTTGTTTCCACCCCAGATTCCCCAGCAGTGTGGCAGTAAAAAACCCCTTTCAGGGAGACAGAGAAAAGGAAGATATATGAACAAGAGCTTGGCATTTCCAAAATCTCTCCCACCTCCCTCGTTTTCAATGAAAACTTCAGGGACTTTGGTTGCTCACTGTTTCAGAATAGAAATGTCATTAATGAGAGCAAGTACTCTTTTCCAACCTGCTCTAATAAGCAGCTGTGAGGTAACTACCTTTGCTAGTCAGGGACTGAATTCCTAAAGTCTCTTCTCATACTCCTGGCAAAGCAACAATTTTGCTGTCATTGTTCCTGTAGCAGAGTTCATATAAAAAATGCTCAGCAAGCTCTCTCAGGGTGAATTGTATTTTGTACTTTTTATAATGCCGAGCGTCTGCATTTCAAATAAAAAAACATTTTAGCTGAAAACATGGAACTGTTCTTTGTGTCCAGAAAACATAATGCTACAGCACTTTCTTTGGCTCTAAATGTACACCTATAAACACCTTAACCAGGCACTCAGCACATGCTATTTTTCCTCCCACAGCAGCAGAAACTGCCTTAGATTTGAACCTTGGAAGCAAGGGAAATGTGAAGTGGATACAGAAAGGGAGCATATTTCTCTCCAGTTGACAACCCAAGGTTATTTCAGAAGTAAATAACTTGTTGCTAAAGAGATTTCTTTCTCTTTTCTGATAATAAAGTTGCAACATGCTGGATTTGACTGCTTCTCATTACAGCAGAGCTGAACAGGTCAGACAGTGGGCAGGTTCAATTTGTTGTTTTGGTGTGCAAGTGCCAAAGAGCTTTCTTTCTGTTATGCTGAGGGAGTTAAACCTTCAATCTTCATAAGCACAAACCACACTGGGCAAGATTTAGCAGAAGGCAGGCAATTTCTCCAGGCTCAGGCTTCCCTTCATGCAAAATATCTCCTTATTTTAGTGGGTCATAAAAGTTAGAGAAAGGACTGAAGATCAAAATTTCACAACCCTAAGAGCCTTTACAACTTTAAAGGACAAAGAGGAGCACTCATTGGAGCACTTATCTCTGATACAACAGGACAGCTGTGACAGACTGCTCAAGCATAGCAGCGAACAGCTGAAGACCCCAGGTCCTGTTTCGAGCAGCTGGGCAACATCTGACTGACATATGTCATTTGCTGATGTCCAGAGCTACAGAACAATTTTTCTTTTGCACCTTACAGGCTTTTCCTGTAAAAGGAGGAGTATGTAACGCTTCAGGTTGTGGTGTCATGCCACCACCTTCACAGCAAAGAGTACCAGGAAGGAACTAAAGGTGAATATTTATCTGAGATCATTCAGTAGCGGCACAGATGGGCAGCTTTAGTGGTTCACTGCCTTGGGAAGGGATAGTCCTGCTCTTTCCTCCCCATCACTTCTTTCCCACCATTCTCCTGCTGCCTGAGATGTTCTGGTCCTCAGAGGATCCTCAGAGAATCTCTTGCTGATCTATCACAACCGACAGAAAGTTAAGGTGTTAAAAAGTAAATTAATTTATAGATATATATTTATAACTGGGGGGGTTCCAGATGACTGGGTCAAATTGGCTCTGTGAAGAGTGAGAGAAGCACTCAATCTCACACAAGGAAGGAGGCAAGGCCACAACACTAAGCCTGTGGGTAGGGGCAGTGAAGTAGGACTGGGTCTGCCAGGAACAGCAGCAGCAAGCCCTCCTGGCAACGCACAGCAAGTTCAGCCCTCCTGGCAACGCACACAGAAAAGGTTCTTCATTAAGTAAGCTAAGGGAGACAGGAATAAACGGCAAGAAAAACAGGTCCACAAGAATGGGAGTTGATACCCTTCTGGCAGGCAGCTGCTCCACAGGTCTTCACCCACCCCACACCAACAGCCTGGCACCACGATGTGGCTCACGCAGCAAAGTCTGGTGCTAACCCCAGTCTGGGGGCTGGAGCCCTGAAATGGGGTAACTGCACCCAATTTCCACACCAGAGGAAATGGCAGAATTGCCCTCTTCTGGGAAAGCAAGGCGATTTTCTGTGTAATGCAGGGGTGATGTCTCATCTGGGAGTCACCATGTGGGAGAAGAGGGACAGAGAACAGCAGCCATGAGGTCACCACAGCCCCACTTTGTGGATGCTGCTACAGCCCTGTCCAGAGGTCAGAGTCACCAAGACAGGCTTCTGTCATCTGGGCTTCCCTTCCTGCGAGTCCCAGTCCTTAGCTCCAGCACTGGAGGGGGGGAAGGACTTTGCCATTAGTAAAAGGTCAAATCAGGAATGACTATCAAATTTATGGATAACAATGAAATGAAGAAAGGCAGGATCACTAGAGGTCAAAGATGTGGAATGAGCAATTCCTTACTGAATTTTTTTAGAGCGTTCCTAGGTTGCATGGAAAAAACAATTAAGTGGTGTACTTGCAGTATCTAATATTTTAAGTTTGCTTTAATAGTCCTTTACATCATTATGATCAGCACTGTGAGTGCATAAATATCCCCATCTCTTCAACATTTTCTTCTTGACAGGTTAGTTTGCTACCCACAGAGATATTGATGAGACACTTTTGTGCTCCAGATATGTGCATTTTTCTGCATTTTCAAATAGGAACCACCATTATCTTTTTGCAAGCTGAATATTTTTTATACATCATTTACTAGTGACTAATGTGTGTTTCACCCATGGGCTCCAAGGACTGTCATTTATCTTTCATAATGACCACAAGTTCTTAAACAACCAGCAACATACTGGCTGCAAAAGATGATCACAGAAATCTCTTAGTTAAAGCAAACGGAAACAGAGCAAAATGTATGTTACAGTTCACTTTGGAAACAACAAAAAAGTACTTATTTCTCTTGTGTGAAATGCTATTTAACGTAAAAGAAGGTTTTTAAATAATGCAAAAATGTACAGTTTTATTTCTGTTCCTGAAGTCAGTTTGTCATTTGGGAAAAAACAATGTAGTTGCAGTAATAATCAGAAGAAGCCTACAACACTAAACTTTCTTGTGTGCTGACTGCCCGAGAGTTTTTACTGCCACTGAATATTTTTTATATCGAGGTTATAAGTAACTATAATTGCACGTTATATTTAGGACAAAGCCACTGTGGCCACAGGATGCAAAATACTAATGTTAAGCCAATGCTTCCATATGAAAGCATATTGGATGCAGTTTTCTGCAGCAGAAGATGTATCTTTTAAAGCAGTCAGATTAACCATACAGTGTTTTGATGCACTGCCTTGCAGCAGTTGGCCAAGTTTGTGCCAGAGCATGCTGCCACATCTCCTGGTTGGAAGCTGACAGGCAAAGAAATTTCCCATTGGGTTAAACATGAGCAAGAAAGACAGTATTGCAGACAGAGCTCACCCTTCAGGCCACACAAGCTGAATTTTGGGAACTTTGCCCAAGCTGTGCCAGTCAGAATGTTCAAGAAATAAATTCTGAGCAGTTCTGCAGGTGGTAGGAAACTTTTAGGTCCTTACAAACACATATTTCCAACTGTTGTCTGAGTCAGTCCCAGTGACAATATGAGCTCATTTTTCATGTGTTTCTAATGATTTCAAGTGCTCTATCTGACCTTGATTTTCGTGGGAAGGAAGCTCAGTGCTTGTTTGGATGTCTTCTTATAAGTATTTCCTCTTCTACAGTTTTACTGGCAGCTAAACAAATAGTTTCCCTAGTGCCAAATAAGTTCCAGCTATGCAACAATTTTTCCACATGCTTTCAGATGCTATAAAACAGCTTTATCTCCATTCTGTGTCTTGGGGTTGAGTTATTTTTTAGTATCTTTCCTCCTATTAATAAAAAGCAATGGAGTGATAAATGTGTGTTTTATGCAGTACACATCACTGTGGATGGATTTTGCTGCTTCCAAGGGTGCAGCCAGCTTCTGCTGTATGCAGGATCTACATAGCCTCCTGTGAAACAGGAAAACCAACAGAAAGCATAACCCCAGAGAGCCTTTCATCAGCACCATCAACCAGGTGAAGGAGTAGGTTCTCTGCAGGGAGAGACCAGAGCCAAATCTAAACAGAAACCTCTTTACCTTCTTTGGAGACATTACCATTTGCTAACATAAAATCATATAGAATCAGTGAGGTTGGAAAAGACCTCTGAGATCATCAGGTCCAACCCTTGATCCACTACTGCCATGGTTACTAGACCATGGCACTAAGTGCCACATCTAATCTCATCTTAAAAACCTCCAGGGATGGTTAATACACCACCTCCCTGGGCAGCCCATTCCAATGCCTGATTATCCTCCCTGTAAAGAATTTCTTTCTAATATCCATCCTAAACCTACCTTGGCAGAGCTTAAGACCATGCCCTCTTGTCTTGCTGAGAGCTGCCTGGGAGAAGAGACCAACCCCACCAGGCTACAACCTCCTGTCAGGGAGTTGTACAGAGTGATGAGGTCTCCCCTGAGCCTCCTCTTCCCCAGGCTGAACAACCCCAGCTCCCTCAACCTCTCCTCATAGGACTTGTGCTCGAGTCCCTTCCCCAGCCTTGTTGCTCTTCCTGGACCTGCTCCAGCACCTCAATATCCTTCCTGAACTGAGGGACCCAGAACTGGACACAGTACTCAGGGTGTGGCCTCACATTCACAGAAGGGCAACATACCTTTACCTGTCAGGTGTGTCTATAATCAATAGTATTATAGATAATATTGACAACAGATTATTACAAAAATGGTCCCACTTTACATGTGTAAACTTGACAAATTTCTGGTTTCAGGTACCTCACAGTTTGATATCATACCAGATTCTAGTTGATTACTGACATCTCTTCAATTCTTGCTCTCTCCACCTTTCCATACCTGTCTGCAGAAGCCTTTCCAAACTAGAGAAGTGTGTCTGATAAAGACCCTGTTTTTTCCTACCTACACAGACTCTGTTAATTGCTTTTGGGGGCAGAGATCCACAGCAGTGGATTGAGATGAACGTTTTCTAAGCTGATCAGTACTTCATAATGCTTCATTTATGGGTTATATAACCACGATATCTCTAACAGATCAAAGAGATCTAATTTTCAGGGTCTGAGAATTTGGAAATGAAGACTATGGTGATTCAAAGACCCTGAGATAAACTTTTCCCATCTTTAAAAGTTACTAATTGACAAACATAATTGCAACGAAGAATGTTTTCATATCAGAGCTTGTAAGTGTGTTTGCCCAGGTATGCTTCTTTTGCTCTTCCAAAATACAGTCGCTGATAAAGATGGATGGCTTTTGACAAGGAGCATGAATCATTTTCAGAAATCTGATGAGGTGACTCTGTGCTCAAATGGTTTTGCATGAGTCCAAAAAATGCTGAGCTTGGAGAATACCCTTGTCTCCATGTGTGTTTTGTAGCATCAGTAATATGTACCTTGGGAGCACTTAATCTACAGTATCAACACTATTTATGGCGTCTGGAGTTTTACATGGCTAAAGTAATTACTATGATAAATGCCAGCAATATTTTAAAATTAACATTGAAGTTTCCTTCGATTTAGAAGCAGAAGACACTTAATTGGCAAAGATGGGATTACAGTAAGTTCCATTGCTAATTAGGGTCTGATTTTGCATAGCTAATGCACAGAGGAATCTGTATTTTCATCCTGAAGTCAGTTGGTTTTCTTGAATTCAAGAGTGCTGGAATGGCCAAAAGATCAGGTCTGGTGATTCTTTTCCTTGTTCACTTCCTCAGTGACTTCAGCTTCACCTTTTCCTCCTGGTGTAGGAGTCAAGAAGTCTTCTGTCCCTCTGAGCATAATCTGTGGCTTAGCTACCAGATGGACAGAGAAGGGCAACTCCATCTATTCCTTCAGCCCTGTGGTAACTCACACAACCAGTAACAGCAGAGAGGCTCAAGAATGGTCCCCAGCTTCCTCCAAACCACTTCCAAAGCACGAGTGTACATCTTCTTATCAACCTGAGGTCACCAAAGGACTGGGGCAATTCACAGGCATCTTGGAAGCTATCACCACCATCAGTAAGAGAGCAGGACTGAACAATGCTGTCCAAAGGAGCAGGTTCAGCCTCTGCTGTCGACTGCTCTGCAGCTGCAACAGATCATTTGTTGGCCAATAAAATGTTACAACATCACGGTGTAATTTTTAGTGTGGAACCCTAATAGATAAAAACAGTCTCCAGGATGATAACACTTCCTCTGAATTGGTAAAGGAGTTCAGAGGAATTCCGAAATAATGAGCTATCCGAAAGTTGTCTGAGAAATTAAACATTCTGCGAGACCTTTGGATCACATAGTTGAGCCAGTCTAATGGTCACTGCACTGAGAGAGGTCAGTTCTTGTCCCTGCAGCCTACCTGCTTTCTTTTCCCCATGTTCCCAGCTGTGTGTTCCTGCTTCTCTATTTGTGGTTGAGGTGGTTTTCTTCATCCTTGCTGGACTGATTGAACTCTCCAACCTGGCAGAAAACTAATGCAACAGAAAGTTGTGTTGGTTCATGCAAGGGTCAGGCTGGCAAACAAGGGCTGCTGCTGGAGTGCACGTGAGGGTGAGAGGAAAAGGAAGGGGAAAGAAGAAGGGAGAGCTCTTTTTTAGTGAAAATTAGTATATTGAGTCACCTTGACTGTGTTGTGTGATCATGCCTTCCACTGGGGAAGGGAAATTTCTGTTTCAGGGAACAGCCAAGCAGTGCAAAGTCTTTTCCTCCTTCATCCTTTCGAATCTGCTGTAAAGTCAAATGAGCTAAGAACTATTTCTTGGCAGTAAGATAATTTTGGGGAATACTCCATTTCAGCAGTTATCTCTGCAGAAGACAGATATATTTGTGCTGAGAAGGCAGAACAGGGAACTCCGCACTACTCTTAGTTCATCTCTTTTCAGGAACAGCTACAGTTTTTTAAACTCTGAAAAAAAATGAATGGCTTCTTTCTTTTGTCAGACACTTGATCCTGCCTATAGTACATCCCTGTACCACCCTTCAGGGCCACAGCTTTTAGGCACTAACCATGCCTTGCAATCATAGGAGTATTACCAACATATAAACTGCATAATAAAGTGAATATTAAATTTTATACAGGCGTAATGTCCCCTTCCCCTTCTTTACCACCAGTGAGTTAAAGGAGCCCATCTTTCAGAGGCATGTCAAAGAGCTATAGTTCATGCCTGGGAGAAAATTACAGTGTTTATAGCAACTTTATAGTAAAGGGATGCCCACAATGCAAATAAAATGCAGCACATCCATGCAACACTTTATGACAGCCTGACCTCCTGCAGAGCCATCAACAGGCTACAGGTCTCCAGTGTGTTCCTACATGGGTTTCTTCAGCACATGGGAGAAGGTGATGGCACGTGCCACGTCCATCCCTTGACCTCTCTCTCTGTGGTGCCTCTGCTCTACCTAGGTTTTTAAACACTGAGTTGATTAAGTTATGAATCATGCTTTCTACTCAGTGTCCTCTGTCCCTGAGCCCTGCTCACAGCCCCTGATATTGCTAATAAAAGACTGTCTGTGCTGTTTCAAAATGAGCAAAAATTTCAGGCATTGAACAGAGTTAGCAGATACCTGACATAATCATATATTCAGCTTCAAGGTCTTCATTTAACCTGAACACAAACTGCAAGGCCTTTCCCTCTTTTCCTCAGGAATTACTCCTGTTTTGCATTCCAGAACACTTGTCACCCTGGTGAATATTAATTAAAAGTTGCAATTAATTAGAATGTCAATTAATTCCTTTATTTTATTCTTCAGGGTAATCTTGTATTCTGTGCAAGAGAGAGCAGCAAGTAAGCTTACCAGAATGAGATAGAACAAATTTCAGTGTTAAGTGCTGCACTTTGAATCCCGGAAGAAGTGATTGTCTGGCCAAGGGAGGGAAAGAGGTTGAGGGAGTGCATCTGTGACAGCAGACAGACCAGCATATTGCAACAGTTTGGGGACCACCTATGGCCAATTTAGGAATTCCAGCTGTGATTTTATGAGTGCTCTGCGCATTTATGAGTTGGGATCGTCATTTGTTGCAGGTTCACAGTTTATCTTAGAGAGATGGGATTGCAGCTCAGTGACCATCTCTGAAATAGGAGGTGGTCAGGACCAAGACAACTGTGCTATATAGCAGAGCAGCATCTGCTTATGGCCTCAGCAAAACTATTTTTCGAGGCCTAAATTCTACCAGGGTAGAAACCAAGCAGGAAATCACCAGTGTGACCACAATGATCACAAGGCAGGAAGGGGATAGAAGCTGAAACTACAGATTTTTTTTCACTGGAGTTGAAAACTTTTTGAATCAAGGAAAATGTGAATGTGGGGGGACACTGCAAGAGTCAGCAGAAGTGCTGTAGTTACCCCAACAAGCATGTGCAAAGGAGTTAATTTTGGGATAGCAGCAGCTTTGCCCTGTGGTGTAGACTTACCCCAGGTGTTGCTGAAACAAAAAAGACATGTTGGTATATTTGCACATGGTAATTGAAAAGAAGTGAACTTTCTATCCAGAATGTCACCATGGGAATCATTATTTTTTTGGTATATAATATGGGAATTCTGATCAGTCCCTTCCACAAACACTACAGCTAATCTTTAACTTATTTTAGAAGGAGAACACTAATCACAGCAATAGCCGTGGGAGTTTAATAACACAGGGATAAAAATTCCCATACATGTAAAATCAACATATTGGCATTTTGTTTACCTGGAATTGTTGATCTTCTACTCTGTTATTGTTTAATTTCCTTGCAAAGTTTCTCAGAAACCATAGTTATTGTATCTTGCTTCCTCCTCTTCCTCTCCAAGGGCAGGGCTTTCCAGATCAAGGCAAACAATGAGTTTGCACAGCATCCTCACCAGACATAATTAAATGCTGCTTTGTATACCTTTCCTGTCAGCTCACACAGATGATTCTTTTGAGAAACTTGAATTGCTTTTTAAAACGACTTTAATAATAACTGACCACAAAATGCAGTGCAATATAAATACAGCCTTTCCTTTTCTGTTTTGTGTTTTACTACAGTATTTTCCTAAATCCAGTTACATCATCACCACAAGCAGGATTTTTCTTACCAAAACGTCAGCAATGTGTCTTTTGTACCTAAGCAAGTCACCTTGACTCTGTCTACAGGCACAGAAGCATTTCCAAGACATCATTCATCTCATTCTAAAACAGATGATATGAACACTGGTGTCAAATACCTTCTTTCCATTCACTGTAGCAGGGGCCTTGCATTACCAGTTCTGAGGTAAACGCAGGCATTATAGGGCAGGTGGTAGGCAACTTTTTCCATGGGTCTTTACTGGACAGAGAAAATCCAGGAACTAGCCTAATTTTTGGTTCTGATTTTGCATCTTTAATGTCAGTTCTGTAGTGGTTGGGTCTTCCACGATAGAGGACATTAATTTGAGTAAAAATCCATAATTACTTTTCTTTCTGCTCATTTCGGCTTTTATACAAAAATTGCAGAGATAAAAAAAAATAATCTCAGGTTTCTAAGGTGATTGGTTTTCAAGTTCAGACTGCCAAATGATGTGGTTACAGGTTGGCACATAGAAATCATGTGTTAGATTTGACTATGTACTGTTTCACTCAGGAGTTACATTCATCTAATGGAGAAACAAGGGGGCATCATGACACAGTTCCAAAGAC
The DNA here is from genome assembly GCF_025592945.1 of Manacus candei. Lineage (NCBI taxonomy): Eukaryota > Metazoa > Chordata > Aves > Passeriformes > Pipridae > Manacus > Manacus candei. The sequence goes on along the minus strand of NW_026138161.1, from coordinate 4,030,071 downwards.
TACCAACCAGTTTCTCTTAGCAAGACCAGCTCTGTGTGTTTCTAGATTATAAAGAGGGAAGATGCTATTCCAAATGGGGACTTCAAGGTATTTAACTTTCAAAGCCTGAAATGGGAGATCTGCTCAAACCAGCACTGCTGCTAAGAAAGGCACATGAAACTGGGCTACATCCGATGCTGCTTCTGAGACTTGAGTTTTAGTGGTTGAGCATTTGAAATTGCTGTCTCTAAAGTTCCAGCTGGGATGTCAAAGGATTTCATTAGTGGCTAGCACTGTGGATTGGCTGGCGGATCCTTGCACATACACCCAAAAGCATAGTGCACATCTCACATACAAGGGAGATGATACTGGCAAGTTAGGCCACAATTTGCAGCAGTATAACCTCAAACTGGAGGCCCAGGCAGCTGGAGTTTATTGAGGTGCAGTCCAGGCAGTGTCTTCCTTTTGCTGTCACCTCCAAACAGTCCCTGTCCCCACAAGTTTCTTCCCTGCTCTTTTGAGACAAGCCACCCTGACAATGCCCATGCAGTAGTGAGAAAGGAAAGCATGGATTATCTTGACAGAACTCTTTAAATAAAGTCAATTGACTGGAAAAGTGAGTATCTGCCTAAGGCTCCTTGCTCTGGAAGGACCCAGACTACTTCACTGCACATTCTTGTAACAGTATTTGTCCAAGCTTCCTCCTGTGATAGCAAAAAATGACTGTCTAATTGGGTAGAGCAGAGCATCAGATTAGCACACAGTACACTGAATAACATCCCAACATCTGCTGTCACAGATTTGCTGACAGCTGTTTCTGCAGAGTAGCTGGAAAATCTGATAATCCTAAACATGAAATTTCTTGTTATCTGTGCAAAGGCAAGTGCCAGTCTCTAATATGACCCTAAAGGACAATCTGCAGTATTGAGTAAATGCTGCCAGCCGTGCCTGGACGTCTCCTTCGGCACATCCTAAAGAACACACAGCTGGACACAGCTACACCAGGGCTGCCTCCCACAAGGTGACACTTCTAGCAGCCTTCCAGTGCCTAAAGGGGCAATAGAAGAACTGGAGAGGGACCTTTGACAAGATCATGGAGTAATAAGACAAGAGGGAATGGCCTCAAACTGAAAGAGAGTATGTTTAAATTAGATATTAGGAAAAAATTCTTTACGGTAAGGGTGGTGAGGCACTGACAAAAGTTTCCAGATAAGCTGTGGATACCCCATCCCTGGAAACACTCAAGGCCAGACTGGATGAAGCTTTGAGCAACCTGGTCTAGTAGAAAGTATCCCTGGACACGGCAGGGTGGATTGAAACTAAAAGATCCCTTCCAGCTCAAACCATTCTGTGATTTTAGGATATATATGAAGAGGCCCTTCTGGTCCCCAAGGGGTGTTTTTCATACTCCATGGTTTTATTCTATTGGAAGCATCAGAGAGGATCCATTTTGAAGACCTCTGCCAAAGTGAACCCAGGATAGACTTATGACTGGTGTGGACATTCCACAAAAGTTCTGAAGCCTCTGGAATATTTACAAAAAGTTTTCTTTCACCAGGTCCTGATTAACATGGGTGGGAATGAACCACTTCATGCCTGTTCTCTCTCCTTAATGAACCCATGTCCAACCAGACTGTAAAGGGCAGTGGAATTTAGCACAAACCCACAACTGGGTTTATTTTGCAGTGAAGACCTGTTCTTGCAGGCATTCAGAGGATGCTTGTGAGCAAGGATGGAAACCAAGTAAAGAGCTGTGTGAACAAGACTGAATTCTGCTGCCCCCATGCCAGGTTTAGCAGAGATGTGCTCATGGAGTTTAACAGGGCATTGGTGCTGTGAAACACTCCTTTTCTGATGAGCCCAGTCCTGTGCTGAAACCTGGGTGTAACATTTGGTGGCTACAACTTACTTTAACTTCAATGGTAAAGAATGAGAGCAAAGTAAAACTCTGAAGCTTTTCCCTTAATTAGCATTTTAAAAATTGCTTTTCCTGTAAATGACACATAAACACAAATAATATTGAGAGTCAATCCTAATAACGCTTTTGCAAATCACAGTTATCTGCATGGCAGCCCACAATCAGCAGCAATCCAGACACGTGTGAAATCCTGAATACAGACATTGCTGAAGAGGCCCATTAAACACAATTCTCATTCCTGGTTTCACAGATTAGTGAGTAGCTGCCATGCCCAGATGCCATTTCACAGTCAGGTAGCAGCAAGGGAGAAGCAGCAGTTCCTTCTGTGGTGGGTAACTGGGCCCTCTCTGACAATTGGGATCATGTGTAACCCTTTAAAACGCAAAAATCCTCTGAAGAGCAGTATTAAAAATTACCAAGCACTGTTGTAGTAGATCTGTCAGATGGGGAGAAAATGGGAATATTTCTCATCTCGGTGTTTTGCCAGTTAAGGACACAGTTCTATAGAGCTGCCTCTTCTCACAGTGCTGTAGATTTTGGATTTGCTACTGGTGAGTCATGGGGATATTGCTCCAAATGCAATTTTAGCAAACAGGTTCATGCCACAGAAACTTTTAAGTTTGGTTTTAAAGACATGATTTGCATATTACAGATCCAATTTATGGAGATTGCCAGTGCCCTGTCAATTGGTGGCTTCATTTCCCCCAACAAATTAGCTCCTGTCAACAAGGCAAATTTGACTCTACCTGAGTGCATTATCAATGAAAAATTTCCTCATGACATTTATAGTACATCCAATTGATGCAGAAGAGACACCAAACCTCCTATTTTGTTGCTCCAACAGGTACCAATTTTAGAAGTCTAAACACCGATTTTAGAAGTCAAATGCTGGTGGCTGATGTATTAAAGCCTGTACTTCACAGACAAAAAAAAACCAAATAAAACTGCATCCATTTAAGTTGCCTGGATGTCCATGTTATCTTTGCCATCATAGGCATATTCCCCATTCCCCCCTTTTGTCTACTTTCCAGCCTTTAAAGGGGTTTGAGGTATGGAACAAAGCAACTCACGTAGGTGTCTCCTCCAAAACACAAGGAACTGAAAAACAGAAGGGAACTGCATTTCACTATTTACATATAGAAATTATCACCATCCCCAACACACCTGAATGTCATCCATTTGTGTTTGTGCTATAGCAATGGCAGCACTGACCAACTAACAAGCTCCAAGTAGATGCTAAAAGAGAAGGTCTCTACTGTGAGGTGGATGATTTGGTTCTCTGCACAGACTTCCTCCCATGGCCTTACAGTGACAGTGATGACATGTGCCACAAGTGGCTTGGGGAATTGGTCTCTTACGGTGTGCCATGGTCACCATCACCACTCAGTTCCAAAGATATCACATCACATGGCCCATTTCAAGACAACAAGAAGAGAATTGGAGCAGCCCTGAAGGCATTGGAGTAGTGATACAGAATCACAGAAACACAGAAACACAGAATGGGTCAGGATGGAAAAGACTACAGGGAGTCATCTGCTCCAACCTCTGCTCAATCAGGGTTATCCCAGAGCACATTGCACAGGATTGTGTCCAGATGGTTCTTGGATATCTCCAGTGATGGAGACTCCACACCCTCTCTGGGCATTCTGTTCCAATCTGCAGTCATCCACACAATAAAGTTCTTCCTCATATTCAGGTGGAACTTTCTGTGCATCAGTTTCTGTCCATTGCCTCTCGTCCTATTGCTTGGCACTACTGAGAAAAGCCTGGCTCCATCCTCTTGGCATCATCCCTTTGGATACTTACAGACTTTGATAAGATCCCCTCTCAGTCATCTCTTCTCAAGACTGAGCAGGTACAACTCTCTCAGCCTTTCCTCATAAGAGAGATGCTCTAGTCCCTTAGTCATCTTTGTTGCCCTCCACTGGGTCAGTTCCTCGTGCAACCAGAGAGTTTGCACATAGTCTTTGCTCTTTTCCAGGTCTGGTTCACTGTAAACTGAATCATAAAGTCATAGAATCATAGAATATCCTGAGATGGAAGCAACCACAGGGATCACTGAAATCCAGTTTAGTTGGGCCCATGTCCCTCAGCAGTAAGGAACTTCAGTTTTTCACAGCGACAAAGAAAAACTGTTGGAAGTGTTATGCAAAAGTAAGAATGTATTCCCCATACAACTAAGATCTGATCTTGGAAGCAGAGCAGTCCAGCAAAAGTCATCGTTACCACCACGTATCTCACACCATAATTAGTTCCCACACTGTCCTAGTTAGGATAGCTGAGACCAGTTCATCATGGTATGGGTGTAACCCAAAACTGTGTATTCTATAGCCTTCCATGCCATTTCCCAGAAATTGTTAGCAGTAGAGGCCTGTAGATGTTCCTGTCCTCATACCCTTTTATGGAATTCCCCGCTCTGAGGGAAGGACTGAGCATTCCTGCCTGAACTGGAGAATATATAAACTTGGAGTTTTGGAACCTTTTTACCACTCGTGGGATCCAGAGGAAGACTACAGCTCACCGCTCTCAACCAGACTGCAGCTCATCACCCTCAACTGGACTGCAATCACCACTTTTGACCAGACTGCAACAGTTCTCCCACCAGCAGGTTTTTTTCCCCTCTCCCTTTACTTTGGACTCAGGGGGGGCCCAAGAAACACCACTTTGTTCATAGCCCAGGGTGCTGGGTTATACATTTGGGTTTTGTGGGTTAAAACCAAATTGTTTTTCTGTATAATCGTACTTATTGTATTATTTTATTAAATTGTTATTCTGACTTATAATCTCTCTTTTGAGTTGAGTTCATTTCCCCTGCTGGTTAACTTTTAAACCAGCACACACACACAGGTTAATGTTTGGACCTTTCAGCCTGGAGAGAGACTTTTTTAATTTCAGCAAAACATATTTCATATCATTAGCTTATTACATTAATTATTTTTTGTTATTTCACATTTTTAGTGCTTTGTAATTAAGCCAGGAGCTGTGACAGAGCATGAGTTACAGTGCAGCGCCTCATGCTTGTGTGTTCCTAAGCAGGAGCCTGAGGGTTGTGTGCCACCAAATGTGGAAACTATGAATTTACTGGGCTGTAAATGATACCCTCGTGTGTCTTATTGAGAAGATAAACCAGCTCACAAAGCAGAGGATTTCAAGACTAAGGATAAAAACCTCTACTGCTCCCTGGACTGAACTGTGGACCACTGCACAAATAGTCAGAATGAATGAAAGGGATACTACTGCTTCCCTGGTACCCCAGAAACATTACCACAAACTCCTGTTTTATCCTTAATTTCAATGGCAGACACAAAATACTTTACTGGGTGTAAATTAATGAAGTTCCAATAGGCCAGATTTTATTTATTGATCTCTGTGTCTTTCCATCAGCAGAAACTCAGAGTGGCGCTGGCCATCCCGTCGGGAGGAATATAGTCACGGTCTGTCCAGCTGGGAAGCTAGCCTGATTTTCTAATCACAATCTTACAGACCTGAAAGAAGCCAAAGTAAATGTAATTCTAGGGCACATGGACACTTAAATCCCATTTTAAGCATGATAAAGGTTTAAGTGCCTGAGCCTTCCTGGCCTCACTGGCTTTCACAGTCAGTTTGGGTTTGGGACCAAAACTTTATGTGTTACCCTTTAATTTATGCAACTAGACGTGTGTTTAGCCATATTAATAAAAGTTATACTTTATCCCATTGATTTAGGAAGATGGGTCTTGGTTTCCAAATCAAATCAGTGCTCAGGTTAATGACTTTGCAAAGGTCAGAAGCCATACAAACTGACCCTCTGTGTGCTTTAACCCATTGCTCACATGAGATACAAGCCAGTTTATACCTCTGTCAGGGAACCTGTGTTCGTATGTTTTACTTTAGATTTGTCCCACTTAAGAGCACAGACACACTCAAGGCTGACCCTGGCTTCCCATGATCCCAGCAAATCCTTTCCACCAACAGCCCCTGGGTCCCAAACCACAGCTTGGAAATGAGGCTTAGTCTCCTGGCTGACCCAAGCAGTAAATCATTATGTGGTTCTGAATAAAATGAGAAATAACATTAAAAAGGGGTTGGGGTGGGAGACCAACATCTTTTGAGTTTTGGTAATTTGTGTAAGTATGCATCCAAATTCCAGAGCTTTGTGATCAACAGCTAGTTTTGCTGTGAAGTACAGTGTAGGAGCAGCATCTCCATAAGCCACACAGGCAGGGCAGGGATCAGCTGGATCCCTTCCAGGCAAATAGCCTTGCCCACGTGAAGAGCTAGAAGAGTCTTCCTCCCCATCTCTAGGTCGTTTCAGTCTCACCCCAAAAAAACCCCAACAAACAGAAACCAAGAGAAAAAAAACACAACAAATCCAGGTCTTGTCCCTTCACTGTGTCTCGGCAAGAAGCTGTCAACACTCCTCCTCACCACAGAGCTGTCTTTGCAGCTTTGGGAAACAAACACATCATTTGTGCTCTTATGAAGTATTCCTGTTTTATATACGATGCGTTCAGACCAATCAATCTTCTGTCTTGGTGGCCTGTTTAGAGACTCAGGGAGCTGGCATTGATTAAATGCCTATAATAGAGAGCATTAATTTACTGGTCAATGGAAAAATCACCATTGTAAATTTTCCCAGTCAGTTTGTATATCACCAAACGATATGCAGCATGTTCTGGGTGTATGTACTGAACTGCTCTTGTACATAAAGCACATTCAATTAGCAGCACCAGCATTGCTAAAGCTGGCCATAGGCAAAGGTCTGAGTATTATTCTGCTGCTCTCTTTAGGATTTGTGCCTGGGACTCCACAGTCTCATAATGAATGAAGAGCAAGATTGCTCAGTGTTTAAAGACCCATAGGGAGCCTACAGCATCCCATGGGACTGGGAAAAAATTGTCATATTTCATTCTTTTGGTTATCATACTACACTGTTTATAACGTAGTTAAGATTATTTTTTGCCATAAAGGGGAGAAAAATATTCTGTGTTTGTGGAAGTACTGGAGGCTCCCTCATCTGTTGAATTTGTGATCCCAGCTGAAATATCACATATTATGCCCTTGGAGAACAAGGAGGTAGATCACAGGGTTGTAAGGGGAGGCAGGAACTAGTTTCTCTCGAGCAGCGAAACTTTAGATTTGCATTGCCCTAATCAAAAAATGTTCAGATTCAGACTGTAGGTAGCTATCTCAAGAGGAGGGATCCAGCTCCTTATTGTGGCTGTAGAGGAGGGCATGAGAGTGAGAGAGGAATGAGCTGAGTGAGGAATAACTGGTTTTGGCAGAAGGAAAAGCAAGGAATTGCCCTCTATAGGTGCCCTGGGTCAGTGAGGACAAAGATGCTCAGTAGGAGGTGTTGGGTGAAGGGTAAGGAGAATGAGTGAAACATGGCAGCAAGAAGGAGGTGAGAGCAGAGAAAAAGCTCATATCTGCTTAAAACTCTAAGCTTTGTCCAGTCAGGTTCATGCCCCCTGTAGCACTCGTGGCACCCTCCAGCTGCTACAGTCTGAATCCCTCCTCCCCAGCCATGGCACAGCCACAGCAGCCCCTGGATTGCCCCTCCATTTCTCAAATCCGTAAACATCAAGTAAAAGAAAGGTCAAATTCATCCTGCCTTTATTTTCCAAACATCCACAGAAGGAAAGGAGATTCTTCCTGTGAGTAAAATGGGCTGTTCCTGCCTCAGCGCTTACTTTACAAAGGCAATGACTTCAGATCCATCAGTCTTTCTCTTCGAAGCCTGACAGTAAGTGTGGTTTCCCCAAGCACTTTCTACCCTCAGGCATGCAGGACCTGTGAGGGCTCGAGGTTCTGGGCCTGCAAAGTTAGTTCACCCAGACCTCCCAAGGACTCCCTTACTCAAACCTCCTGGCGTGGGAGTCAAGACATGATCTTTCCAACTGTCAGCCCTGCAGAATTAATCAAAGAGATGGAAATCTCCCCTGCCATTCATCACCGCTGATAAAGGTCCTGCCAGCAGCACTGAGCTCCCAATTTTGCTGCTGATGCACAAGGCAGGAGGTGACCCAGTTCACTCTTGCAGAGCCGCCGTGACTCTGCCACGCAGTGCTGCAAAAAGCTTTTGTGCACCAGAGACTTGCACAGGCACGGCTTCAAGTCACATATGCCTGGTAGGAATGCCTGAGTTATGCAGAAGGGTAGCATCCTTTCAGAGATTAAGGTCAAGGTTTTGGAAAACTGTTCATGTTTTCAATAGTTTGACTCTTTCTGGGTGACCAGTTAAGTTATTTTTAAAGGTTCATATCTTCAAAAAGAACTGAAGAGGTTTTGGCAGCTTCTGGAAGGCAGATCTTTTCAAGGGCAGAGTAAATCTTTAGGTACAAACACTACTAAGCTCTACCACTCTGAGCTGGTGGGCAAGCCCTGCTTGAGACTGGAAGCTGTTGTGCATCGTTGGTTGCTGGGAAGCAAAGTAGGTGGTTCAGTCACAGTCAGCACTATAACTGCTTCCAGGCTGAGGTTGATCTTATCCCTCTCAGCTGTCTGGGTCTGGCTGGGGAGATGAATATCCAGAGCTTAAGATGTGTGGTATCCACTGTTGAACTTCCACAAATTTGAACAGCCTCACATAAGCTCCCAGCATCTGCTCCACACTCACTTCAGTCCTTGCACAAAGGGTTAATTTTACTTGCAGGTCTCCCCGCTATGCACAAGTAAATCCCAGTGCATTTTTACCAGAATGATTTATAAGCCAGGTTTAGAAAACTCTAGTCTCTGAAGTCTGTTGTCAGAGTTAATGGAGCAAGAATATAGAGTGCAGCATCTTAGGGTTGCAGTCACCTCTCGATAAAGACCACCTGACAGTTTCAGGTGCAGATCTCTGCTGCGTTTGTCCAGGCTGCAGTCACACCCCCAGCTGCCTTTCCTTATGGACCACAGGGCCAAGGTGAGGCAGAGCTTTCTTCTTGAGCTTTCCATCAAAAGGCTGAATCATTTGCAGCAACCTGTAGTTTATCTCACTTTCCCCCTTTCATTTCATCCTGCAGAAAGGCAGAGGAGTTCTTTAGTTTATAAACTGCACATTGCTACCCAAAATGAAGGAATGGAGGTGACTGGCACAGAAAGAGAAAGGAGTGTGGTGTTTTGCATGGCATGCCTTGTTTGCAGCCATGGAGAGCAGTATGGCTATTATCAGGCCTCCCAGAGCAATGATCCCACATAACAAGACCAAATACTACTAGATGAAGGCACTCATGTTGCATCTGTGTACTTAAGGGTGGCTTAAATTGCCTCATAGAAACCCACCTAGCCAAGATTGTTTCATCAGCTGACAAATTCCCTGAGGCACTAAAGGATCTTTTGCCTGTTTGATAAAAGGTTCCATATTAAGGAAAAAAGCAAAATGAGAGAAAAGCTCCCTGTGTGAAGGAAAGGCAGGCATAAACTGAAAAACCTGTATTATGCCCCAACTCTGCTTTCTAGCCCCAAGAAGCACAGACAAGATGTAGGTAGCAAGATAAAATGAAAGAGAATCAAAATGCCACCTGAGTACCAAGAATAAAAAATGTGTAAAAAGCAAAATCCTGGCTAATAATTAAGTCATGGATATCTCATTTTCAGAATTATCTAGGAGGAAAGCAAATGAGAAATGTGCCAGTTTGCACACTGTTGAGGAGCAGGGGCAAGGTCTCCAGCATCATGTGGTAGTGCTCTCCCTTCTATGCCGAGATCAAGAAGCTGACCATGTGCTGGGCTTTAAAATCAATTCAGTCCCCAGCCAGTGCCAGTAATAAAATGAGTACATAATGCCACCTCCTGGCTATAGTCGAGGACACTATAAAAACCTTGTTGGAGAGATAGTGTTTTGTCCCTCCTGCACTGAGGAGGATGATATATATCACTTGCTTGTGGAAGTCAAATTTCTCTTGCTGACTTAATCCCAGAGCCAAAATTAATCAGACATCCTAGCTAACAGGATCGGGAAATGCCATAAATTATGCTGCCTGCAACCTAACAACAGCATTAACAGGACGAAGAAGGTGGAGGCTTTTTTTTGATTAATCACTGTTTAAGTTGCCTAAAGAACCTATGAAACCTCCTGCTGGCTGACACAATGAGCAACATTTTATATTAACCCATATAAGGAAATGTCTTTAAAAGTGATGGATTATGCAGATGTGAGATGGGACTGTGTGATGTGGTTACCAAGAGCTGCAAGTGGCGTGGTGGGCGCCTCTGCTGCTCCCAGCCCACCACAGCCCTCCCCACCATCCCCAGCCTACTCCAAAGAGGACACTTGTAACCCCAGTAGCTGAGCACCCTCAGAAAAAGCCACAAAACACAATGAATTGGATTGAACTGGCTGAAAGCAGAGCTAGGAAGTTTATGCAAACAAAAACAGTGGCAAATTTTTGGCGCTTTTAAAAAAATTATTTTACACGAAACAGCAACTCAGTACCCAGGGGAGGCATAGGAAAAGGAGATTTCATTTATGGTTTCTCTGGCAGCCTCTAGAACAGCATTGCTCTTTTCTGTGCATGGAGATGTTGAGAAGCACCCAGTCAAGTGCTGCTGTACTGGCAGCCCATCCTGTGCTGGAGCCTACAGAATGAACACGAATGGAGCTCCACAGCAATCCAGCTCCAAGCACATGAACGTCCCCTTCTGGAGCCATAAATACAGCATCCCCCAGCAAACCTGCTGTTTTCTCTATCTTGCAGGAGTCTCTATACAGGAGAAACCCTGGGTTCTGCTGCAGGGGGTATGTTGAGTTTCCCATCTTCTTTGGTCAGGATATTTCAGATCCACCCTCGCTCCACTCTTATCGAAGTGAGCTGCCTCCCATCCACTGCTCCTACTGTTTGCTCTCCTGAGAAGTCACTTTAAAAATACACATTTTCACTCTCTTAAAGAGATCCACTTATTGGTGTGGAGGATTTTCAGACCATTCTTCACTGTGCTGATTGCACACCATGATTTTAAATCTACATAAAGTGGGCAACTAGAGCTTCTCAGGTGGGAAAAGCTGCATTTTACACTCTTTTTGCTCTGTTAACATTGAACATAATATACACAAAGCAAATGAGAATGAAGTCTCAGAGTCAAGACAAACTGTTATTATTGTCAAAACCCCACTGTCAGATGAGATCATGGCTGGATAGGGATCCTTTAGGGATCTGCATAATTTTAGGTGCAAACTGATCGATACAGGCAATCAGTTTTCTCATTCTCTTTACCAGTAAGCATTTCTGCATGGGCTGAAAATTTCCACCAACATAATCTTTTTATGGTAATTTATCCACAGTAGCAGAGTGAGAGTTTCACAGAAGAGGTAGAAATCATCAGTGGACTTGAACTCTGCAAAATGTTTTAGAAGGATTTCTAGTTAAACTTCACGACACAGGGTGAAGGAAGTATCTCAGTCTCCTTCCTAACCTCGCAGGCTAATGCACATCTCCCTGTCCCCACTGGACACAAGACATGGCTAGCAGCTTCTTGCTCTCTAATTTAATTCCCTTTCCATGTAGGCAGGGGTTCCTGAAGGACACATTCCCCTATTTATCACTTTTGTGGTATGATGTCCTGACAATTACTTATGCCTTGATGGCAGTCTTGCTTCTTGACCCTACTGCTGTGTCCAGGCAGCTCTGTCTGACTGGCAAACCCTCACACAATCTCTGCTTTCCTCCTGGGTCTTCCAGCCATCCTGACTCCTGCATCAAGCTCCTGCCTGTCCTGCCTTTGGGACCATCTTCAAATGCCTGTGCTGGTTTTTTGCATACCCTAGAGAGGAGAATATAAATATGTATAATTACACATCATTCCCATGCTGTCTGGAAGCTTGGTGAAGGTACAGGCTCAAACATGCCTAAAGCAACCAGGCCTCTTTCCTGCCACTTAAGGCAGTGGCTCAGGGGACAGTCAGAATAATCAAGACAAATCCACAGCAGGAATGACTTTAATCCCATGAAGAAAATGAAATGGCAAGAAAATACGTCACTTGAAGCCTGACTGAGAACATCCCCACAGGAATTTAACTGGCCTGAAATGATGTGCACCTGTTTCAGACCTGACTCATCTTCACTGTGCTGAGCACTGACAAACCCCAGAGACTGCATCCTCCACAGAGAAGTACCTGCTTCCTTTTTGTTGAGGGTGGAATCATGCACTTCACCCTCAGGAGGGAAGCAAGAACATATTTTATTGATATAAAACAGTGAGTTAACAAAGTTCAATGGTAAATGCAACAGCGGTTTAACAAGATTTGATGGCAAGGTACACTTGAGAATTTACTGCATAGAGGGCAGGGTCAGACAAAACTGTCAAGGAGACCCTGCCATTAAGTCATGAGGTTCAGAAAGGACCTCCTTACATTCTAAACAGCTTCTCAAAGGAGAGTTCAGGGGCAGCTGGATCCAGACTTCGTCCCAGACTTGGTCAACAGTTCATGTCTAAAGGATTATATATGCACAATCCTTTGTATCACTTAATTAGCTAAGATTTCAAAGTTTCAGTGCACATACTCCCAAGTCACTTGCTATCTGATGATCTGATGTGATAAGGAATCTCTCAACCTCAGGAAGGCACCTTAAAAGATATTCCTTCTCAAGGGGAAATCCTGGCACACAGTCCACTCCTGTGCAGGAGAGCTCAACGGGCCCAGGGCTGTCCTCTGTTTATGGACTAAGATAATGGAGTCACAGACATATTTGCATACAGACTACAGGTGTTAATTTCTTCCAAGCTTGTCTTGAGTCAGACCTTGACCAGCCCTGTAGTTAGGCAGATGCAATGCTCAAATTAGTCTTTGGCTAATGAGTTCCTATCTGTCTCCCTCAAATCCACTCATAGCCACATGCAGCCATTATGACCAGACACATCCGTTATGACCATCACTGGTGGTTAGCACTTGAATAAGTTGGGAAATAAGGGTCAGGCTGGGAGGTAGGGGGAAGTACACTTACACCTTTGAGGCTTGCAACAACCAAGTCTTCCAAGAAGACAAAGAAAGTAAATGAATCAGTGATACAACAACTTACACCTTGCATTAGCATTACCGAGGAATTAAAAGACTGACCTTTCCCTTCTGGAGCCTTGATTTCTAAATCCCCTATTTCAGTCTGTGCATATTCACCAGCTTCAGGTGAGCCTTTCCAGACCTCATGGCCAAGGACTGCACGAAGCTCACCTGCTCCCACCACAAGAGCTGCTGTTCAGTGCAGTAACACACCAGTGTGAAGGTGGCAGGCTGTGCTGCAGCCCCTCTCCTGTAAGTTCGGTGTCATTTGGGTTTGCATTGCCCCTGGGGATGCTGAGGGTGCCCATGTCAGATGCCCTTCTCACTGGCTCTGCCAATTAAACTAGACAGGCCAACGCTATTGCCTTTACTAATTGATGCAGCAAGCACACAATTAAAGGACCCCCCATTGCTTTGCAATCTTACCCAGCTATTTGACCAGGTGGAGCCCTATCACACACCTTCCTCTCAGCAGCTACCTGTCTTTCCAGCTGCCAGTCATTAAATGTCACCCCTCTCCCGGGCTGTGGGATGATGAATGCTCTCCCGACTGCTCCACATATCAACGTGCAGGAGGTCAGACACCCTCTCCACTGCCACCTCCCAGTTCGTCTGATCCAGCAGATGGATCCCCTGGTGCTTTTGTCTGCCCTGACCTACTTCTCCCTTTCATCGTCTGCCAACTGAATCTTTGGTGTGTCTGACTCACCACAGATATGGGGATGCTGCCCACACATCTCTTCTCTCCTGGTGGCAAATTAACCTTTCATTTTAGGTATGGGGATGGCCTGCAGTAATTTCCCCTGACAAGCTGTGATCTCTTCCTCACTGAAGCCAAACAATATGCAAAACACCTGCCCTCAGACCACCTCCAGCATTCTGGCAATGGCTCTCCCACGTTTCTCTGATGATGGTAGTCTCAGGGCAAACAGGATCCGTTGTCTGGGAAGACTGCTGGCTGAGGAGTCCCTGGGGTACTGGCATGGATATCCATCCTTCCTTCTACTGTCTGACTGCCAGTAGGGATGAATTTGGATGGAGGCATTTCTCATACCCTGCAAGACCATTTAGTACCCCGGAAGGTGATGACAAGGTGCAGGGGACACTGAAGACAACTGTGCTGGCAGATGCAAACTAGTCCAAGAGACCACAAGAACCCCAGGCAGTGCAGAGCAGAGACTCCCAGGCTAAGCCTTGGACACTGTGGAGGAGCTCATGCTGGGCTGGTACTGCTGCAAGGAGCCTGGTCCAAGCTACCAGCCCAGGTGTTTGGCTGTGAAAGACTGAGTGACACACATGGCTGGGGCTTTTCTGAGGCTAGCAGAAGGGTATCCATCCTGTTGTGGCACCTGCAGAAGCCCACTCATCCCCTCTTTTACAGCCAGCAGACAGAGGAACAGCAAGCAAACAGGTGCTATCAACCTCTTGCTGCAGCTGTGCCTTGAACAAGGATCAAGCATGCAAAATATGCACTGAACTCACCAACCACCTAGACAGCAAGGGGAAGAGTTGGAGGCAGAAAATAATTCTCACTGCTTTACTGTCTGTCTTTGATTTATGCCACACAGTTATTTTGGGAAGCTATGGACTGAGATGCTGTGTAAGCAGTGACTGCTGTGTCTCAGTTCTGGCAAATGCTCATCCTCTGCCCCACATGACTATACTGTCTAGACATGGCTTTAGAGGAGACTCCACTGTGTGGCTGCTGAGCTGCAGAAGCAGGAAGCACGATTCATTGAAAATCCTTTTTTCTTGCAGATTCCCCTGTATCAGGGGTTATTCCCAGCAGCAGATTTGAGCAGATCTGGTTTGTCTGTAAAGAGAGGCAGGAGGGCAGGGTGGGAGAAGGGTAAGAAGGAGATCTCTCTCCAAGCCACTCGTAATAAAAGGTGAGAGATGGCTCTGAAATGCTATTTGATGATATATCCTGATAAAGAGAGAAACCGTAGAGGTGGTTTTACCAGGAGTCTCTGAGTCTTTACACCAGTGCCATTAAGGGCTGGACACTGACAGATTTGTATTAGCTGAGCTGAGCTGCAGAGCCAAGTCTCTGAAGGATTCATCCTGAGTCTGGGCTTAATTTCTTCTTGCTGAGAAGTGCTTGTGTCGAGTCTTAGCACAGGCACATCTAATAGCAGAGCAATCAGGCACTCCAAGGCTTAATGCAAGAGTACATGCACAGGGAAAGCGAGTGAGAAGAATTTTGATTAATTGCTATGTATTAATTTGCTGCTGCAGTGGATGGAATATTTTCTTCAAGCTTTTCTGAGACAACATGGAAATGTTTTACACGGCTGACTGGCCTTGCAGTCAAGCCCATTTGCTGTTGGTTAACTTTCAGCCCTACACTAGTGAATGAGCAGGACAAGCAAAAGCATTTTTTCACTTCCTAAGGCAGCAGAACTCACTGATGTGGCATAAAAAGAAGTGAACTATAACAGTAGCTGTTTTAGATAGACTCATAGAATGTACAATCCCCCTTTAAAAGCCTGTCTATTGCACAAGTGCTCATTTTGTGGTTGTTTGTTTGGTTTTTTCCCCCCCCCAAGGAACAATCTGATAATTTATACCTGAACAACATAATCGGAGATGGTGTCAGTTCTGGAGAGGGAAATGCAGGAACCCAGAGCTGAGCATGGACAGCTATGTTGAAAGCAAACACTTTCATCTTGTCAGGAGTGTTTTGTTTGTGTCTGATTCAGAACTGCGAGGAACGATAACCACAAATACTTCACACGGTCCTTTGAATTTAATAGCTCACATGGGCTACTCTCTGAATAACCGCCTTTTATTTTACGACTAAATTAATATTATATACATGGGAGCACAGTTAAAATACCCAACAGGGTAAAAGAAATGATTGCTGTGTTGAAAAATATAAATTTTTATGCACAGAAGTTATTAGTAAAGCCACATTCCCCAGTCCATTAACGTGCACACATTTAAATTTTCCTTTTTTTTTTTTTCTTTTGACCTTTCTTTTCAGATACTACAGCATATTATCTTAAAGCTTTAATAAAACAGTAATTCACTCATGCTTTTTATGGCCTACTAATTTGTGTGTTGTGCCATATATTGGGTTTCACAACTTTTATATGCAAATCAATAAAAACTCCTTTGATATTTCATTTAAATCATTGAATAATTAACCCATCCCAGCCCCCAAGTTAGCTATACTGTGAAACGGAATGCTAGCACTCACAAAACTTCAAGTAAAAGGAAGTAAAGCTGAAGATATGGAAAAATCCATCTTATTTTTAAAACATGATCAGAGAAACTATACTCAGGAAAAGGAAAAAAAGGTGAGAAAAATCTCGTGCCTGGGAAAAAACAGCCCTGGATATGTATCATATTTGCAAATGGGAAAAAAAGGGGAAGTGGAAGCAGTCAAAAATACTGGTATAAACCTCTTTGAATATGTTACCTGAGTTCTAAGAAATGCAAAATGTAGTACAGTGTTCATGGTTTGGGATTTTCCAGCTCCACCCACCACACCAGGGCTTTACCTGGGCTTTGCAAGGACACGGGCCCAGGCTCCAGGAGTGCTGCTCTTCCCTGGCTTTAACACTCTTCCCCACATAAGCAGAACTGTGGGACTGTTCCTGACTCCTCCAGGCATCACTGTGCTCCTGGCTTCCTTTTTAGGCTGGTTTCTCACAGAAATTGGTTGTCTGCAGTCCTACCACCAGCCTCTAAAAACCCAGGAGCCAAGTCTACATTTCATAGAGTGCTAAGGTCTCAGAAAAATGCAAGTTCCTACAAGTGCCATAGAGAATATGAGGACAAGCAAAGGCAAGAGAGGTGATGTGTCCTAAATGCAAAGGCTGAAGTCTGAGCCCACAGAGAAGTCACACAGTCCATGTGAGAGAGGGACTCTGTCAGGCATGACTGGCCTAGTGGCAACCCAGTGGTTCTGAAGATAATCCTGGGAATGCGAAGCCTGTGCAAATGAGTCCTTGAGGCATGCCAGAGTTTGCAAATAGCCTGAATCCCAAATGTCAGGAGTATCCTCCTTGATTGGATGTTGTGCTGCCTGCACTGCTACACAAAGCTCAGCAGCTATGGGACAGGATTTAGGTGTATGGTGTATATTTCATTAAAGAGAGAGAAGATCTGATGGATGCTATTCCTAAGCCACTTGGGAATCTTCATCTGAGTGAGGGACAGGACCTCTTTTGAACTGATCAAAGCAGTTAAAAGATGTTCCCATTCTCTGCTCCCTGGACTGTCTGCGTCAGCCAGAGCCAACTGCTCCTTGTGCACGCAGGAAAGGAGACAGGAAAAGCTGGCAGTGCAGTGGCTTGTTGCTCTGAGCCTTGTTGGGAGTCACACAGTAAAGAGAGAGCCTTAATCTCACTGCCTGAAGGATGGAGGGCTTGGTCTGAGAACATCACTTCACAACTGGCCTGGCTGCACATGATCAGTGTTTCAATGCACTAAGGTACTTTCATTTATTGTCTATTTAAAGGCCCCTGCCACTCAGTCTGGTGTTGGGTTGTGCCAGTCCAAAACTGCCTGGGGAGTCCAAAACCCAACACAAGATCACTGCACAGTCATTAAATACTGAAATATTTTGAATTTTGCACACCAACATTGGCATTGTTTCTGGATTTTTACCTGTTGTAGATGGAGAAGGAAGAATTAGAGAAGAAATTAAGGACAGACTTTAACTTTGTCTTGCTTAAATAATGAGTATTTATTTAATTAACATCTACAACATCACTTTAAAAGGAGAGCACTGTACTGAAAAAGACATTTGAGCAGTGAAGGATGCATGGCAACACCATAGAATTTGGTATTTGCTGATGTCAACCACCGATAGAGATATCCCTTCTCCAAAGGAGTGATGTCTTACTCAGAGGATGCTGATTTCATTGTCTGTCTGTCAGGAGTTCTGCCCATGGTAACAGGAGGAGCAGAGATAAAGCAAGCTCCATGTTGGCCTGCCATTTCATCACCTATTAATGAGGTCAAGGACAAGACAAAAAAAGTCAGATTTAAACAGGCTGGTCCACACATTACTGAATGTTTATATTGCCTATAGAGATCTGGGACACGAGGGTAATCGTTACGCAGATGCATTCAAGATTGAGGGTGCACTGTAAAAGCTGCCTGGTTTTACATGTGCATTAGGAGAGTGCTTGGCTACATTCATCACTATCTTGGAATAATTTTATGTTAATTCTTTAAATGTCAGTTGTTCAGATGTTTCTGTGTTGCACTTCTAGCCTCCAAGTTATTTCTTTTAAATTGTTGCATACACCATTTAACAGGTTCTATGCTAAAGGTCCCATTTTTTTAATATTGATTTTCTTTTATATCTTGCAGCACAAAATTAGCCAGGGCTCCTACTCAGACTCCTACCACTGTTTTGTCTTTATTACTTCTGGTACATTTTCAGTGTTTTACATTTAAATTTGTGCACTTTGTTTTATTGTGCTTGTAATCAGCTTAATTTATTTTCTGTCTCTGTTTCTTCCTATTAGTTAAAATGGACACACTCAATGGCCATCCACTATCATTGAACCAAAGAGCACACATCACCCAGGAAAGTTCATTGTGGAGGTATCTAGGACTATTGCCTGAGTCATGTACTTGTCTTTTCAGACCTCAGAGATTAGTAATTTCTGAAAGTTGAGTGAAGCCTGGTTGGGTTTAATCAGCTCATGTCTTTGTATGCTCCATCAATCTCAAAATGGGTAAGAAAACTGCTTAATAAATTCTTTAACAAGTAGTGTCCCTGTAATTAAATGAGGCCCAAGAAAAAAGTACTGCAGTAAGTGTTTTAGCAGCTTCTCATCTTTATTAAAGACCTGAGCCTTCAAAAGTTTTCCCAGGTGTGTCCCAGGAGCACTGGGCCTCACCTCTTTGACTTTAAAGATGTTAGCTACAACAGACCATGGGGCCGGGGAATCACAGAGGGACTGTACCAAGAGGCAGATCCTGACTCCCCAGCAGGATGAAATGGACTGATATGCTTTACTGAGAGTTTGTCTCACTAGCTTAAGTCCATGATTACTGTCTTAAAAGAAGAAATCTGTAAAGCACAAATCCAAACCCAAACCACAACGCAACTGAACCTCCCTGCCTCTCCCAGAGCTGGGATGCACCACAGACACTACCACCAACTCTTTGCATAAGATTACACAGAATGCCAGAGTTCCCTTTTTGGCTGGAATATTTCCCCTCCTCATGAGAGCCCCAGAGCAGTAAGACAACACACAGAGAAAACAGCAGAACCGGAGCAATCAGCAAAGCAGTGCGAGACGTCACAGGGAGGCCTCAGGTGTGAGCCACAGAGCTGCCAGGACTCACGAGCTTTTCATTCTCCCTCTCTTTGCAGAAGAGGAAAGCTCATCCCCGTGAACCTCCTTCCCAGGTGGGTTTAGCAAGACACACCAAAAAGTGATATGCAGGGACATTGTGGATTACGGACCCAAGACATTAATGCAAAAGGATTCATGGTAGCCTGCAAAAACAGTGAGGCTTAGGGCTGCCAAAAGGCACATAAATAGGAAAGTACCACCACAGGCCAGATAATCAGCTGCTAAATGAGAACAGCTACTGCAGGCAGTGGAGCTGTGCTGATGGCTGAGAAGCCATCCTCCTTCCTCCTCTTTGTATTGGAAATCAGTCAAAAACGTAGGGAGGATATACCACTGGGAGTACAGCAATGCCCCGGTTTTGCCAAGGGCTCTTTTTAAATTTGTTATCATCTCCTCATGGGAGGGGAAAAAAAAAATCTTTCATCCTCTCTTTGAGCAATTGCAATCAAAGAAAAAAGCACGATTAACCCAGGATCACTCTAAAATCATACTCGTGTCACCACTTGACCAAATTCTCAAACTAACCCAATTCTCCAAACAAATAACGATAGTTTTAATATATACATTTAGCAAATGCAAGGATTTTGCTTTGCTATTAAAGTTTAATTACTAATTAATATTTACACAGCCATTGGCTGGAATTCTGCAAGTTACATAAATAAATATTAACTTGTAGATGATTTAAAAAAAAATGCATCTGAAATTTATTTGTGTGACTCTCTATTACTTATTCATTAATTCATGTAGAATTCCAACTCCTCTTCATTCCAGATGGAGTGGGAGGGAAGAAGGGAGCTCCCTTGGGACTGATGTGCATGGTTTTAATTCTCAATTTAGTCTCCATCACTACAAATTAAACATTTAAAAATTCTAAATAGGGTGTTTAGCAATGCTGGCATGTTCAAATCCATCAGCCTGCAAGAACTGGCATTTCTTTAGATGTGTAATAGTACAAGTTGAGAGCAATATACAGGACCTGAGCAGAAAGGCCACCTTTTGTGTTGTGCTTTTGGCCAGTGAAGGAGTCCCTGCATCCAAACTCTCACTGAGGTCAGCAGGTGCTTCGCTCGCTCCAAAGTATGGGTTAGAGGAAAAATCAAAGACTGAGGCTGCAGCAAGTTTATGAATTTTGAGCAATGAAAATACCAAAGGAGCACCTTCGGGGGGTTATTTTGCTATTAACTTTTAGCATGCCATCAAAAATTTGAGGGCTTCTAATTGCAGAAATACCTGACTGGGGAATTCCCACTGTTGAGAGCAGCCTGTCAGCTTGGCTGTGCAGATGGCCCAGTTGCACACCCATCCCAAGTGCCACATGTGTGCTTACAGCCCAGCCTCAGCCACCATGCATAGAGGAAGCATTGCTGCTGGTTCTGGGGCCCTGGTTACCACCTCTCCGCCATCCTGCTGTCTCTGGTTGGACATATTTTGGCAAACAACTCTTGCTACACTTCGCCTGGCTGCCTGCAACAGTGACGGCTGAGGGGAGGTGCTTGCAGAGGTCCCGTGAACATTGGAGAGGGAGAGAGGAGCACCAGCTAAAAAGCACAATCATGGACCAGCTCCAGTCTCTCTGTCTCAGTATTTAAAAGCAGGGGATTGGGACTGTTTTATTGTCCCCCTTGCCTGGGCCATTGCCAAAGCCCAAGTCACACGTGATTCCTCTTCCCAGGGTCCCCATAAAGCTCTGATGCATGATAGCTCTCAGGAGCCCCTGATTCCCACAAGGTAAATATCAACTGAAAGAGAACAAATTGTATATGCTTAATTACTGAAGGGACTAATTAAACAGTGAGAGAACAATCCTTGGGAACAAATAGTGATGCAAGGGAGGTACAAGTACCCCAGTGACACTGTTGGCCTCATCTCACAGCTCCAGGACCACATGAGGCGCAGAGGAGGAGAGGGACAGCACTGTGGCACATCTGGGCAGTAGGATTGTCTGCTTAACAGCAGTGCAGCACAAAAATACTTGGACAAGAGGTCTGGGGCCAATACCTGAGAGACCATGAGTCTTTTTGCAAGTGTGTGTGCACTGCCTCCCTCCTGGATGGATTTGGGATTGAAGGACTGCTGCAGCCTGGCTCTGGGGGGGGTAGGATGTGAGGAAATCTTAGGGTCGAAGATGAACCAACATCAGGCAGGAAGGAGAAACCTTTTGGGTACAGAAAACCAGCAGATCTGACTTTTCTTAGTGTGGATATCTGGCTGTGGCCATGACCATTAAGGCAGCCCTTTAGAGCCAGAGAAGTGGAGTGAACACAACTCAACCCTTCAAAGAGCACAGGAAGCAAAGAGGCTACATACATCTTAAATCTTTCCAGCTGTCATGGTCCAAGGAATGGCTCCTTTAAGCATCTCTCTGATGTTTTTTCTGAACTAAATTTCTGAGCTAAATGCAGTAATTTCCAAGTAGTCACCTCTAAAGGTGCTACCTTATGAACACAGGCTTGTGCAACCTTAAGACCTCAATAATTGAAGGCTATAAATTTTTAAGAAACAGAGATTCATCCAGTTTAAACTATGCTGTATAAGTTTCCTGATAATCACACAGCACCACAGGTAGGACATTAGAAAGGAGAGATGGGGAGCATTAAGGGATGATATTGGCAAGCTTTTATGGTGGATTTTGCACATCTTCTGAAGTGAGTATTAAAACCCACAGTCAGCCATTCAAAAAGCCTGCAGAGATCAAAATCCCAGCAGCTAAAATGATGTATCTCTGCTCCTAAAGGAACTTAAATAAATTGAGGTGCTGGCTTATACCCACAGCAATCCCCAAGGCACTGACAGCCCTCACTTCATTTTTAACCTAGAAGGAGAGGAGTTCCTAAAAATATCATCAAAGTATCCACATTTTCTTGCAATCACTTGCAGTTTGTCTCTGTAGTTGAAGAGGATTGATGTCTCCTGGCTTGGGAGGCTCACCAGGGTAGTGTTAGTGTTGCAGCACACCAGGAGCAGAGAACTGTTTATCTTAATCACTTGGCTGCTGCCTGGCACAGCCAACTCCTCTCTCTGTGCTGCTGCATTCAGGAGCTCTGTGGATCCAGACACAGCTTTATTTCCTGATTTTTCCATCCCATTTCATCAAGGCAGTGATGGCTGGAAACACTTGTTAGTAGCACAATTTCAGCCTCACACTACCTGAATTCTGCTGATAAGATAAAGCTATAGTCCAAGACCTTATTGGTTTATATTTCACAGCTACCAGGCACCTCCTAGAAAGCAGTTTCAATGCTAAGTGGTTTCCATCTATTACAACTGGGTTGCCAATAAAAATGCAAAAGTACCTTAAAACAATGCAATTTGAGGAAATGTCACAGAAATTCCATCTAGGTCTGTAAAAGAGTTTATATATTAGAGTTTATATATTATGGTGCAGGAGATAGCAAAGCTGTAGTGTTATTGAGCCACTTAAAGTAATATCCCTTATTACTGCAGAGAGCCCACATTCATCTGGGATTTCATGTGGGCTGACAACAGTTCCAGCTTCACTCTGTCCCACACCAGCAGTGTGCTCCAAAGACAAAGGGTGTCCCAGCCCGCCAGCATGCATTTGCCAGCTGGAACTTTGGAATGGCTGCAAAACTCTTTCTAGGGGATAGGGGAGTATGCAGAAAGCACCAAGGCACCTCTTTTTTGCTGGACTCCAAAACCAGCCCTACAAGACAGAGCTTTCTCAGTTGTGTTGTCTCTGCTGCCATCCTTAATCAGCAGCTACTGGGTTCTTGCTCCTATTTTTCTCTAATTACTTTTTTTCTAAATTTTTGTTGCTGTTTTTTGATCAGGTTTGGGTTTTTTGTAGGTTTTTTTTTTTGGGTTGGGTTGGGTTGGTTTTTTTTATGGGGCTGCTGCCTCCTTGAAATAGCAGGCTGGAAATCTGTTCTGCCTCAGAATTTGCCTCCCACTGGGATGGGAATTTCAAAACTGCATATAACATTGTAAACGTCATATTTCCCTACATGATAAAACTTCCAGGTAGATGATGCTCTCCTTGGCACTAGAGACAAAGGCCGTTCATGTCTGAAAAATTAGGCACATCTTCATACTTCATCCAGTTGACGGTTTGTGGGTTAGATTTGAGCGCAGGGGGCGGGAGAAGCGCGGGGAGCGGAGCCCCAACCCGTGGCTGGGCTTCCGACTCCCTCTGCTGCCACGAGCCGGCTACTGCTGCCAGGGCGAGTCGGACAGGGACTGGAGGGATTCGGCACACGCAGCATCAGTCAACACAGCGGCAGGGGAGAGCCGCATTCCCACCGGGAAGTGCTTTCTCAGGGCTGGAAACTATGGGGAATAAAAATCCCCATACCTTAGATTATTCGCCAGAAAGTACTTGGAAGAATGAGGGGGAGAGAAGCAGGAGTCAGCGTCGCCTCCGGCACACAGAGCTGCGATGTCCCTCTGGGTGTCTGCATGACCCCGTGACGCGTTGGGCCAGCGAGGTCTCAGCCCAGAGAAGCAGAGTTCATCTGCAAAGGCTTGCACACGCTCCACTGCCACCTCTTCCCATCCTTGGCTCCCCTAAGACTGTACCTCGGTGTCCTGAAACAGGAGGACATTGGCTTGTAATATGTTTCCTTCCAGAGAGGCAGCAGCTCCCAGTTCCTGCAAAGCTGGGAGAGCCCAGGCACTCCTCCAGGAGCATACATCTCCCCTCTTCTTGCTATCGATAGAAACCAGACCCACTCACTCACCAATTAGAAAGCAAATCTAGCTTGTTTCCATTTTATTCTACAAACTGCAAACAAAAGTGGAATGAAAACTGATCAACTTAATACTGTCACCTTAGAAAAGGACATCCTCACCAGAAAAACAGTATGGACAAAAATCTGCTGCATACACACAGCCTGCAGACTTGTAGGGACTTTACTTCAGAGCTGCAGCTCTGGGCAAGGTCACTTGGTGAAATGTGAATAAAACTTCTTGTATCACTTAGAAAGCACAGGGATGTCTCTCAAGAACCACTTCACAAAGTGTTTCCCTGCAGGGTGTGCAGCTCCTCTGGAATGACATAGGAGCCACTCGTGGGGCAAAGCCTGCAAACATGTATGACTTCTGTGTGGTAGTAATTACAGAGACTTTGGAAATGGAATCAAATCTGAAAAAAAAAAATCTATTTAAGACTTTTTTTGATCTGCTGAGTCTGAGAGTGCCCTTCTACTTTAACTGTGTCCATGCCCTCAGCATTCCTGGAGGCAAAAGAAGCACTGTTGTCTCTGTGTGCACCACAGAGAACTGAGAGACAGAGGACATAAGGACAGGCTTTTCAGAAGCAATTGGCAATTTCAAGTCCTGTATTTGGGATATACTACTTGAGAGAGCCCTTCTTGCAGAGTTGAGGTTAACAGCTTTGACTTGAATCCAGTTTAATTGCCCAAAACTAAACAATCAAACATGAAGGTGCTTAAAAAAAATAAAAAATCAACAGTCACTGTTGAAATATTGACCCAAATTACTTGCCCTAGGGGATTAGGATGGGGCCAAGTAGACTAAACTGCCTCCCGAATTGCTGAGTAGCATCCAAAAAGCCCAAGCCTCCATCCTTTGGAACACTAGATGTCTCCACAGAACGTGTCTCTGCAGCACCCAGAGCTCAGCTCTCAAGTCCTGCATGGCCTTCTAACAAAGCACATTATGTGAGGGGTGCAGGGGTTTCTTTAGCATCAAGGTGGCAACAGGCCAAATTACCTTCAAGAGCAGAGGGGCATATCAAGGACTTGTATGCTCGTATCTTCCTCCATCTCTTTGTACTCCTGAGCAAACATTTGCATCCAGCCTTCAGCAACATGCTGCCCACAACTGACTGAGCCCACATCTTACCTGTTGTTGTAGTATCTTTGCTGTGTCATCCAGAACTGACCTTGGGAAAGAGATCTTATGTATATTCATAAGTCCATTTAATTTCATCATTAGTTCTTCTGTATACCCAATTTATCACCATAACTATGTCAAAGAGTGAAGCATGCAATTTCCTTACCCATATAATGTTGATGCAGTGAGAAAACATCAGTGGAACGATTACTAATGTGGTGTTCTGCCTTCCTGACTCCCCACCTGAAGACAGCTCCAGAGGAGGAAGGTTTTATTTCTCAGCCATGCCAGTCTATTAAACTGTTAAACTTAAGGAAGTTGTTGTTCCACCAATTACTCTGTTTATAACTTAAACATATGAATAAGTCTGGGCTGGGCTTGAAATGGAATACTTCACAGAAGTATCTTTATTAAAAAATTAGAAAAGTGTTGAGAGAGCATTAGCATCATAAATCACAATTTGCATGTGACAGCATGTCAGCAAGGAACTGATGTATAAACTCCCAGTCGATTCCAAGAGCATCTGGATCAGTGGTTAGCTTAGGTTAGTCCTGCTGACAGAAACATGTTGATAAAAGAATAAGATTTATCTTTTGTGTAGCTGTCAGTCTGCCCATCTTAAAATACTCTGCAAAGCCACAAAATTCCTATGTAACAGAGAAATCCCAGCCTGAAGAGCACAGTGACAAGACTAAAGGCACTCAACAAGGTGGTAGCAGAGCTGAGCCCAACTCCCATGACACTGTTCTGCCCACAACAAAACACAGCCTCACATCACCTCCAAGAGTGACCAGTGGCTTTTGGGTCTCGCTCACTTGTAGCTCTGACTGTACATCTCAAGAGCTCTGCAACTGCCATAATGTTCCCAGTCACTTCCCAGCACTTCAGCACTGTTCCCAGCAGCATCCTGGTGCTCTAAAGAGCTCCATGCCCCTACCCAGCCAGCCCTGATCCTACTGAGGCCAGTGACAAAAGCTGCTGCTTGGAGTCATGTCGAGGACAAGGGGAGCAGCTGCCAGCTGTGTGTGCCTACGTGCAGAGGGACGCACTGCAGCTCCTCTGCTGCACACACACAACCAGCACCTGCGTGAGAGCACGAGGAAAATGTATTCCTGGGACCTCCTGGGTAAGGCAGGGGCACAACAACCACCAGGACAAATTCAGCCACTTGTTTCAGAGAGCCTTGTAGGATCTATGGGCTTACAGCAGAGGGCAAAGAGCCTCTCATTAACAGGTAGCAGAGACAATACCAGGGCAGTGCTCAGAAATGCTCCAAGGATCTTCGCTTACCACCCAAGACCTGGAGATGTGCACAGACATCATTAAGAAGATCTCCAAAGGTAGCCTGCAAGAAACAGACACAGAGCAGGTTCACCAAGCAGGCCTGGAAAAGCCAAGAAACACATGGAAAAACAGCACCAGAAGTTATTTACAAGGAAATGCAGAGGAGGACAAAGGACAAAGCAGAGGAGGAAAATCTGGTGTTAAAAAAATGCACCACAAATGCTTTACTTCTGAATGGTAAAGGGCAGAGTATATCAGCAAATGACAGTGGTCACCAACAGTAATTACTGCAAAAAATCATTATGTCAAAGCTTCAGGAAAGAGAGAGGAAGAATTAATACTGATTTGAAGTGATACGAAATCAGAAAAAAGCAGATGATAAACAAGCAAAGGGACTGATGGTGAGCAGGGTGAGTTCCCAGGCATTTCTCAGCATCACACAGAAAACAAACCAAACCTGCAATTAGGCAAAGCAAAATTAAAGCTTGGCAGGATCCAAATACCCCTGAGGAGATTCTAAATTACACACAAGATGTTCAGATCTTCTAAAAGTACCTTCATTGGCAGCACGGGAGACAACTGGATATATCACCATCAGTGAGCAGGGCTTGGAGAGGTGTCCCCACATGCTGCATAGTTGCCTGAGAGACAGCTGCCACACGGCACCAAGTGAGCAGTTGAGTCCCAGATCTGGGACATGATAAGCCTGAAATGGGAAGAAGAAGCAATAGGGCTGCCACTGGTATTGGATATAGCAGCTTCAGTAAAATCGTGTAATTTTGTAATCCAAGTGAGGCCAGACTTGGGATGAAATATTCATATAATGAAAACATGGGCAGAATGAAAACATGGGCAGAATAAAAACATGAGACCAAAGCAGACTACATCCCCAACCTCCTCACATCCAAGGTGCTAAAAGGCTCCAGTCTTCAAGCACATGAGCAGTCAGTAGGTACCTCCCTGACTACACAGCATGTTAAGAGAAAATATAATAAGAGCAACACAACAAATGCCAAAGGAAGCTCAAGGAAGTGTCCAGCCATGGCACAGTTATCATGGCAGCAAATGAGCTGTGCACTTGAACAGACCCAAGCAAGCTAAATAGTGCACTAAACAACCTCCATCCAAGTGTCTACAATGAAAGAAACCTTACCTGACTTGGCAAAAGGGTAAAAAAAGATATCCCCAGTGATGAATGGCAATGTTGGAGATTGGCATGAGCTACTAGGCGATGAAAGTGGACTCCTTGCCTTGTTCTGAGTACCAGACTGTCATTTGGGATCAAAAGTAGAGATGCCGCCAGCAAGACACACTAACAAGACTCTCAGGGATCCATGTCACTGCTGATGACATTTAGTGGTAGAGACGAGCAGACAGCTTGCTGGAAACTGTGGCAGTTAAAGGGTACAACTGGCTTTGTCAGCCAAAATAATAGGAAAGCAATTGGACCCATTTGACAATACCAAGCTGAAACTGTGTTGCTGCACTCTTCACTTGGTGATCTTCCAAGGGTAGCGTGGGAGAAGTTCAAACCAGGGCAAATCCACTCAAGGGGAAACCAGTTGCTAACCATGGCTGGATGCCCCAAAACACCCTCAACACTTGCTACTCAATGGGGCACACAGATGAGAAACTTGTTCAGATCAGTCTTGTGAGTAATCCCTGCTGAAACCAAGCCTGACTGGTCCCAAAAAAGTGTGCCTTTGCCACACTTCCCAGGATATTGCACCAGATGTCTTTTAGCAGTACTCAGCCCTCTCCCTGCTGCTGGCAGCCCTGGCACAGGCAGCCTGGTTTCATCACTAAGCCTTATTTGCTGTACCATGGACTGGCCTGGCCACCAGCAATTAGTCCCTGAGGAAAGGGTTTATTCCACTTGCAGCTGACTCTCTGCCAAGGCCATCAATGCTTCAGTTCAGGGACGCTCAGGACCTTACTAGCACCCTCATGAGTGTTAATCTGAGGAGAGCCAGCCCTGGCACCACGGTACTAGAGGTTCCTATGTGCCACATAAGCAGTGGGGCACCCCTTCTTAAAGGCTAGGCCTGTCACCTGGAAGAGGTGGTTTTGGCAGCAGCAGGCAAAGCACTTGAAGATTAACCCCCACTCAGGGGCACTCCCCATGGAAGCACAGGGAATTTTGCCACGGACATCCCCTGTGGGCAGAAACACACCTTTGAAGACAAAAAACAAAGTCCTCCATGGGGCTTTGTTGGTCCTATGTCCAGTATCCTCCCGAAGTCACCTGCTGTTGTTTTCCAGGCCCATAAATGGAAGAACATGTCAAGTGGCAGGAGCCACAATACAGCTCAGAGAAGATTGCCAAAACAGCCTATGGAAGGGGGGAGCTCCCAGCCCTGCACCAGAGAAGGGACAAGGGGAGACCTGGGGATAGGGGGAGTCAGTGAAGCCCCCTCAGCATCCCAGGAGAAGGGGACATCACTGGGTGCCAGTGAGCAGAGAAACCCCCCGTACCAGCTCCCTGTCTGCCTCTCCTCCTTCCCCAGAGCATGGACCTGCACTGTGCCTGCTTTTTGGCAGCTTTGCAGCACTGGATGCAGCTGTACCCCATTTCTCAGCAGTGTGAATGGGATCTGCAGAAGCCAGAGGCATCTGATCTCTCCAGCTAGCCAGAAAGCACAGGTCAGAGCCTGAGCTGGTTGTTCCTCCAGTTGAAGGAAGGCAGGTGACAGGAGATGTGCCATAAAACTCATCTGTGCAATGCTACACCAGCAGTGCCCTCAGTGCACACTCAGACAGGCAGAGGGAATCTATGCAGCAACATCAGCACTTTGGGGCATAGGATTCTGGGGGTTTTTTTCTGGTTCTGGGAACCCTAAAGCTGGATTTACAGTATTGTCAAATCACAGTACACAAGAGGTCTGAAGAACTGGGAAGTTCACAGTTCCTTCTGGGAAGATGGGTATGTTGTCAGTCCAGTGAACAAATTACAGCCAAACCCCTGCTAAAGCAGAGTTGCTCACGAACTGTATTTGCACTTTAACCCTGGTAGCACCTTTGCAATGTTTTCCCATTAAAACTCTTTAGTTAAGCACTGATTGCATTATTCTGAAATAAATCTTGGAGTTCGAGGCTGTTTAATATCAAGGGTTGGATTTGGATCCAAGCTGTGCATGTATAACCACACCAGCCTCATCTGAGCTGATTCTGCTCCTCACCCACATGCTGAAGACAGTAATCTGCATCCCCCACCACATCTGCCATGTGCACTCTGTGCTGGTGCTTGACGTGACTAGAAGCCCAGAAAAATCTCTTACTGATGCAGCTCAGCTGAAACCACAGCAGCCAAAGTGATACAACTTCAGAGATGCCCTCTACCTTAGCTGAGCTGGTACAGCAGAGCAAATGCATGGCCATCAGGATCACCTACTAACACTACAAGGCAGGGAAGAGCTCAGTGACATGGGACCTCTTGGAATGGAACCACTACCAGCCAGCCCCAACTGGGCACAGCAGGATCTACCTCCCAAAGCACACAGGTCCCATCCAGGGCTGGTGCAGAAAGACCGGGCCTCTGAGAGTCAGTCCTGGGAGAGAATCCACCCTGACCACCAAGGGAAACCCACAATTCTTAGAAGACCTCACTGGGGCTCACTCATGGCTGCAGGCAAGGTTTCAAGACAGCCTGAACTTTAAAGCACCCGCCTGAGTGTCCATAGGATGAGGCAGAAGGCCTTAGAAAGGCTGGAGCATTCACTCTCTAAACTCCCAATCGTCCAGTACAGATTTTACTTTGCTTAGAGCTCTTCAAAGGCTTTCCTGGAGAGTTAGCTATCTGCACCAGAGGGAGAATTAGTGTTTTAGCAAAATCCTCACTTGTTTGGGCTGCTTTTGTAACACTGAGGGAACTTTTGTTCCTTGAGAGCTTTTACCCCTTACCAGAAATAGTCTATTCGTATCCCTTAATAGAAAACAGTTTGCAAACAGAACAACACTCAGTTTTGGTGCCTCTGTTCATTTTTTGAAACTGACTCTCCATGGACCATGTGAAGGCAAATGAGTTGCAGGTATGAGAGGGGAAGCAAAAATTCCAAATATGTGACATTCTCCGGTCCTCCCAATGAAGTTAAATTGGGAAGCTTGCAACGTCTTTCAACTCCTTGTGTTGAGTAATGGGAAGTAATGCTTTCCTGAATTTAGGATTATTAAATGCCAGATTCCTCTGTGCCTTCACAGCAAAGAGGTTTTTGTGCTGCAGGTAATCACTGCCATGGAGAAATCATTCCAGCAAGGAGCCACAGCTTCTGCCCTCTGGCAGATGCCAAGCAGTGCCACCAATTGCTGCAGCAGCTCCTCCCAGCAGCCCCCTGCAAGAGCGCAGACATCAATGCTTCTTGGCTCTGGCTGCCCTTTGGCAGGGAAGTCCACAGGGGCACAAGTCTTTGGGACAGGAGATGGGCACCACTCCTGCCAGGACTTGGGGCACTGGCAGGTCTCCTTTGGCAGGGACTTGCCAGACCTGCCAATTTCGGTGCAGCCCTGGCCAAAGGGGTCAGAGCAGCATTCGTGCCCTTGCCCACAAATTTGCTTCTCTGTGTAACACCCCTGTGTTTGTGATGGCCACCAGCCAGGATTTCTCCCAAGGAGGCCATGCCAGCTTCTGTGGAGGCCCCGTGCCCATCCCGCTGCGGCTGCGTCAGCAGCCAAGGGGGCTGCTTCTGCTGCCATGAGCAGGCACAGGAGGAAGTGTTTGCTCCTTTTTGGAGACGTTCCTAAAGTTCACGTCCAGCTGTCTGAGACACTTTAGGAAATGGATTCCTTGCAACCTGGGGCAGGTTGGCTGGGCTGGGGGAGGCCCCTGGGCACATGGCAGTGTGTCACAGGGCCCTTTGTGACACGGTGGTCATCGCCAATGGGATGGGGCAGTGTGTCCAAGGGCCCTTTGTGACACGTCCTGATATAGGTGTGTGGCAGCAACACGGCCACGCCACTGTGCTCGGAGCACGCGTCTGGACAGGACGGGACAGAGCGGTGCTGTGAGGAGTTTCCTCGCAGCCAACTCGTTCCTCACTGACCCGAAGCATTTCCGAGGATTCTTCTACTAGCAACATCCCTCGAGGCCAGACCACAGGAGCTGGTGACCCGGAGCTTCTCCGAGGCACCACCACTCCTGGTGGAAGGTGCCCTCGAGGCCAGACCACGGGAGTTGGTGACCCAGAGCTTCTCCGAGGCATCATCACTCCCTGTGGAAGGTGCCCTTGAGGCCAGACCACAGGACTTGGGGACCCACAGCTTGTCTGAGGGGTCTCCAATCCCTGTGGAAGGTGCCCTTGGGGTCAGACCACAGGACTTGGGGACCCACAGCTTGTCTGAGGGGTCTCCAATCCCTGTGGAAGGTGCCCTTGAGGCCAGACCACAGGACTTGGGGACCCACAGTTTGTCTGAGGGGTCTCCAATCCCTGTGGAAGGTCCCCTTGGGGCCATTCTGCAGAACTTGTGACCAGAGGCTTTTCCGAGTTGTCTCTCCTGCAGGTGCCCTCGAGGCCAGACTGTGGCATGGCAGGGAGACGCTCTGGCCTGTGCAGGCTTCTCAGGAAGAAGAACGAAGGCCCTGGGCCTGCCCCAGCACGGCAACCTGAGGAGATGCAAAACTTCCAGCCCCTGCAGCAGGGTGAGCGCTGGAGCTGGGCCACAGGGCTGGTGGCTGCAGCCAGTTTGGCCCCTTCCCGTCCCCTGTGGAACAAGCCCAGCCAAAGGGAGGGAGGAAGAGGGGTCAAGGCTGACCCCCCCCAGCACCCCTGCTCCATCCACTGGGCATCCCAATGCTGGCCCTGCCTGTGGAGCACAGGGCCGGGCTGTGTTCTCTGCCATCTCCCACAACCCCACAGCCCTGACTGCAATTGCCCTTTGGCAGATCCAGGCCAGCACCGGACAGAAGAACACGTCCGTGCCCGCGGCCGCTTCCGCAGAGCAGTTCAGGTACCTGCAGCCATCTCCACCTGGGCTGCGCCTCATGTCACCGCTCACTGCGGTTGGAGCACTGCTGTTGGAGCACTCCATCGGAATTTCCTCTCTTCCCTGCCCTTTCTTCTCCTGCAGAGGTTTCTGAAATTCATAGGGATTCGGCGTAGAACACCCAGGACCACACCACCTGAGGGCACGGCACAGCCTGACACCAGGCCAAACGACCCCAAGGCAAAGCCTGATGTCGACTCCACGCTGACTGATCCCACGGCAACCTCTGACACTGCTTTGACCCGTGACCTGACAAGCCCTATCACCACACTGACCCACCTCATGGCGACGGCTGACATCGCACCGATTCATTGTGCAGCAAACTCGGACACCGCTTTGGCTGATGAGACAACCACCTCTGGCACAGCACCGACTGATCTCATGGCAAAGGCTGACATCGCACTGATGCCGATGGGTGGCACATCAAACCTTGACACGGCATCAATGGATGGCACAGGAATCTCTGGCACTGCGACGATTGATGAAGTAACAAATGCTGAAACCACACCGACTGATGTCATGGAAAAGTCCGACACCACAACGACTGAGAGCATCGTGAACGCTGACACCACACCCACACACAGTGTGACTGATGCTCCCAATTTGGACTTTTTCAAGGAAAAAGGTGTCCCCAATCAGAAGCAAGTAAGCAGTCTGTGGCCAGGGTTTGAGTCCCCCAGGGGTCTTGTGGCACCTCAAGCTTCATCTGCTGGACCCCTAAGCTTTTGAGGCCAGCGCAGTGTGGGGAGAAGAGAAGCATTTCTCAGGGGAAGCTGGGCAACTTGCTCACTCTGGTAGCTCTTCAACTCTCCCCCATTTCCCCTCCAGGTTCCGGCCATCGTGAGGTACATCCACCAGTGCCTCACGTTCCATATGTCTTCAGATGTCAGCCTCCACACTAACATTCTCAGCCTGGTTGGTGCACACCCTCATGACGTGGTGATGTCTCTCCTGCACCGTGCCCCAGCGTGTGACAGGTACAGGGCCCAGCTGCCCTCCTGGCTCAGGGCTCACCAGCCTTTAGAACCCATCACCCCAGAGAGCCTGTCCCACCTGCTCTCACAGACACATGGAGACTTCCAGGACCCTCTGGCCCCTCCATTTCCCAGCCCTGGCCTGTCAGCCCCCAATCCTGCTGACACATGCCCTCCCTGCCCCTCAAGGCACTGTGACTCTGTCACCTGGGCCCCCACAGCTGCCCAGGCCAGGGCATTGTGGCCAAGACTCCCTTGACACAGGGCTCTGGCTCCACAGAGCTGCTGCAATGATCTGGAGGACCATCGCCTCCTCAGGAACGACAGCAGAGAAGGTGCTCCCAACACTGCTGCAAGTCATGGAGGACTGGCCACTGTACAGCCTGTCCTCCTCCGACGGCGACAACAAAGACGTCTTTGCCCTGGCTGTGAGTTTCTGCAACTGGCCTTTCCTCCTCCCCAGGTCACCTCTCCAGCAGCTCTCCATCCTCCCCCACCACTGCATCTCCCTGCCTCAGGCATTGGGCTACAAAGCTGGCTGAGGGGCAGGTTCAGGGCCACCAGGCCGGCTCCTCCCCCTGCGTCTCCCCTGCCCTCTCCCTCCCACACTCAGGCCCTGCTCATGGACGTCTGGCCACTGAGCGCTGTCTCCACGTGGTTTTATTGCAGGCAACCCTGGCACTGCGGCTGATCATGCAGGAGCCCCAGTGCCAAGATGCACTGATGATTTATGCCCCCCAACTCCTCGTGGCTCTGCTTTTCCAAGTCTACATGAGCACAGAGCAGATGCCAGAGGAGGCCAAGACGTTCTGGAGGCAATGCCAGGAGCAACATGACCTTCCCAACGACCCCAACAGGTGCTCCATCCCAGTCCTCTCTCCCTCCCATGCCCTCAGGGCTGGGCCCAGGGCTCCCAGCATGACCTGGCCTTTGCTGTGCACACAGGTTTGCAGTGCAGACCATCAAGGCCCTGCTCTGCTGTCTACACTCGGAGAATGAGGTGGTGGCAATTGAACGTAAGCGTGGCTGGGACACCCTCCTCCATCCTGACACCCACCACTATGCAGTGGGGCTGCTGGCCAGGTGAGACACCCTTCTCCCTGCTGCCACAATCATCTCTCCCATGGGCACGGGGCACCCCACACAGCCCCTGTGGTCATGGGCCAGAGAATCTTGGCACCAAGGGATGGATGAGCAGTTCGGAAAAGGCTGTGAGAGGAGGGTGCACAGGAGGAGCCACCTCCCAAAACTCTCGTGTCCCGTCCAGGGCTGGTGGGGAAAGACCAGGCCTCTTGGAATCAGTCCTGGGAGAGCTTTGCCCACCCTGCTCAGGATCAATGGCTCTTTTTTTTTCTTCACAGGGAGATGCGCAGCGTTTTGATCCCCTTCTATTCCCTGATCGCAACCCACCTGCTCGGGCTGCTCAGCAGGGAGGAGCCCCACTGGGAGCTGCCTGCCCTGGCCTTCCTTGTTGAGGTGAGCCTGATGGCAAGCGCTGCCTCACCCACCTGCCTCCCCCCTCTCTGCCCTCACACAGCCACAGCTGCCCACGATGTTGCCTGCAACCTGTGCTGCTGCCTGGGCCCAGCCTCTGCGGCTCCAGGCTCCTGCTGCCCAGGTACCCCATCACTGCTCTCTGCCTTCCAGCTCCTGGACTATGTGGAGGGGAGAAGATGTCATGAGAGTGTCCTGCCAATCCTATCAAGGCACCTGCAGAGCCAGTGCCCTGAGAGCCGTCGCCTGGCACTCAGAGGACTCCTGGTGCTCAGTGTGGATCCCTCAATGGTGAGAAGGGGACACCCGGCTGAAGCCATACTGGCAGCCTGGGGCTGGGGAGCTCAGTCTCTTGGGCTTGGCTGGGCTTTGGGAGCTGTGGCAGCTGCTCCCAGCTCTCCTGCCTCCCTCTTCAGCTGCCTGAGCCTTGTAGGACAGGCCTTTGGGGCAGCAGCGTGGGGTTGCACTGCCAGAGAGCTGTTGGTGGTGCAGCTGTTCAGGGCTTCACAGCTCAGCACTGTCTTCCACACAGGCCGAAAGCATCTGCAGCCTGGCTGAGCACCTCGTGGAGCTGCTTCATGATGGAGATGGAGATGTGGTTGCCATGACCCTCTCTGTGTTCCTGAATATGTTCCGGGAGAAAAACTTCGAAGCATTCAGCTCCACTGCCCCAAAGCTGGCTGAGGCGCTCCGGCCACTCTTTGATAACGTAAGGCTCTGGGTGCCTGGTGCTGCCTGGAAACGTTGTGCCCTGTGGATTTTCAGGCCTGTACCTGTGCCTGCTGGGCCTGGAGCAGCCAGTGCTGAGGCCTTTTTCTTCTCTTTTACACCAGGACAACACCCAAGTGCAGCTGCTCTCCGTTCGCCTCTCCCAGGAGGTCATGGAGTTGCTTGTGGAAGAGGGAACAAATACGCAGGTGCATCACAGCCTCGTGCCACTGTTCTTCCACTGGCACAATGAGAACCAGTGCATGGCAGAGGTGAGCACTTGTAGGCTCTGGTGTTCTTGTGGCAGGGGGCTTGGCCATCTCCTGCCCTGGTGCCTCGCAGGCTCCAGCCTTCTCCTGGTCTTGGCCCAGGGATACACATCCTGTGCCCTGGGCTGTGATGCCATGTCCTGGTCTCTGCTGCTCGGCAGGCCTCTTAGGGATGCTAGGTACCCACTAAAGACACTCTCTCACTCCTCTCTGCAACTGGATAGAGCAGAGAAAATCCAACAAAGGATTCAGGAGTTAGGAGCTGAGAGAGATCACTTACTGATCACCATTGTGGGCAAAACAGATTCAAAGTGGAGATATTAACTAAATTTATTACTAACATAATCTGAGCAATACAGTGAGAAGAAAAAAATACCTAAAAGCACCTTCTCCCCACCCCTCCTTCCTTCCAAATTCTACCTCCTCTTTCCCCAAAGAGTGCAGGGAGACAGGCAATGGATCTTATGGTCTGTTGTTGTTTCTGCTGCTGCTCAGGGAGAGGACTCCTTCCCCTGCTTCCTGTGGGGTCCCTCCCACAGCAGACACTCCTTCAGGAACCTCTGCAGCATGAGTCCACCCCACGGGCAACAATTCTTCACAAAATGCTGCCACAGGGATCCCATTTCCATGGGGTGCAGTCCTTCAGGAACAAGCTGCTCCAGCTTGGGTCCCCCATAGGGCCACAGGTCCTGCCAGGGAAACCTGCTCCAGAGTGGGCTCTTCTCTCCATGGGCTGCAGGCCCCTGACAAGACCCTGCTCCAGCATGGGCCTCCCACAGGGTCACAGCCTCCTTTGGGCATCCACCCGCTCTGTTGTGGCTCCTCCATGGGCTGCAGGTGGATCTCTGCAGCCCGCTTCTCCTTCATGGGTTGCAGAGGCACAGCTGCTTCACCATGGTCTGCACCAGGGGCTGCAGGGGAACCTCAGCTCTGGTGCCTGGAGCACCTCCTGCCCCTCCTTCTGCACTGACTTTGGTGTCTACCTTGTTCCCATCTTCTCACTCTGCTCTTCCCTGGCTGAAATTTTCCTCTGTGCGATAAATTTCTTTCCTTGATTAAATATGTTATCATGGAGGCATTACTGTTGTTACTGATTGGCTCAGCCTTGTCCAGCAGCAGGTCCATCCTGGAGCTGGCTGGCATTGGCTCTGCCAAACGGGGGGAAACTTCTAGCAGCTTCTAACAGACGCCAGCCTCGTAGTCCCCCTGCTAGCAAGACCTGGCCACAGGAACCCAACACAGCCCCCAATTTAGATTTGTCAAGGAGAAAGATATTCCCAATCAGAAGCAAGTAAGCAGCAAGTCGCAACAGCTGGAATCCCCCAGGGGTCTTGTGGCACCTCAAGCTGCATCTGCTGGTCCCCTAAGCCTTTCAGACCAGCACAGTGTGAAGGGAAGGGAAGCATTTCTCCGGAGAAGCTGGGCAACTTGCTCACTCTGGCAGCTCTCCAACTCTCCCCCATTCTCCCTCCAGGTTCCGGCCATCGTGAGGTACATCCACCAGTGCCTCACGTTCCATGTGTCTTCAGATGTCAGCCTCCACACTAACATTCTCAGCCTGGTTGGTGCACACCCTCATGACGTGGTGATGTCTCTCCTGCACCGTGCCCCAGTGTGTGACAGGTACAGGGCCCAGCTGCCCTCCTGGCTCAGGGCTCACCAGCCTTTAGAACCCATCACCCCAGAGAGCCTGTCCCACCTGCTCTCACAGACACATGGAGACTTCCAGGACCCTCTGACCCCTCCATTTCCCAGCCCTGGCCTGTCAGCCCCCAATCCTGCTGACACATGCCCTCCCTGCCCCTCAAGGCACTGTGACTCTGTCACCTGGGCCCCCACAGCTGCCCAGGCCAGGGCATTGTGGCCAAGACTCCCTTGACACAGGGCTCTGGCTCCACAGAGCTGCTGCAATGATCTGGAGGACCATCGCCT
Source organism: Manacus candei (assembly GCF_025592945.1). Lineage (NCBI taxonomy): Eukaryota > Metazoa > Chordata > Aves > Passeriformes > Pipridae > Manacus > Manacus candei. The sequence goes on along the minus strand of NW_026138161.1, from coordinate 3,992,440 downwards.
CCTCAGGAACAACAGCAGAGAAGGTGCTCCCAACACTGCTGCAAGTCATGGAGGACTGGCCACTGTACAGCCTGTCCTCCTCCGACGGCGACAACAAAGACGTCTTTGCCCTGGCTGTGAGTTTCTGCAACTGGCCTTTCCTCCTCCCCAGGTCACCTCTCCAGCAGCTCTCCATCCTCCCCCACCACTGCATCTCCCTGCCTCAGGCATTGGGCTGCAAAGCTGGCTGAAGGGCAGGTTCAGGGCCACCAGGCCGGCTCCTCCCCCTGTGTCTCCCCTGCCCTCTCCCTCCCACACTCAGGCCCTGCTCATGGATGTCTGGCCACTGAGCGCTGTCTCCACGTGGTTTTATTGCAGGCAACCCTGGCACTGCGGCTGATCATGCAGGAGCCCCAGTGCCAAGATGCACTGATGATTTATGCCCCCCAACTCCTCGTGGCTCTGCTTTTCCAAGTCTACATGAGCACAGAGCAGATGCCAGAGGAGGTCAAGACGTTCTGGAGGCAATGCCAGGAGCAACATGACCTTCCCAACGACCCCAACAGGTGCTCCATCCCAGTCCTCTCTCCCTCCCATGCCCTCGGGGCTGGGCCCAGGGCTCCCAGCATGACCTGGCCTTTGCTGTGCACACAGGTTTGCAGTACAGACCATCAAGGCCCTGCTCTGCTGTCTGCACTGGGAGGATGCGATGGTGGCAGTGGAACGCAAGCGTGGCTGGGACACCCTCCTCCATCCTGACACCCACCACTATGCAGTGGGGCTGCTGGCCAGGTGAGACACCCTTCTCCCTGCTGCCACCACCATCTCTCCCATGGGCACGGGGCACCCCACACAGCCCCTGTGGTCATGGGCCAGAGGGTCTTGGCACCAAGGGATGGATGAACAGTTAGGAAAAGGAAGCGAGAGGAGGGTGCACAGGAGGAGCCACCTCCCAAAGAGCCCGTGTCCATGCAGGGCTACGGGAGGAAGACCAGGCCTCTGGGCGTCAGTCCTGGAAGAGCTTTGCTCACCCTGCTCAGGGTTGATGGCTCTTTTTTTTTCCTTGACAGGGAGATGCACAGCATTTTCATCCCCTTCTATTCCCTGATCACAACCCATCTGCTTGGGCTGCTCAGCAAGGAGAAGTCCAGTTGGGAGCTGCCTGCCCTGGCCTTCCTTGTTGAGGTGAGCCTGGTGGCAAGCCCTGCCTCAACCACCTGCCTCCCCCCTCTCTGCCCTCTCACAGCTTCAATTGCCCACGACCTGTGCTGCTGCCTGGGCCCAGCCTTGGGCGGATCCGGGCTTTTGCAGCCTGGGCACCTCATCACTGCTCTCTGCCTTCCAGCTCCTGGACTATGTGGAGGGGAGAAGATGTCATGAGAGTGTCCTGCCAATCCTATCAAGGCACCTGCAGAGCCAGTGCCCTGAGAGCCGTCGCCTGGCACTCAGAGGACTCCTGGTGCTCAGTGTGGATCCCTCAATGGTGAGAAGGGGACACCCGGCTGAAGCCATACTGGCAGCCTGGGGCTGGGGAGCTCAGTCTCTTGGGCTTGGTTGGGCTTTGGGAGCTGTGGCAGCTGCTCCCAGCTCTCCTGCCTCCCTCTTCAGCTACCTGGGCCTTGTAGGACAGGCCTTTGGGGCAGCAGCGTGGGGTTGCACTGCCAGAGAGCTGTTGGTGGTGCAGCTGTTCAGGGCTTCACAGCACAGCACTGTCTTCCACACAGGCCGAAAGCATCTGCAGCCTGGCTGAGCACCTCGTGGAGCTGCTTCATGATGGAGACGGAGATGTGGTTGCCATGACCCTCTCTGTATTCCTGAATATGCTCCAGGACAAGGACATCGAAGCATTCAGCTCCACTGCCCCGAGGCTGGCTGAGGCGCTCCGGCCACTCTTTGATAACGTAAGGCTCTGGGTGCCTGGTGCTGCCTGGAAACTTTTTGCCCTGTGGATTTTCTGGCCTGTGCCTATGCCTGCTGGGCCTGGAGCAGCCAGTGCTCAGGTCTTTTTCTCCTCTTTTGTACCAGGACAACACCCAAGTGCAGCTGCTCTCCCTTCGCCTCTTCCAAGAGGTGATGGAGTTGCTTGCAGAAGAGGGACGAAAGACCTTGAATATGCAGGTGCACCAGAGCCTGGTCCCCCTGTTCTTCCATCTGCATGATGAGAACCAGTGCGTGGCAGAGGTGAGCACTTGTGGGCTCTGGTGTCCCTGTGGCAGGGGGCTCGGCCGTCTCCTGCCCTGGTGCCTCGCAGGCTCCAGCCTCCTCCTGGTCTTGGCCCAGAGACGCAGGTCCTGTGCCCTGGGCTGTGATGCCATGTCCCACTCTCTGCTGCTCTGCAGGCCTCTCGGGAAACACTGCTTTGTGCTGCAAGTTTCCTCAAGAGGAGGGATCTCGAGCAGGTGCTGAGAAGACAGCAGCCCATCAAGTTCTGCGATTGCCTGGTAAGGACGACCCCCAAGGCCCAGCCCCAGGCTGGACAAGCCCCCAGCCCCAGATGCCCAGGGTGTGGGGTTGGCCCTGTGCCCCTGCCCACTGCTGCACCCACCTGTGGGACACCAGCCTGCACCCCATATGCTGCTGCCTTCCTTTGGCTCTGCAGGCTCTTCTCCAGGCTCCTCTGCCCCCGAGCCAGGGGGCTGCTGGAGCCCTGGCCCAGCTGGGCCGTGGGGCAGGGCAGCCCCATGGCTCCCCGGGAGCACCCAGTCCTCCGCTCCCTCCAAAGCCCAGCACCACCAGGCCACAGGGCTCTGTGGGCAGGGCAGGCCATTGCTGGGTGCAGGCAGCGCCCGGCCAAGGGGCAGAACCTCAGCCAACCCTTCCCTCCATGCCCTTCTGCTCTCTCCAGATGGACAAGGATGTCAGCCGAAGGGATGAGCACCTGCACCAAGCCCTGCCATATCTGCAGAGCCCACAGCAGCCCCTGCGAGAGGTGGTCGTCAGGTTCATGGGTGAGCCACAAGCCCGCGGTCCCTCCCCACCCTGCTACAGCTCGGCCCCAGCCCCGGCTGCTGCAGCGGCAGCAGGATGCGGCCCAGGGATATGCTGTGGAGTCCCGAGTGCCCTGGCTGCTGCTGCCACCCTCTGCCAGCCACCCCCTTGGGTGTCCCGATGCGGGAAGGCCCCGAGCTCAGCCCCGCCAGGCAGGAGGACGTGTGGCCAGGCTGGCAGCAGTGCTTGGGGGGAGCTGTGCTGCTGGGGCCCTGACAAGCTCTCTGTTCCCAGGGGTCGCCGCATGGCACATGCAAGACCTGCAGCCCGTCATGAAGGGTGAGTGAGGACAGCAGGGTGTCCCTGCAGGCCCGTGGGGAGGAGCTGCAATCCCTGCCCCACCTGCACAGGGCTCTGCTCCCTGCATGGACGAGGGGAGCGGCGGGCAGAGCAGAGACACATTTCAGGGTCATGGGGGGACTGAGGGCCAGTACCTTCTGACTCATCCTGGTGGGCCGTGCTCCCTCCTGGCCATGGCAAGAGCTGGCTGGGATGGCCCTGGCAGGAGGGGCTCCTCACCTCCCCACAGATCTGGGCTCTGACTGTGGCTCCCTTCTTCTCTCTTCCAGCCCTGGAAGCCATGACCAAAGATGACTGCTCCTCCTACTCCACCATGCAGAATGCAGTCTTGTCTGCTTTTCGACGGGCAGTAACTAAGTAATCTTCTCCACCAAGATAACCAATGTGCCTGGAACAGCACCAGACAACAGCAAAGACACCACTTCTCAGCGGTGCTGGGCTGGACCCAACTGAGCCTGGCGGCAAGGCCAGGCAGCTCCTGGCCTCTCCATCCCTCTGTACAGCTCCCTCCCTATGTACAGCTCCCTCCCTCCCTGCCTATTCCCTTCTCCTGCCCACAGTTCATCCCTCTCCTTCCCCTTAGGTTAAGAAGATTCATCCCTCCCCTTCCCCTTAGGTTAAGAAGATTCATCCCTCCCCTTCCCCTTAGGTTAAGAAGATTCATCCCTCCCCTTCCCCTTAGGTTAAGAAGGTTCATCCCTCTCCTTCCCCTTAGATTAATAAACATTTGCTTTCTCCCCTTTGGCTGCATCTTTGTGGAAGTCAATTGGCACAAACCCTGAGCCCTGCAGCACACAGGCTCGCTCCTGCCTTTCTTTTGCCCCTTGCACCTTGGGCACAGACACAGAGGCACAAGGGCAGTTCAGGCTGCAAAGATCCGTGTCCTCAAGGTCCAGTTCCACAACATTAAGTAGAGCTGGAGATCTTGCTGGACACACTCAAGGCCAGTGAATTAAAAGGCCTTTACCCACACACTTAGCACATCTTCTCTATCTGGGCTTTTTCATTCATGGCAATATCAGTTTAGATCAGTCTAATTAAAAAAACTCACTCATTTCCCATCATCTCACAGGGACAAAAGTTCATAAAATACATGTCTAGCCAACAAGGGTTAGAAACTTTTCCCTCACCAAAGACCAAATGACTATTTCAGGCCACAGACTGCATCAGCCCTAAAAATCAACACTGCAGGAAGGATGAAATGAAAGAAACAGCACATGAAATGAAAGAAATGTGCATGCATCCATACTAGAGCATTATTAGGACTGATATTTTAGTCATGCAAATAAGGCTACCACCTCTGCAGCAGAGCAGTCCAATCCCACATGTAGCCAGTCTGGGGCAAAGAAAAGCTTGATACTTTAGCATCTACTAGATGACACAGCAATACTTGTCACGAGTTTGCCTGCCTCCGTCCCGGGCAATGAAATGGGAGTTTCTGCCTAATTTCTCTTCCTGCCCGCAGGACATTGAATTAAAAACTTACCCACAACAGGTCCTGGCTCAAAGTAGTTAGCTCAGCCACGTCACTGTAAGATGGATACTCATTTGGGTACTCACTAAGTCATAATAAGGCCAGGTTGTCCTCTCTCAGCATCTTGTTTGCTGTATGGAAATAGCCAGTCTGTCAAGCTGCTGCTGTAGCACCTCTGAGCATCTATAATTCATGTATGTACCCTGCAAATGTTGAAAAATATGCCAGAACTCAAGTCCTACATTCTTTGTTTTGCCTATCTGCATTTCCATGGCATCAGCCAGGTCTGCTGTACCCTCCTGGACCCCACAGGTGTCAGGGGTTCAGCACCACCCACCCGTGCTCATTTGGATTTTTGAGTATTTTCTTCAGCTACAAAAATGTTCTTTCCTGGTCTCAGATATGCACTGTATGGCATTTGGAATAAATATCTGCAGCTGCCTTTTTGATTTTTTTTCCCTCTTCTCCTTTTCCTGGTAACATTATGTTCTCCCAGGGAGGAAAAACATTAGCTTGTTGCTTGGGATGATTCAATTACTCAGCAGTAGGTCAGAGAAAAAAACAAACATTGGATTCTTCTTCTTGCATCCTCTAAGCAAAATCCTTGCTGGAGCACAGATGAACTGGAATTTCAGAGGGCATCTTAGGACCAGTAGCCCAAAACTACTGAAATAGTTTCTTTAAAATGCTTTGTTAAAAAAGGATTTATCTACAACCAGTAGCTAAACATTCATCTTCTTAAAAATATCTGGATTCGTTACTTATTATCAGGCCTAAATATTTTTCCCATTACTTGGAAAGAGGTGTGAAATTCAGCTAACACATACAAACCCTGAGTTTCATTAATAATGATGTCTGCTTTTGGAGAGTCCCATTCTCCTAGCACATGTTTGGATAAACTAGATCCAGATATAGATATCTCCCACAGTCTTCTTCAAGATTTTGTTCAAAGGAAGACTGTGTGTCAGCATTTGCTACCCCAGCTCTACACTTTCCCTGGATGTTGGCACACATGAAGCGTTGCAAAAGCTGGCGAGAATTTATATTCACACAAGCATTCACGCAAGGAGTACTCATGCTGTCATCACAGCGATAGGAGATGACAAAGGGGAGGTCCCAAACAAGGGACAAAATAATGCCCAGGCAATCAGTCAGACTAGATAAATAATGAAGAAATGCACTTCTGAGAAGCTTGAAAACAGTGCATAGCAAGGACAGGAAGATGCACTGCGAGCAAGAATGAGGAATTGATGCAACAAAGAATTTAAGCTAAATTTTGGTGCAAAGCCAAGGGCACAGCTCAAGAAAGCCTTCATTCAGCTATTACCCGACCACAGAAACACCCAGACGTTCCTCTTCGGCACTTCTAAGGCACCGGCACTCAGCCTCAGTGCCCGGGCTTGCCAGGATTGAGCAACCCAGTGCCTCCTTCAGCTCTGCCAGAGCAGACTGAGCAGCAGAGCTTGTGCACCCAGCCAGGCAGAGCACCTGCCTTCCCAGCCTGTGGGCACAGCTCCCTGAGAGTGGCCACAAATAAAGCTGGGGCATTTTCAACAGCCTAGCACTCACAGTGTGCAGCCAAAGGTGTGAAGGGAACCTCCTCTTCACATCTTAGTGCCAGTATGACCCAGCCATTGTGCTGGTCCACTCCAGCTCCCTGCCCTGAAACACTTCTCTGCTGCAGAAGCCAAGAGGGAGGTCCACTCAGCAAGGCACAGCTGGTGGAAACACAAAAGCAGGGCATCCCCCTGCCATGTTCCTCTGACTGTCTCTGTCATCCTTGGATTTGCTCCTTGGGATGGGGGATCCTGAAGGCTGTGATACAGCCAGGCCTGGGTCTTGGCTGAGGCATGAGAAGGTCACAGGGAAGGATGCAGTCACCAAAAAGCCTTTTTCTCAGGTGTGCCTCCAAAAAGGCACTCTGAGAATAGTCTGAGCAAAATCCCACCTGCCTGAAGTTCCATCAGAGAAGGTGACTTCATTGTTCTTATAAGCTCCTGGACCATTACAGGTAACATCACCTCAAAATATCTGTCACTGTTGTCTGAGCTGTAGTAGGTCTTTCCCAAAGTGCTCTTTTCCTGGTTTATGGAGCCGAAGCGATTATGAAACCGTCACAGCTCCAAGTTAAGATCTTCTCCTGTTTTGGCAGGAACAACCCATCCCTTTCCAGAGCAAGGTGGGTTCCTGGCTGAGTTCTCTGCTTGCTTTGTCTTGGTTTTAAGGTGTGCAAATCAGAAAGGCTGTGTTGTAGGGTGTGCAATCAACATGGCTCTGTTGGCTTATGTCCAGGGCAGGAGCAACAGTGCAGTCCCTGAACTGACTTGCATATTTACTTTTATGATAAACCTAATCTAAGTTATCTGGGAGTTCCCAGATGGCAGACACTTCCCAGTATTTTATCAGAGCTGGATGTGGGAATGTGCCAGCCCTTCACACCCTTTACCAACACACTCTGCTTCCACAGAAAAATATGCCAGTGCATATGACAAAAGCTGCAAGAGAGGATGAGTGTGAACAAGTGGCCCAAGACCCTGGAGCAATGAAAGAGTCAGAGTATGTGTAGACTCAGACACCTCTCAGAGGGTGGGACACACAAAATACTGTGCATGACAAGATGATTCTTGAACTATTTTTCTTGATTTTCTGTGTGGGGCCTGGATGAAATACCCCTCAGAACAACATAAATATTTTTTGAGATCTCAGTGGAAACTCAGTCAACTTCAGTAAACTTTGTCAACAACAGAAATAGAGAGATCATCACAGAGATAATATATTTTATGAAGATTCTAATTTCTACTTCCTTAGTTTTAGTTTTTGAGGAGTGTTTTCTTAGAAACATACTTGTCTTTTCATGTTTCCTCTACTCAAGAATCACAGCAGAGAAATGATACATTTAAATTTGACAACTTTGGTGGCTTATTTTCCTGTTGTCACATCTTAAATCAAAGGGGAGAAGAACGCAAAGAACAAGATTGCCTGAGAACTGAGATAAACCTCCTCCTCTGGTTCACTGTGTGCCTGGTAGGATTTGCAGATATAGACTATCTAATCACATAAACGGAGTGGTGTTTACCCACAAGAACACCATGGAGAACAACAGTGAGCAACACTTTGCTATGGACTTATCAGCTTAGTAGGATTGGTTCAAAAAAGGTTTGGTATATTTTGGTTTTCTAGCCTACAGCTTTTCAAATATCTGTTGTTTGGGCTGAAGTTTTATTTACTGTGTACCCATTTTAGGTTGAATATCTCATGAGTTAGTCTGGATTTCAGAAATCTGTCAGAAATTAATTTATCTCTTTCCAACAAAAACCCTAAGGGGAAGGACACCTTGTTTTGCCCATGCAAAACCCAAAATTTCCTTTCTCATGTCGTTTAGGAACAAGATGTGGAACTAAGAAGTGAAGTAAATTCTGGGTCATGAACATGGGTTTTCCCAGGCCCATGAACACCTGTCCAGATTAGTTGGTTCACAAGTTATTTCCTGACTTTGCTGCTGCTGCTTGAAGAGGGACAAAGACCCTGCAGGAGGAAAGGGAATTTCAGCCTAAATCAAGCTCTTAGATTCACAAATTAACCACAGAGTAGCCTAGGTTATTAAGGGAAAATCAGCAAGAATAGGGATGCTAGGATGACCTTGCAGTGTAATGCCAGTGAAATCTTGTCCTGCCTCTTAGTGGGTTTCTTGCTTCCCCGGAGAAAACTTCAAGGTCATTGGCCTTTTCCCAGTACTGCTCTTTGCTTACTCTAATTGCTTCCTAATCCCTAATTGAAGCTGCAGACATGCTGGTTGGATGAAACCTAAGTTCCTGGAAAAAAAAAAAAGAAGACACAAATTGGCAGGAGGTTCTATGGGCATCTGGAAGAAATGAAGGACATTAAAAACTTGAAACTTCTGCGATCTCAATACATTCGGGAGCTATTTCTGTTCAAAATGAGACATGGCAGAGAGCTGGGGAAATGTTATTACAGTGGGCAGAGGGGAGAATCTGAATGAATTGCTAAGCACTCATGGTGAGCTCTTGCCCTCACCTAAAGCAGCTCTGGGAGGTTTGAGGTGCCCAAAAAGCAAACAGACAGAGAGATGTACTAAGTGAGGGTCCGGTCAGAGTGACCAGACTTTTTTTCTTGTCTCCTCTCAGCAAAAAGGCATTTATTTACCCAAATAATCCACATTTCTGAATAGAAAAGTAGAAAATAGCTCTCCAAGCAACTGAAAGCTTAGTTTTCCCATGCTGGACACCCAAGCCAATGTTTTATTAGGAATCAAAACTAAAAGCTGGGCACACACCTTGTTGCTGACAAACAAGTCCTGATAGAAAGGATAGAAATGTAAAAGGATCTATACATGTAAACTACTGAAGTACATATATTTGTTGCATTAAGGGTACATGCACCTAAACTGGGGAGAGCACTTCATTTCTGTGCCTGACTCACCAGCAGTACCCATGGCAAGCAGCATATGTCAAGGTGCCAGAAGTCTGGAGGATGTGTGTGGGTAGGATTGAGAGGTCTGATCCATCTCTGATGGTTTTACTTCCTCTAAGTTCACAGCAGTGCAGAGCAGATCTGATTCTTGTCTGTTTCAAGTCACTACCCAATGCCCCCAGTGTTGCCTGCACAGGAATAGCAGGTATCACTTCTCTAAAACCATGAAAGGACTAGATAAGTGATTCTCAGGAAAAAAAAAAAAACAAACCAAACCAAAACAAAAACAAACAAACAAAAACCCAAACCAACAAACAAACAAAAATCAGAAACAAAACACACACACAAAAAAAACCCAAACCAAACCAAAAACCCACACACACACCCCAAACCAAACAAAAAACACAAACAAACAAAACCACAAAAACAACCCTTAAAAGTTGTCACCAGGCTGATTTACAGCAAAGGCTGGTCACTAGACCACACAGGTCCCAGAGCAGAACCCAGCACAGATCTTCTCTTTCACCTTGGTCTGGTGAAATCCAGCAACAGGATAAAGTGCAAAAAAGGTAGACACAGACAGCAGTGGTCAAACCAAGCAGAGTGATGGAGCACTGCACTGGTCATTATAAGGAGTTTAGAAGGTCTTTCATGGTTGCATTGAATTCACTGGCACCCAAATGACCTGAGAAGAGGCAGAATAAGAGCTCAAGCCTTGGTCAAAACAAATTTCACTCTCAGTGGGGGATGCAGACACCAAGTCTGGCACACCACCTAAAGGAAAGCAACATAGGCAGGCAAAGCTTATCCAACACTAATAAATCAGACCCTGCAAGCCAGGCTAGCATTGATTAGAACCTCATAGGTGCATCTCCTTGGGATTCAAATGAAGCCACAAAGAGGTGGTCAGAGCAGGACAATGCAGTCTCCCCCAGGGTTGTTCCACGGACAGGGTGATCTGGGACAGAGCTGTGCCCACATAGTTCCATCCTTTCCCTGTAAAATGCAAAGAGCACAAGGCAGGCAAAAAGGAAATGTAAGCCAATTATAAACCAGAAAATCAAATAGCAGTGCCATCTGGAGTGATCAGTGTTATTCACTCCCTATTTGCAATCCCAGTGCAAAGGACAGAGATGGTAAAGAGATGTTACAAGATCATCCCATTTGGAAACTGTCATGTTCAGATTTAAGAAGGGAAGAAGTCACACTCATATCCCTTCCAGTACTCTAGGAAAGAGAGAGGATTTGGAGGTGTGGGACATGCTTGGTTCTGTTTTCATCTGAAGTGGTTTGAATGCTCAGCCTATTCAACCTAGGAAGCTTTGGGATGATAATACAGCCCCAAAACCTAAGCAAACACCCTGTGGTCTAAAATCAACACCATTCCCATTGTAAGAGCAGCCTGCATAACTATCCAAACCCCCATTCATCACTTTAACAGAGCTGGTTTTAATGCAGCTGTGCCAATTCTGAGGGGCTACACCCTTCCACTGAGCAAACACGTTGCAAGCAAAACCTGAATGAACCTTTATCTGTTTGACAGGGCTAACTGTTTAATTATACAGATGAGTAACACCAATGAACGGGTGCTTTTTCTTTGAAGTTTGTTACAGGGGAATGAATACGAATTAGGCTGTAAAACAAAACAACTGTGGTGTAAATAGTGTAATTGCTGCCTTCTCATCTGTGGCAATCAATGATCTGTTAAGGCATTTTACATGGCTGCCAGGAGCCACTTCACCATCTTGCAGTCAGTGGCAATAAATAACTCCTTTACAAATGAGAGAAAGGGAGATGTACTCCAGTGTGGTACCCAGAGAGCTGCACTGCATCAACGGGGACAAAGGCAGCGTGGAAAATGATGTGGGCACTCACTTGTTGACCCCAAGGAGGGGTAGACAAGTTGAGGCGCACTTCATATGGGTAGATCCTCATTTGACAGCTTTACCTAGGAAAGTCTCTGGAAGGGATGTTTACTTGAGGTCAAAACGTGTGCCTCAGCTTCCTCATAGAGCCTGTATGTGCCCTAAATAGCAACTGGGGGGATTTAGACAGTGATTTCATCGTGCCTCTAGTATAGCAGTCATTCTGAGCACTACTACAAGGCCATCCTCTCCCTCAGTGCAGGCAGCTCACTGGTGAGTGGGGCCAGGGCTCTCATCCCTCTGGACACTGCCTGGATCTCCTCATGCCTGCACTGCCACATTGTTACAGACATTAGGGAAGAGAGTCGAACCAAAACCCTGCCATGGAGAGAACCACCCCAGCAGGCCAGAGGCAGAGAAAAGAAGGGCTTCTTCAGCTGTTGGCCCAGGGTCAGGGACCTCACTCAGCCCTTTCTCAGATAATGGAGAAATGAAATAGGGCTGTGGCTGGTTTGTCCAATTTTGCCCCAGCATGACAGTGCCGACTCAGACCACAGAGCAGCAACAAGGGCCCCAAGGGCCAGGCTTTCTTCTTCTTTCAGTTGATTGTCTCAGCCTCTCCCTCTCTGTGCAGATAAATTCATAGCAAGGAAATGTTTTCTCTCAAAAATTTGACATTTGTCATTTTCCTCCTGATAAGAAAGGTTTCATAGAATCACAGAATGATTTGGGTTGGAAGGGACCTTAAAGACCATCCAGTTCTAACCCCCTGCCATGGGCAGGGACACTTTCCACTACACCAGATTGCTCCAAGTCCCATCCAGCCTGGCCTTAAACACTCCCAGGGATGGGGCATCCACAAGTTCTCTGGGCAACCTGTACCAGTGTCTCACCACCCTCAAGAATTTCTTCCTAATATCTACTTTAAATCTCTCCTCTTTCAATTTGAAGCTATTAACCCTTGTTCTATCACCATATGCCCTCACAAAAAGTCCATCTCCAACACTTGTAGCTACTTTAGGTACTGGAATGTGCTATAAGTTCTCCCCAAAGCCTTCTTTTCTCCAGAAGAGAACACCTCCAACTCTCTCAGTCCTTCTTCACAGGAGAGGTGCTCCAGCCCTCTGATCATTTTCATGGTCCTCCCCTGGACTTGCTCCAACAGGTCTATGTGCTTATGTTGCCCCATGCAACATAATTTTTATGAGAAAGCCAAGGCACTTTTCTACCCAGGCCACAGAGAAAGGGCTGTCATGCTGCCAGCATCACAGGCAAGTGTTCAGTCATTCCCGTTCAGGCCTAAGACGCCCCATCCTTCATTCCCATCCTCCAGGAGGAAGAGCTTTCACACAAGAGTGAGAGCCAGGGCTCAAAACCCTTCTCACCAACTGCATAGACACAGCCTCCTCCTGCAGCTCTGGCTCCAGGTGCCCTTCCTAAACAGCAGCTGGAGCTTGTTAGAGCAGCCATAACCTGCAGCAAGGTCAGGTCTGCATGAGAAATCAAACCAGAGTTGCAAAAATGGGAAGTAGAAAGAAAGCGCTCAGTGTGTGGTCACTGAGAGCAGATGGGTATGAGAGTGAGGAATGAGCACCTGCACATCTCTGCCTGGAGGTTTCCGAACCTGGAACCAGGTTTACCTGCGCTGAACAAGAGCCTTGAGTGTACCATGCCAACCTACACCCACACTGCAGGGACCTCACCTTCAGCTCAGTCCCATCCACGCTGAATCCAGCCTCAGGAAAGGCATAACCCTGAGCATCCCCAAGACAGGCACAGTTTGGTGTGAACCACTCAGCCGTGGTTCCTTCCAGCAAAGCACCCAACACTGTGAATGAATTGTGTGCTTCAAAGGAAAGCTGCTCTGCCTTTGCCATCACTGGGCACACACACACACACACACACAGGGTAGGTGTGTGCAGAAGCTACTTGGCTTCACAGCATCAGTCAGTAGCTGAGGCAGGTTACCTCAGATCTCTCCTTTAGTCTCTTTGCTCTGGCACAGCAATGTCTTGCATTCGGATGTTTTGGTCACATTTGGTCACATCATGTGGACGTTTGATCACACCTGTTCCTTGCACACATGGACACAGTCATTGCAGACCAGGTCTCACCACTTCAGCATCCATTTGCAACATGACTGGCCCCTGCACCACAATCAAAATGAGAAGGAAAGAACCTGGCAGCCAGTCATGCCACTCTCCCAACAAGCCTAACACAAGCTGACCCCTCCTAATTTCAGTGCCATTGATTTTCCTCCTGCCTGTCTCTCCTGCAGGCAGGGCCCCTGGGGCTGTCCTGTGGATCCTGTGCCTCCCCAGCTGCCCACAGTACTCACAGGACTTCTCAGAGCAGCATCAAGACCTGGAAACAGAGAAGACATGGCTGCCTGTTCACATCTCACCCCATGAAAGAACTAAATCAGCTGGCAAGGCATGCTTTTGTTGTGTTCGTTGAGGACAGCTAGAAGAGGGGCTTTTTTCCTCTAAATCAGTGTGAATTCAAGAAGGGAGTTCACATCCAGTTACAGGCACAATAAATAAGCACATGTGCTTGTGTCTTGCTAGAAATTATGGCCTAGCTCTTCCCAAGCTCACTTTTCCATTTGTGGCAAGAAATTTCCACCTGGCCTGTGGCAGCATGGCTGGAGTTACTGCTGCTCTTAGATTGATCCTCTGAAGGGAATTTACTGGAGTCTCTGCTGATCCCACCAACCTCATATCTGACCTGCACAGAGCAGAGACTGAAGGCATTGTTTAAGTTCTCCCTAGCTAGTATTTACTAAATCTGAGCAAAACAAAAAAAGACAAATTGTGCAGGCATCCTCTCAGGCCCCCTGATACCACAACTCATAGCTGTTCATTTTGTAACCACCAGCAGCCCTTTTTTTATCTTCCTTCAAACAATAGTCAGTCATTTGTCCAGACAAAGTGCATCTCCCTCTCTGATCTTTACATTGGTGCCTGGGGCCTGGCTTGGCAGGTATGGATGCCCAGATCCTCCCAGGGCCAGTGATGGCTTGAGCAGAATGATCACACAGTCTGTGAACAGGACCCTTGCACATCCCAGAGGGACACTGGTAGGAATCATAACTCAGAGCTTAACAACTCAGCAGATCTCAAAGCACTTAACACAGGCAAATAGGATGTATCTTGTCAAGGGAAGGGCATAGGGACAAATATAAACACCTCCAAAGGCCTTCAGGCACCTAAAGGGCTCTGAAACCAGTCACACCACTGTCCGCAGGTATGGCCAGATGTTGGCCCTCCTGGTTGCCCCCATCATTTCCCCAGTGGGTGCACCACATCAACACCTACTACATGAAGGAAGTGTGGCAGCACTTCCACCAAACAAGATGAAAACCTTGAACACCTTCTAAGACTTCTCTGCTTTTGGTTACTATCAGCATCTTCCTGCATCCTCTTGGAGAGCACCACAGCTTGCTGGCAGTGGTCCAATTTCAAGAGCATCCTGTCGGACCCGTATTTCTGGGTCACCACTGCACTGTGCACCTTTGCATGAGTCCTTGCTTACAGATACTCTATGATTCTGTGTTTTAAATCGGATCCCAAATTTCTTTCCCCCTGTAATGATTTGTGGTTCTAAAAATGGCCAAGATTCACAGCTTCCTTTTTGACTTCTTGGGAGTGTAGTCTCATCCATTGCAGAGAAATCTAATAAACTTCATTCACCTCACTGCAGTGACACTGCCTTCAGCCAGTTGCAACTCCAAATAGCAACTGGCCACTCATTTCACACCATATTTCAGACACTTCAGTGTACATATTTGCTTCTGCTTCCTTTTTTTTTTTCATTTGACACAAGCTATTTTTCCTTTCTATGTCCTGTTCACATCAAAATCTGAATTTCAGAAAAAAAGAAAAAAAAAAGTTAACAGAAACTTTTCTTTGGCCTGAAGAAGGCAAGAGGGATTGAGGTTCTCAATCCCACCTCTAAGCTGAAAACTGGAGTCCTCTACAGTTCCCCTGCCCCTGACATGGCAGTGAAGCCTCCCACACTCTCTCCTGCCCCTCCCAGGCAGTCCTGCGGGCTTTATCTGCCCCCTCCCATTCCAAGTGCCTGACTCCTCTGGCATTTCTGCTCACCTCCCACATTACAGGCGACCCAGACCTTTCCATGCTGTCCTCATTTGCTCCCTCCAGTCCCAAGGCTTTGCAAATGTCCAAGCTGTGGAGCTCCAGGGCACACATAACACTGACTGGTTAAAGCCCCAACAGGGACAACTCCCTGTACTGGACACTTGGAGCATCCAGAGCACACAGAGCCCTGCTGAGCATCTCTAATTGAAAAGCATTTGCCTTATATCCCTTCTCTCCTCTCTGACCATCTGAAGATAAAAAAAAAAAAAAACAAAACAAAATAAAACCACTCCAAGACCAAACAAGGGTACCTAACTGGAGAGCATGCTTGTAAAGGAGAAGTGAGACATCAGCCCAGAGACCTGTGTCAGTTTTAATCCAGCTGTCTGAGGAAGCAGCTCACCCACCAAACCACAGGTTTCATGTGGCCTGTGCTCTGTGGTCCGTACCCCACTGTGTCTTCTCACAGACCAGACACAACACACTAGACCACTGCCAGGTGATAAGAGGTGGCCAGTGTAAACAGGCACATTTGCACACTGCTACACTGGTCTGGAGTGGCTCTCCACAGGCCCAAGGCAGCCCCCTTGCTGGGGGAAGGCTCCAGCTGCCTGACTTGAGCAGGGGATCAGGCCATGTCCCCAGTGAACTGCAAACCTGCTGGCTGCAAAAGGCTTCTCTGCACTCAAATACAGATGTTTGCGTATGGAGCATCTTCAGAAACCTTCAAAACAGAAGCCAGTGTGGCACTAATAAGCTCTGCGTGGGTATCTCCAGCAGCAGCAGCTATCTGGGAAATATCAGCTATTCCCAGCTAGAGGGCTGGAGGCAGCTACCACTGTCCTGCTTGTTATCAAGCTCCTTCGGTGCAAAGAGGCTGGAGTAGTTGCATGTTGCTGAGCACAGTGCAGCAGCAGATTATGCTTCCTATGAGTAATGCAAGTTTGAACCTAGTTCTCAAAATATGTGTCTCATCAGCTAGGAACCGCTAGACTCTAGTTATTCTTAGCCCCCAAGTCACTGTGATAAGAAACTAAATGAAAATGATTCCCAACAAAAATCACACTGAAATGAAAATATTTATCATGCTGCTTCTGGAAATGAGAAAAGGCTCTTCATTTTTAGGGCAAACAACATGCTGTTTCTATAAGAAACCACTTCATGGATGATATTTACTCATCTGGACTTTCTGAAGTGAAAATGACTGCAAGGTGTTTGTAGGGACCCTGACTCCACCCTCCCATCTGAGATTGCCTCTACATATTTGATGAGGAATTCACAGACCCAGTGAAGCAGCTGCATCAGACACATGGAATCCCAATGCAGAGAAGCTACCACAGTGTAATACTGCCCATGAATACACTGCCTCCATAGGGACAGAATGGAAAGATGAAGTCAAATGAGTAAACCCCATGCCCAGCATGGGAGATCACACAAATCTGCTGTTCTGTCTTGGTAGTGTCTAACAACAGCCTAATCACCTCTAGTAGGGGGAGCTCAGTGGAGAAACAGGCCCTTTCCTGGCAGAGGTGTTGATGCAGGGAGGAGACATGAGCTATCTATTCCCCATTCATTTACAGCTTCATTCATGGAGTTGGAAAACAGAGATCAGCACCCACATGCCTCCCCAGCTTTTATTTCACAAGTTTCTCAGATAATAGTAAGTTGGAGCTTTGGGGCTTGTCTTTTAAAAGCTGATGACAGATTTAAAGACCAGTTTTCCTAAGCCCTGTGCAGATTTCTTAATAAATAAAAGAAAGCTGAAGACAGTATAACAAAAGATCTCTCTCCCTGCATGTCTCACACGGATTACATCCTCAGAGCAGTCACAGCTACAGTAATAATTGACTACATGAATATTCAAGGGTTCACAACAATTTTCAGCAGCCCTGACAGTATCTGGTCTGACTTCCTACAGTATGGCCTTTGGGATTCAGGTCTTCCTCTGCTCTGGAGAAGAGTTACAAGTCTGCAGCCAAGAACAGCCACCAGTGCTGTGGTTTGCAGGATCTGGGCTGTGCAACTGGGAGACACGGCATGGACTGCTCATCCTTCAGATTTGCCAGCCTGACATGAGCCATCTTCAGTGTTTGCTCCAGCCACACAAGAAGTCCTGTAGGTGAAAGCAGGCTGCAGTGCTGTCAACCCACCTACAATCCCTCAGCAGGTGTGATTCCTCTGAAACCTGTGTGAATCCCAAGTGCAG
Organism: Manacus candei; assembly: GCF_025592945.1. Taxonomy (NCBI): domain Eukaryota; kingdom Metazoa; phylum Chordata; class Aves; order Passeriformes; family Pipridae; genus Manacus; species Manacus candei. Next base: position 3,975,097 of record NW_026138161.1, on the reverse strand, counting down.
AAAGATGACACTGGAAATGCTTTTCCAGCTTTCCCACTCAGGCCGGCTTCTGCTGCTGGCAAGGCAAGGGCCACACTCTGCAGCCACACTTCTCCCTCCTGTTTTCATCAGCTTCAGGTGCCCTCTGGTCTCTGTCTACCAGACACGCAGGAGACAGGGAGATTTAAAATTTGACAAAGAAGAGATCAAGGGGGCCAGATGCATAGGTCTTCCTTGTATCAGTGATGAGCTTCTCAAGGCTTTGGCTTTGCAGCTGCTAACAAAAACCTCCTACAATGACCCATCCTTCATTCCGAGCCTGGCCTTGGGAGAGAGAACAGATTTGTCCAGCCTGAACCAATTCACTGCACAACACCAAGGGCATGAAAATGATTTTCACTTTTTATCAAAACAGTCAGGCAAAGGGCAAGGCAATATAGTACAAATCAAACAAGCACGAGGCAGCACAGCTGATTATAGCAGGGAAACGAGCTAGACAGTGACTTGAAGGCTTTCCATCAAGTAAGGAGTAGGGTTTATCCTGCCCTACCCTAATATAACCCTCTCAAACTCTTATGACTCATAGGTTCACCGTGAATCACCACTCCCTTTCTGGTTTCCTCCTGCAACTGAAAGAAGTATTTTCTGTTGGCCCATGGCAATGTTAAATAACAGCCTTTCTCATGCTGGCTCAGCTGCCTGGTCCCAAAGACATGGGGTGGGGATGTGGCATGCAGCTCACCTAGCTGCAGGAGGGGTCACATCAGCACATACACATCCAAGAACACAAGCAGGCAGGTCCCTTGAGCAGGCTACAGGACTAAACACACTGCTTTCTGAGGTTAACCCAAATCCCTGGGGCTCAGTGCAGCTCTTGTGTCTCTGGAAGAAGGAAAGGTTTGTTATGGAAGCAGAAGCTTGTACCAGTGAAGTGCGTAAAGCTGTTGGTCCTCCTTACCCCACCCTATTGCTAACCCCAGTTCTGAGCCTCTGTCTCTGCTCCACTGTTTAGATATTAATCAAATTCAGCTCAAAATTAGTCTTTTCCTAAAGCAGGTTTCTGATGAGTAACCAAGTCACATCAGTGGCTGAGTCATAGGAAGCAAACCTTTGAGCAGCGAGAGCAAGCAATGGAAACTCCCTGTCAAATCAGCTTTGTGACTGCCTTCAGATGTTTCTGAAAAAGCAGTTTCTCTGTACTACAGCTATCTCAAAATCTGTCATTGGCATGGGATAAATGTTTTGAAAATGTTAGCAAATGATTAAATGGTGCCTTAATTGCAAAGAACAGAAGCAGAAGTGCACAAGGGGAGGTGGGTTGGTTTGCCTCATCCTATGGTACATGATCCCGTGGAGACACGGGAGATCTGAGTGCTCTTGCAGACTCTGTTACCATATTTGTAACTTTGGAAAAGTCAGAGTTTTGAGGTCTAGCACCAGTCTGAAGGCCAGTTTTTAAAAGACATTTGGCACCAAATTTACTGAGCTCTTTACAGCTCTGGGGAAAATTCAAGGACACCTACTGTGGGACCACACTTGGCCCATGGGTGAGGTATGGGACCATATCCTGTCTTTGGCAGCAGTGAACACTTGGGCAATAAGGACATGACATTCTAATCCAAATATTTTCTAATCCATGAGCATCTTTTGGACTTGCTGATCCACACTAGATCCTCTACAATTAAGTCTCAATGGACTTTTCTCCCTTGAATTTCTATAATCACTTTTTGAAGCCCTTTATTCTTGAGCTTTTACAGTGAATTCTACTGTTCAATGCTAGACTGTGTAAAGAACTGGGTTTTGTTTAAAAATTCTGTTACTGAAAACAAAAAGAGTTAATTTTAGGACCCCAAGTTCTCATTTGGGGAGGAAAAAGGTAGATAATTTTGTTCACTGTTCACCTCCTCTATTGCACTTACGACATTGCAGCTTCAAACACAGACCCTTTCAATCAGTCCTCTTCCTAGTCAGTAAAAAGTCTTCTCATGAGAAGAGGTCCTATTCCTGTTACCATTACTGTTGCCTTTCTCCACATCCTTTCTATTTCAGCTTGGGGTTTTTTTTCAGCGAGGGAGTTAAGAACTGCTCTGGGTGTGCAGCCTCCCAGCCGTGAGTGAAAAATATTTCTAGAGTAGCTTGTTATGTTTTCTCTTTTTTGTGCACTTTTCCTGTTTGAACAATACTTGATATCTGATTTGCCATTTTCTCTCTGCTGAGCATTGAATTGACATTTTCACAGGGTTATACAGGATGAGTCGAAGCTCTTCTTTCTGAGTGGCAATAGCTAATTTTAGATCTTACCGCTGTGCATGGTTAGGATTGTTTTGTTTTCCTTAAGTACATGAATTGCATCTGATATTCTACCATTCTGCCAATAACTTTTGTGAGATCCTTCTGTTAATCTCTACTGTCAGTTTTAATTTTTATTATTCTCAGTCAACTCTGCATCATCAGGAACTGCTGTCACTTCTTTATTCATTTGTGGTATATGGATACTTCCTTAGTTTTGACCTGGTTGCCAGGAAAGAGGCCTAAACCACTACATCACTCCTCTTCCAGATTGCTTATGAATATGCAGAAAAGCAACCCAAGATAAACCACTATAGCAGTCTGTTAGAATTATAGAATATCCTGATTTGGAAGGGACCCAAAAAGATCATCAAGTCCTACTCCTGGCCCTGCACAGGACAACCTGAAGGATCCCACCATGTGCCCGAGAGTATTGCCCAAATGCTTCTTGAGCTCTGTCAGGCTTGGTGCTGTGACCACTGCTCTGGGGAGCCTGTTCAGTGCCCAGCCACTGCCTGGGTGGGGAACCTTTTTCCAAACTAAACCTCCTCTGACACAGCTTCAGGCCACCCCCTCGAGTTCTGTCACTGGTCATCAGAGAGAAGAGATCAATGCCTACCCCTACACTTCCCCTCATGAGGAAGTTGTAGACTGCAGGTAGCTGTAGACTGAGGTCTCCCCTTAGTCTCTTCTCCTCCAGGTTGAACCAGCTGTTAGTCCATTCCTTATCCATTTCATCTGCTTTAACCAGGCTTAATTCGTGGAAGTGGCTTCATATTTACCCCCCCTACTAACTTAGTACTCTGTTATTCTTTTCTACCGATTTTCCACAGTCTGAAGTTTCCCCATGTAGTTTTCTGGTACTTTTCTGCCCCTTCATCACTACGTGTCTTCACAATATTTGAGGAATGCAAATAGTAAATACTAAAAAAAAAAAAAAAACAAAACTCAATTTATAGGAATGCCACAAATTCTCAGAGAGTAAATGATGATGATAGTCAAGTCCTTGTGTATTTAGAGGCAACTCCATGTACTGAGTCATACATGTCATCAGCTCTTCTTCTGGAACAGATCTCTGTGTTCTTGGCCTGAATATTAAAACATGTGCAAAGACTTTAACGATATTAGAAAATGTTTATGTGCTGTTATGCCATGTGACATTATGTCATAGGAGACAAATCATTCATGCCAGGCTCTGACAACTATGGCTGCAAAAACTCTTGCCTAATGCCAGTCAATGAACTGAATGGGATCAAAATGTCCAAGTAAAAATTGTTTCATCCAGTAAAACAACTGATGACTATTCAAGAGTCTCACCCTGCTTGTTTTGTTCCCCAGTTACAATTATATTAACAAAAGCTCAAATGTTTACATTGTAAATGCAATGTGGTTTGCTATGTTTCCAGTGCAGCAACCAAAATTTTCCTTGCATTATGAGCGTAACCACAAAATGCTCTGAGCAAATATGTTTCATCCCCATAAAACTTTGTGGACAACTTATAAGAACCATCACTAATCTGCACACTATCACTGCTTTACATGCTTGAGCAAGAGACACTCTTCTATTGTTGGAGTATCTCAGGCACCTAAGGATAGGCTTTGGCAGTTGTATCTTCCTCCTTTTTACACACAAGGAACAACAGAAGTGGAGAGTTAGTCTATATATTTACCTCATGGGCCTCAAGTTGCCTGTAAGACAAAAGTTCTTATTGGGCTACTTATTGGTTGGCCATTAATTCAGCCAAGAAAAGGTCATTAAGAAAAAAGAGAAGTTACAGGAATAGGAGAGAGAAGTAATGAACCAGTCTAGCATCAGTAAAGAAGTTGCCTCTAAAATGGTGGCAAAACTTTTTGTGTCTTGGTTATTGGGCTTGAAACTGAGACCCTTTGGCCTTGGTGGCAAGATGGACATACCCTGGCCAAGAGAATGCAGAGACACAAAATAAGGATTTCCTTGAAACCAGAATGCTAATGGGGAACAGGCTGACTTTATCCTCAAAGTGGATCCAACCATGGCCTTTTTTATTTACAGCCAGGCATGATGTATGCATGTACAATAGCCAAATTATCAAATATTCCAAGCTATTGTGGGGTCAGCCTTTGTTCTGCTGCATGCACCAGCTTTGAAAGAGAGCCTTTGTAGAGGAAAATGGCCTGCTGTTCGTATCAGTTTCCCTCCCCAAAATGAATTCTGCATTTCTCCCAAAGACATACACTAGGTCTAAGTCTTGCTTTCACAAAGGGGCTTTGTCTGGGTGCCTTTGCTTAGAACACAGATTTTATTTATCAAAACCGCGCATGAAATTTGGTGCCATGTTGATACTTAACATGCAGAGCATGCTGCTTCTCGGCAAGCTAGGAGAGTGGAAGTAGATCCTAGAGGAGAAGGAGCCATGCCTTGTCCTGCCACGGTACTTCCATCCTTCCACCAGCTCAGGCAACCTGGCTAAGTCAGTGCTAGCTTAGGACCAAGCTGCCTCTGGAAACAAAAAACCCCATGTCTTGCTCAAACCAGAACAAAGACCTTCTGGGGAATCAGTGACAGCTTTTTGCAGATATATTTTTAATTAAGTTACTTGGCTAAAACTTTTGCAGGCGTTGTTTCAAAGAATGGGAAGTGAACCAGGCTCTGCAGGGGGTAGAGGGGCTACCTCCACCTATAAAGGGCAGGCTGGAAGAAAGCCCAAAATACAAGACAAGCTGTACTAGACCACACCAAAGTCTCCATCCAACTAGACCTACATTTATTCTCTGTAAGTGACCAAACCGGATGCCTCATAATTGTTAGTCCTGTCTAACAATTGATAATACCAAGCTAATAACAAACAATTATGCCATAATTAATTATAGTATATAGTCATACCCATCCATAACACCTCCTCAGTCTCCAACATTTTGCACCTTAGGGACTTCCAGAGCCAGAAGTCCCTAAGTATTATCTCAGTAGCCCTCAGACTATTTTCCTTTCATGGATTGGTCTTCCCTGATTTTTACTGTCACAACATCCTGCAGCAGGCAGTTTCAGAACTTGTGTCATCTAATGTGAGGGATAAGCTCTTGTGGTTTACTTTGAACGTGTCTTCTAGTTTGCTGGGTTTTTTTCTGAAGTTCTAAATCTTTGCTGGAGAAGACACTAAAGAGTTGGATTGTGTTTTGCTGGATCCAGTCCCAGTGCCTAACATATTGTAGGGCCCAAGCATTTGTAAAAATCCTTTCCCAGAAGTGTAATATTTTTTTTGCCATATCTGCACCTCCAGTATTCTGGTAAGGGCAAAGAGGTAGGAGATGTGTCATTAACAAAGTAATTTGGCTATGACTTGTAACACGTCTTGAGCTGGTTGGTCTTTCTTCCTGTGGCTGTGGATTGCCCATCCAAAAGCTGATGGAGGAAGTTTCCATTACACAAGACAGGCAAACCTACAGAGCCCATAACCCTTCACCTTCTGTCTCAAAGCATATGAAACACTCCAGGCATGCAGGATATGAAGGGAAAAACCTTGTGATGTGAACCACAACCAAAGTAGGAGATGTAGGCTAAGCCTGACATGAGAGGAACGAGGAGGAAGCCAAAGGAGGGGTGACTTACCCAGAAGCATCCTTCATGTTGTGAGAGCGGTTGTCCTTGATCACTACAAAATGGGAGGGCAAATTCAATATCACAGCCTTTCTTCATTCCTTCAGGCTATAGACAGATATTTAAGTAAAAGGAAAGGAGCATTTAGGACCAAACTCTTTTGTGGTCACTGAAACCAGCATCTGCGGTTGCAGGCAAACCCCTCTTCAATCACTTTTCATGGAGCAATTAAGGTCCCTTTTAACTCAGCCTAGAATTTTGGCCTTTCATCTCCTAACAAACACATCACTTTTCTGACCATTAAAACCCTTGTTCTCCTCTCCAGTGTAAAGGTGTTTATTTCTTATTAATACCCATTTTTTCTTGTGCCAATATAATTCACACACTTTAATAGTTGGGGATATTTTGCTCCTGCGTGGCACTGACACCTTTCCTGAAATACTCAGAGATGATCACATCCCCTCTCAACCCTCATTTTGTTACTCTTTGTCAGCCAGAGTCTTTTAATCTCATGCTGTAAACCACCACTAGCACCCCCCTTCTCAGCATCTGTTCCACTTTAAATTCACCATTCTGGGAATTATCTAGAATTACACACAGCATTTCAAAGGATGCTCCTAGCTGAGTTATTAGCAATGGGGACCTGAACTCCAGCAAGCCGGACATAAAAGCAGAAGGCTTTCCTGCCAGAACTGGAAACATTTCCAAGCTCTAGAAGACTTAAAGATTTTTTACATCATCTGGATAAGAGGTAGGAGCAGGGAGGCACACATCACCTGTACCCCCAGCCTAGCTGACAGATGTGCATCCCACCAGTGAACAGGATACCTGGATAAATATTCTCTCCTGATTTTGTAACTGGTTCCCTTATCCATAGCAAGTGACAGCAAGCATGGCTTTGATGTGTACCTGGAAGAATACCAGGAAGACAAGGAGTAAGAGATTTACAGGAAAGCCAGAGCACTGAATCAATAAAAAATTATGTCCCATTAGTCTGCACTTTGAGTGAATAATCAGTTCCAGAACTACAGTGCTTTAAAACTCCATGACATGAGAAATACAGTCATTAATCCTAAACTGTGATTAGGTAGAAATCTGGGGGTGAAGGGAAGGAGACTTCAGCCTCTGCTTTTTAACTGCTGTGGACACTTGTTCTGGAAGCTTTTCATTTCTATGAAATCATGTTTGAGATGTAGTCACTGTTGCTGGGGAAATAAACATGATGGCACATGAAGAAAAAAATGCTCTCAAGTGGGGAGTAGGCAAGAGGAGCAGATGAGCTCTTTGGAAACAAAGGACTCTCTCGCTCTCCAAGTGTCGTCTCTAACAAAACAAAATAAGCAGTAAAGTGACTGAAAACATCTTAGAAAAATTGACTGTGCTTAGTTACAATATATAATAGGACATCAGTGAGTCTTTATCTAAATTACACAATCTGAGGCATTTCACCCATCCAGCGTCTCTAGGCTTCTTAAATGGTGGGGGTTTTCTTATCTTCCTCCCATTACAACTGAAAATGTGTGTCTAAATCCTTGTGTATCTATGCTCCATTATTGACTTACAAATACTACATTGCTTCCCAGTGTTCTTACTTAATCTCCTGTGGTTAGGGAACACTAAAACACAAAGATTATTGTGCGCTTGATATTACAGATAATATCTTTGTCTTTGAGGTTCTCGACTCTCCTGGGACCTCCCCCTCAGGAAAATTCAACTGCTGCCACCACTTTGCGACTCAAAACCAAAAAGCACTTTTCTTCTGTGCTCTGACCTTCGCTGCAAACATTGTGAAGCGCTGAAGGGAAGAAACAAAAGATCAAGAATCCTTCTGTGCAGTACATGCTCTTAACCTCCACTGCTGGAAACGAGGCCCACTTTAATCTGAGTGGGACAAACACAAAACCAGCTCTCATCATGAGACCTTGGGACAACAATTCCTGCAGATGTGCAGTAATGACATTCTCAGCGTGGCAGATCTCTATCTAAAACTCAGTCCATTAGTAGGAAAAGGAATGTCTGCACAAACATTCAAGTCTTTACATTCCTGAGCTCTACTGCAGCCTTGCCTTCATGTCATAGGCCCCCCAAAAAATGTTTCAGCTCCCCTGAGGGGCAGGGCACAACTGCAGGTAAAAAATAAGGAACTCTGGACAGCAAGAAAAAGAGAACAGAAGAAAAAAAACTTTGATCCATTTGGACTAGATAGTCATTGTAGGTCCCTTCCAACTGAAATTATTCTATTCCTATTCTATTCTGTTCTATTTTATTCTATTCTATATTAGTGCAGGAAGTGAGAACACAGAGCAATACAAGCTAAGAACTATTTGGAAGTAGCTTGTTCCACTGAAAAAGTTGCTTTATAAGAGCTCAGTTCAGCCAGAGCAATAATCCCCCTGAAGCTCAAAGCCCCATCTTCCAGCTGCAGTGATGTTTCTTTCCATCCCTTTTACTGTGGGACCAAACAACCAAGCACAAGGATGTTGCTGAACAAAACTGGATTTGCTATCAGCTCTTTTGCATGCAGCAAAGAAAAAAGTGACCAGCTGGAAGGTTAGAAGAGAAAAAAGCGGCTTGTGTTGTAACTGAAGAAGAATTTGAACCATGTGGTGGAGTTCTATTTACACATTTCTGACATAACTGACAGTGATAGCATCAAATAGAAATGGCAATTCAGACATTCAACAGCACCTTCAGTGATCACAGCCCCTCCAGGCAGGCAGATGGAGAGCCTAAGGAGAGTTCAGCCTGCTTTTCAAGAGTGCAAGGTTTCAAGGTGCAAAGCACACACACTGCAGATACAGGTCCGGGGAAGCAAACCAGCTACTGCATCCCCTCGGCCACACCACATACTCTGGACATACATGCACAATGTGGCTTTATCCCAACAAAGGAGCATTTGTGTGTTCACTGTTCACCCCCGCAGTCATATCTGCTTTGGTCAAAAGGGATTTTGGCAAAAATGAGGGGTTTTTACACAGAGTTTCATTTTTTCTCCTTGCCCTGTCTTTTCTGAGTTTTGCTCCTCACTCCTACATCAGATGGTGAGAGCCTTTATAGTACAGCAGGTATAATTGGTCTTCCATGAGCAGTTTTTAGGGCCATGTGTCCTTCTCATGTCCACGTCAGAAAGCAGGACTGACACGCATCAAGCATTTGGGTAAGAATGAGTGACACACAGAGGAAGGAGAAGAACTCCCTTGCTGTCTCTTATCTGCCCCAAGTACAAGGTCACTGTGTGAACTGTAGGTCTCCTGCATGTAACCCAGCTCCACAGCCTCCCTGCTACCCCCTGGTCCTACAAACACTGCTGATAAGTGGCTTAAAGGATCCACTGGCCAACTGCCCCAGCACACACCATATGGGACAGAGGCCACAAACCTGACGCTGAAAATACCTGAAATGGGCTTATGACTGAGGCATCATGAGGGGAAGACCCATGGGCCACATCTAGTTCTGCCTAACTGCCTTCTGCATGGCCAGCCCTGACAGGGCTGCCCCAGAGTGCAAAGGGAGCAGACAAAAGCAAAGAAGAAGAAAAATGCGCTCGAGCAGGAAACATTTGAGTTCCCTGTTATTCTTCATACATCAAATTAGAAAAACTTGCAGAGAATGGAAAAAAGGCTAAAGCAAGAACAGCAGCAGCAGGCAAAGGCAATTACTATTTCCTAAACAACAAACAGCTCTTTCAAAATCGGGTTTATACCCTTCAGAGAAAGATTGCAGGGGACACATCCATTTTGCCTATTATGTAGATTTGTAAAGCTAAGTACATGCTCACCTGAGTATTGCATAAGATACCAATTAGGAACATTTATTTTGGGTAAAAGAAAAACCGATGAGCCACTCTGGTTAACTGCCATGTCTCAGAGAGGCAGTCTTTTTCCATTTGTCTCCTCTTCCACTAAAAACAGAGGAGTGTTTTACGCCAAGCAGTAAAACCTCAGGTCCCATTTTCCAATTTGGAGTCTCAGAGATGCACAGCCCTATGTTCTTACCCTGTAACTATCCTCCAGTCTCCTGTAATCACACTCAGTGGTCTAAGCTCAGCTCTCATCAGCTTGCAGCAGCCCTTTGCAAAACACTTCATCATGATTTTTACATCAGCTATCCCCTTCTTCCTGCTCCTTAATTTTCCCTGCCAGATTTTCTCTGGATGGTGAAGCTGAGTGGCTCTGCCTGAAATCAAAACTGACTCTGGCCCCTAATGCCTATAGGAGACAGCACTTCTGACCCACAAAGGGAAACAAACTTTTCCACCAAATTCTCCCCACTGGCTGATAATATTTAATTTAACTCCACTGTTTCAGTGCTCATCTCTAGAGCTGATGCGTTTCGCTAAGGGAAAAGGAATCCTTCCCCTCTGAGGGCTTGGTTGGGTGTGCCCATTGATCTGAAGTACTGCAAGATATTGAACTTGTATTGATTTCAGCTTTAGGCTGTATCTCTCTGGATGTTTACATGATGACACACTCAAAATCTGTGGAAAAACGCTCAAATATCACCTTTACTAACCTGGTGCCAAGTACAAGATTCAAGCATTGGAACAGGCTTCCCAGGGAAGTGGTTGAAGCACCATCCCTGGAGCTATTTAAATGGTGTGTAGATGTGGCACTTGGAGACATGGTTTAGTGGTGGACTTGGCAGTGCTGGGTTAATGATTGGACTTGATTGACTTAGAGGTCTTTTCCAACCTAATAGATGCCATGTTTCTACGATTCCATGTCAAAATTGAGGCGCTTAAATTGCGGAGACAAGGGTGCTGGGGTGCCTAGAGGAAGGTGCATGGTCTCTGACTGCCTGGGTAGCCTGTCCCCATGGCTGGACAGAGAGGGTCCCCCCACCGGGGACGGGGCGCACCCGCACACGCCAGGGCACAGCAGGGCTCTCAGACGGTTCTGGCTGGGGCGGGAGGGCAGCGCTCGCCTCCAGGGCGCCCACGGGCCACAGGAGGAAGGGGTACATTGCGGGGGGCTCAGGACCTCTCTGCGGCGAGAGGAGCGGCGAGGGGGATGTTGGCTCCGGGGAGGGCTCTTCCTCCGGGGATGCTCTGCCAGGGCGATACCAGGAGAGAGGACCGGCGCTGCCGCGGTGACATCCCCGGCAGGACGCGGGGCGGGGGCGGCGCAGCGGGACCCCCCGGCCGGGTGGGAAGAAACTTCCCCAGCGGGGCCGGTCCGGACCCCCCGCTCCGCCCGCGCCCCGCCCCGGAACGGGGCGAGGCTGCTGCGGGCGGGCAGAGCCCGAAGGCTGCGGGCGCCGGCGGAGGGTCCTTGCCCGCCGCAGGGTCGGTGCCCGCCGCAGGAAAGCGCCGCGGTAAGGCCGAGCTCCGCGATCGCGGGATCCTCTCAGCCGGGACAAGTTGGGCTGAACCCCCCTCCCGGGGCTGCAGCCCGGCTGAGCATCTCCCCCTCCCGCCGCTGGCGTCCCCCCGGTCCCAGCCCCGGAGACCGGGGAGGAAGGAGCTCGGCGGGCCGGAGCTCGGCGGGCGGCTCGGAGCTGCAGGGAGGGATGGCTGAGCGCAGGGGGGATGGAGGCGCGACAGGAGCAGGGAGGTGTAGGTAGGACCCCGTCTGGGCTGCAGGTGTGGCCGCAGGGCGCATCGCTGGGACGTGGTCCCCGCTGGGACGTGGGAGAGGTAAGAGCCGGTCTGGGTTGCAGATGCAACAGAGCGGTGGATAGGTGGGACCTGGACCAGAATGCAGGTGCGACGGTGGAGCATACAGGTGGGAGCTGGTCCGGATTGCAGCTGCAAACATACCGTGTACGGGCTGGATGTGATATGAATCTCAGGTACTGGATGTGGTTTGGATCGCAGGTGCAGCTACACCGTGTTTAGGTATGACGTGGTCCAGATTGCACGTGTAGGTGCAACGTGGTGCGGGTTGCAGGTGTGATGTGCAGGTGGGATGTGGTCCTGCTGTGCCGGGGGGTGACTGAGCATCTCCTAGCATAGAGTGTATGGCTGCTGTGCCTGTGTCCGGGCTGGGCAACTTTCAGGCTTTTATTTTGAAATATTCTCCTATCCAGTGGTTTTCGGACGTCTCCCAAGTCCTGCCCACTTTTCCCACATACTTCTCTCCAGCCTCATCCTCCCTTTTGCTCAATAACTCTGCAATGATGAAATGGCTTCTTGCAACATCAGCACGCAGAGCTGAATTCCAGAGCTCGGGGGCGGGGAAGGAGTGCTCAGACACACTGATCTTAGGAAGAATACCCCAAAACGGTGTTCGTGGTCATCCCTCCCAGTACCAGATCGACACTGTGAAATGTACATTGCTTTTCTCGGATTTCTGAAGAATTTCTCAGGGTAAACACAGTGGGAAACGACCTGAGGCTCCCTGGTAAATTGCAAGGAAACTTCTGGCCTAAGTCAGTTGAAAAGAAAAGTTGGAGTCAGCAGAGTTACGGTAAGGTTGCCATCGTCCTACTGAACTTGCTCAGAATTTGGGCTGTCTGGCCACTAATCTCTTTTCTCTGCCATCCACTTAAACTTGTTTTTCTGCTACACAGAGGCTGGCAAAACTGGGGGGGCGGGGGGGAGGAGAGGATCATAGGAACCTATGAGAATATGTGATTTTTTTTGTCCTATTATAAGTTAATAATCCCATTTCTAGGCTGTCATCCAAGTATATTGCTCAAAAAATGCAAGCAGTGTACAAGACCCATTGTATAAAAGATAATCTAAATGTAGGACAGGAAGGGACCTGGCAGGTCAGCAAATCTAAACACAGAATGATATTATGCCTTATTGCACACCACTGTAATTCATTTGTCCCTGGTCTCCTGGGAAGGGGAAGTTTCACAACTTTACTGAACTGACACCGTAATTTTTTCTCCAATATATGGTTTTCTCTTACTTTGTATTTGCACTGTGACTGCTTAGTTCTCCCAGTATAGATGCTTTTCTCTCTTATCAATATAGAAATAGGAGTTGAATGCTTTTCATTGTGTCATGCCATGCAAGATAGAACTTGCTGTCTGCTTTCATGAAGCGGGCTCCAGCTTATGCTGCTCCCTGGCAGTCATGAGCTGGCCTTCTTATTCTCTGACTTCCCTGTGGATGAGCAGAGCTACCAGGCTCAGAGGTCTGTCCTGTGCCTCTCGTGTTTTGACATCTCACCTGGAAATAAATCCCTCAGCTGGTAGGTACTGCAATTAACCTCCTCCTCAGGTTCCTCCTGTCCTGTGATGGGGGTGGGAAACTGTGATTTTCTTCCTCAGATGTCCATCTGACTTGTTTTCTGCTGTCAGCTCTCATCTTACTCCAGGCCTCTTATTAATCCTTTTTTTATTGCATATCCCCATGTTCTGTGCTGGTACAGTATTCCCCCAGCTTTCTCCTACTTGTTCCATCATGAAGGGGGAACTTAAGTTTGTAGTGACCCCTGCCAAATTCAGACTGACCCCTTCCATTTGATTGTCTGTCCAATCCTTTTAGGTCTGTACCCTATTTATTATGATTTTTCATCTTTTGTTTGTTAAGTCCTGATTTTACTGAGCTGCACAGCAAGTGGCTGTATGTGCTTCAGATGTGTTTGAAGCTGAATTTTGCCCCTGTCTTGTGTGCCGGGTACTCTGGGTAGGTTTCCCAAAGTAGCTGAGTAGAAAATTTTTCTTACCGAAGCTAGCTAAGTTGCATTTTGTCCTCCTTTCCCCCTGTTTACTTCCATGGCATCAGTTATTAGGGTGTTTTTTTTCTGCAACAATTATTCTGTTGATGAGGGATGTTTAATCCCACCATTGTGCTGTAACCAGCCGTGAGTAGAAGACGGGTGTAGTTCAGCAGTGGGTATCAACACAGTGCTGTAGACTGGGCAGTGAACAATATTCATAGAGCTGAAACAGCTGCGGGAACTTCAGACAAACTCAGTGCTCATATCTGAGCTCAGATTTAGCTCCCAGTCGAATGTCCTCGCTCTTAATATTTGCAGTAAGGTCTATCAATAGTGATTCAGAGGAAGTACCACCCACTGAATCAACAAAGTCAGCTCACAAGGTACTGAACAAATCCAGCTCTGCTCGGTCCAAAATACCACAGCCAGTATGTGCAGATAAACACTTCACAAGGAGTTATCCCTGTTCTGTTCATTAACATTGGACATGGCTTTTTATATAACCAGATGAAAAAACCCCAAATATTTTGCAGAAGCTAGATGCAGTTCTGCAGGATGATGCTCCTCGTGTTCAGTGCATGACTACCTGCTTCTGACCTAATATATTATAAGCCCTTTGGTGTTATCCACCAAACTCAAGTTTATTCCAGTGTTTCTCAGCACTGCATGTGCAGCAGTTTATCACACAGTGCTCATGAGTGTGCTGCTGCAGAGCCTGCTTTCATTTCCCAGTGGCCAGAAAAAGCACTGAGAGCACCAAGTGCTGCAACAGAGCAGGCAAACAATCTGTATTTTAATTATACAGAGACCTCTTGGGTTCTGTGCTGTCAACTGAAGTGCTAAGGACAAATTGGGGGAAGGAAAAAAGCCGTGTCGAATTTTGAGCTTTGACTTTCTCCTTCTAATGAAGGCCAGCATCGTACTTGTAGGTCTGGTGTGGGGTTTGTCACAGCATCCCAGTTGTTCCAGTTCTGCAGGCATGCTTTAAGAGCTGGAGAGAAGCACAAAACGGGAATGCTTCGAAAAAGGGTTCTCTGCGTTTGGGCAACTTCTCTGTGCCTCTCAAGATTCTTGTCAAGGGCTAGTATCATCTTTTTTTCCTAGGAAAAAAATTACTAGTGAGCAACAGCCAAGCCTTATAATTACTACCAGATAACGTCAGCGGTAGATGAGCTGGTTTAATGGAACTGAATGTGGAAACAAATAGGGGTGTGGGGTTCCTGCATGAGCCCCTGAGTCATAGCCTGGAATCTACAGGAGTGCCCGCAGTTAAGTAAGTGGTTGTGTGATGTGGCAGGTGAACATTTGTTGCTGTTTTGCCAGCCAGCCTCTCACATCTGCAGAAATCATCAGGAGAGCATCTAACAGCATGATGGTTTTTCTGTTTGATATAACGAACACATATTGTTCCCAGATTCAGCTGTTTCTACTGGTTTGATACCTGAGCTGGCATTTCAAAGCCCTGGGAATGCTGAAGCCACAGATCAATGAGAATCTTAAGCAAGCAATAGTGGTTGCAAAACCTCTTTAGCATTTGATGGTGTATTTCAAGGTGCTCCAAAAAAAGAGTGAGCCAGATAAAGGACATCAGGCAAAGCCAGAAAGGAGGACTGAGAGCTGGTGGATGAAGTCCTCATCCCAGCATTGGAGTCACTCGGCTGATTCCAAAATGTTTAACTACCCTAAAAGAAACAAGTCACTTCAGAAGGGACGTTGCTCCAGCACTATGTCCAGGAAAACAAGTACAGGCAAATGAAGAACTGCCAGATGCTGTAGCTGGTAAGGCAGGATGTTGAACTTGGCAAGGCTGTAGTGGGAATCACCAGGTCCTGCTACTTGGCATTGACTTCCCATTTGTTTTTCTTACCACAGCCATTATTTTGCCTCAGCTGAGGTGTAAATGGTATTAATTTGGGGGAATGTCTGAGGGCAGAGGAGGGATTTGCTCTTTGCATTGCTGCTCCATTAGAGTCTGTTGAGCAGGTGTCCTCAGTCACCCCTTGGTGCTGAGAGGAATTGCCCAAAAGGGACACAAAGGAAATTTCAGTTGATGGTTTGTGTAGCTGCTCTCAGAGTACCCACAGGTTCAGTAATATTGATTTCACCCCAAATCCAACTTGCAAAGCCTTCTGTTGCCTCTGCTGCTCCCAAGCTGTGGTTAACGCCAACATAGGACATCACTAGTGGCAGCTGGCCACTTTGGGACTAAGTGGGTCTCCACTTTTCCAGCTGGGAGAGCTGAGTCACATTTTAACAAGCGAGAACAGCAGAGGAATTTGGAGATCACTCCAGGAAAGTGTGGGAAAGGAGTCACCCTGCAGCCATAAAACCTCTATATTTAGTTGTACTTTAAAATGGATTTTGCGGTTGCAGAGGTCAAATGAGTCTGGAGACCCACAGATCTGTTTTGCACGGAGCCTCTGCATGGGGAGTCATGGCCACCTGTCCCCCCACTGTGCTCCCCAGAGGTAGGGACATCCAGCCTTGTCCCTGTCCCAGGGACTGCACGGTGAGCTCATCTCTTGCTGGAGGCACAGCCTCTCCCCAGTGTACCTTGGTAAGCAGAGGAGATGAAGGGAGAGAAGCAGCAGAGCCCCTTTCCTCTCTCCAGATCAATGAATGAGGTTGGCATCATCTTTCTTTCTTTATTTATAACTTTGGTGAGCATCTCTGCTTGTGTCAATGTAGCTAAGGAATAACTTTGTTACCCTCCGCTCTGTCGGTTAAATTGCATTATTTTTAATGAGGCAGCTATCTCCATACTGCTTCTGTTCTGCTGGTTTCCCCTATCTGGGAAGTGTCTGCTCCTCATCCATCCTGCTTTTCTGTTAAGTCATTGCCCAGCATTCTCTGGAAGCAGTGAGCTAAGCATTAGCTTTATTTTCTGACAGAGGCCCCAAGTGGAAACAGAAGTTCCCATTGTACAAGGCAGCAGGTTTTTGTGGGTGATGCTTTTCTTCCCACACCCTGCCAAGAAGTCAAATTGTGGCAAATCAACTCATTCCACTGTCTGGCCAAGATCAAGGTACTTCACCTAAATAAAAGGATGATCCCTGCTGCCAAAGGATTTACTCCAAGGAGTGGGTGCAGCCCCTCATGGACTGGGTGTGCAACCCAGAGGGATGCAGGAGGAGAGGCAAAGCCACACAACCCTCCCTGGGCCATTCCTTGTGCACTGGCCCATTTCTTCCATCAGCACTGCAGTGCCCAGCTCCGAGATCTTTCCCTCTGTCCCAGCGGGTCCCTTGGGGGCCCCAGGTGGCACCAGGGGGTTTTGGGGTCCAGCTTTGGGGTTTTGCCCCCCTCACTGCCCACAGCTGTGGACTCTGGGCAGCCGCCTCCACTGCATCGTCTGTGTGAGTAAGCCTCCCTCCCGCCCCAGAAACAGCCACAATCTTCTCCTTTGTGTGCTTCTAGCTCAGAAAAGGCTGATTCATTCTCTGAAGCAGATTAATTACTTCTGCTATTTAAAAAAAAAAAAAAAAAAAAAAAAAAAAGATAAATCCTTTAGAATTGGTCAGCTTAACTTTCAACTGTGTGCACAATACAGTAAAGCAAGTGTGCTCTGAGCCAGAGCATGAAAGTTCGCAAGGAATAAGAAACTGGGTGTTGCAGTATTTACCTGGTATGTCAGCAGTGGGCTCTGCAATTTAGGAAGTATTTGTGAATGTGTCTTCTTCTTGACTGATATGACAAACAGTGCAAATCTGAGCCCACCGTGAAGGTGAACTGGGGAACAAATATTTTTATTCCCTGATACATTTTATAGCTTGTTTCCCTTCTGGTTTACATCACGCTGATGTGGCAGCCGGCTCCCTGAGTAGCTCGCATCTGAAGCCTGGCTGAGCTGCTCCATTTCTCCCTCGAAAGGCAGCTTTCCAGCCTGCCTGGCTCTGCTCACTTGTTTATGCACTGATGGGCTGTAGTTCCCCATTTCAGAACAAGCTGTCCAATATTCATGAGTTATTTTATATTTACCCAGTTCTGAGGCTTCTTTTGTAAGCCTGGGGATAAATTCTGGGTTTTGTTGTTTCCATTACTGGAAATGGACTGAACCTTCACAAACATTACCAAGCCTTAAATAAGGCCTCTATTTATCTAGAAAGGAAGGGAAAGGACTAACACAAAGCTAAATTGATTTACAAGCCTGCAATTCTCAAACTCCTGTTCTGATAACACTTGTAAGCAAGTGTTGGGGCAAGCCATATGTGTAGAGATGAATCACTTATAAAATGATATCCTAATATTAATTGTGTATTAATTTATTAGATAAATACAGTGATTTTCCTCTTGAAGATTAATGACAGCGCAAGTTCAGCTGGCATAAAGCACTGCAGCTCTTTAGACTATGCAAACCTGAGGATATGACTGAACAAGTGATTTCTTTGCAAACAGCAAAAGGGTATCACTTATTTCTAAAGTGATTTAAATTATACTGCAGGAAAAACTGAAAGAGATCAAAATGTCAGTATAAGGTATCCTGCATGTACAGTAAGGTCATTTTGCCACAGCATGAGAAATTCCCAGGATCAACCTCCAGTTGGTTGGGCCATATTAAAATCTGTTTGCATTAATTCCAAGATTGACTTAGAACTGGAAAGATAATATCAAGGAGGACAACTTTAGGTCCTCTCAAAACAGCTGGACCAAGTACTGTAGCAAAATGAGGGGTTAAGCCAGTCAATGTTTTAGGATTACTGCGTTATAAAACAGGCTCTTCAGACTTTTTCACCCAATGGAAGAGCAAATACTCTGAAGGTATCTTTTGATTTCAACATAATCTTTTGGATTATGTTGAAATCATGCTAAGCTGCCCTTCTTCAAGAATTTATTTTAAACTGCTCAAATGCTTAACTTCTTGAATTAGCAACTGAGCATGCTTTCTGGTTACTCTTAGCATTCACATTCTCACAATCTCGCAGAAAAGTACCTGGCAGTATCTGAGGCTGTGCTCCTTAATGTGTGAAATATGTGCTTCGCCCAGGCCATTAGGAATCCTGACTAGGGTCAACCTTATCTGAACAAAAACATTCAGAATGTTTGCTTTTGGGCTGTTCACCAGATGAGATACCAGCCACCGTGATTCATCAGCAGTTGAATGGAAAAGCTGATTTCTATAGGAGGGAATTATGTTTGCAGCCCTTTTGGAGAACAGCTGGAAAAATGCTTCTCCCTTCTGTACCATTCTGGTGTCTTGGTAGCTTTTTTCCAGAACTGATGTCTTTAAAGGTTGATATGGATCTGTGTAGCTCTTTGGCTTAGTGGTGCCCTCAGCCTTTTCCCCTTCAGACCTCTGACATCAAACTGGTTTCTAAGGAAGAGCTATTCTCTCCCTGAAGGTCTTCATCCTTGTGCAAGTGAGGAGGGCTTGTGTTTGTGCTGAAAGAGTACAGAGGACAGGACCTGCCTGCCTCTCTCCCTGTGGGCAAGTCTTGGATGGTCTTTCTTCTGTAATTACATCTTCTTGCTGCTGCAGCACCAGTGTTTGTACAGGGGAGCAGAGTTCATCTGCCGTGGCAACCTTCATCCTGGCAGTGCCTAAGCGGTTCCCCTGCAGCCTTAGTACATGTGCAATATCTGTATGCAGGATAAATAAACTGTATAAATATCAGGCTCCTTCCTCAGCCTGTGCTTAGGTGCACATACATCCTTTAGAAACCTGTACATGGGTCTGTGCCCTTTGCTCTGGGCAGAACTGCTAGTGCGGTTTGGGATTTGGCAGAGATTTTTGCCATCACCTGCCCAAAGAAAGCACCGAGTTCCCCACAGTTAATGCTTTCATCTCCCCAGCTGGAAGCACCCTCCCCAAAACAGGATGTTTCTTTGTTGCAGAAGCTTCCTACCAGAAGAACTGCAGAGCAAGTTTTGTGGATGTTTTAAGCAGATCGACCCCATTAAATACAGAGTTCCCGGAAATATGCATGTGCTGGCAGTAGCAAAGTCTTTTATTTTTGTTATCTGAAGTATCCATTAAATAAAGACTACTTCAGAGGGCTTTTTTTTCTTCCTTTTAACATCCTCTAAAGTGAATGTATTCAGCAGAAAAGCAGTCAGAGAGCTGGTCTGTGGCAAGAGGGATGGATGGATATCAGTCTCTGAGGAGAGTAGAGAAATTCAGTAAGCAGAAGAGCCAGCAGCAGCCAGATTTGCAGTTCCTGTCTTGCTTCTGTGGCTTCCTGAGGATGCTCAGATGTCTCTGCTCCCTAAGGAGGGAGCAAACCAGCTGCTGTCACTGTGCTCTTTCTGTACCTGGGAAGGTCAGCGTTCGTTCACCCCATCTGCTTCCCAGCAGTTCTTCTGGCATCTCCTGCTTTCCCCATGGCACAGGGTCATGTTGCAAAGGCCAGACATCTTGTCAGTGAAGGGGGAGATTTGGCTCTCCCCCTAAATTTATATATCCTCACCTGGCCAAATCCCTTTTCAGTGCCATTTCAGCACTCTCTTTGACACTGGTACTTCTGGTTACTTAACTCAGAGCTCAGTTCTCAGATGAACAGAGAAGTTGAATTATCCACATTTCTTTCCAGTACCCTAATTTTTCCCCTATAAAAATGTGTGGTTGTCTTCACTGGCCACATAGGTACCACAATAGCCAGTAATCTGGTCCCAGAGATACAGAGGCGAATTACACCTATAATTCCTGAATACTGCCTATGCTGATGTTTAGTAATTTAGTAGCAAGTGATACTAGGCATTTTAGGCAGGATCACCTAAAAAGAGCCAACTCAGCAGACCTCTGGCTGGCATCTGTCCCTGCCAGCCAGAAATGAGCTGGGTGTCTCCTTTCCAAAACCCTTCACACGTCTTGCTTGAAAAGCCACTGGTACGGGAATGGGTTTGTCACAGAAGTGCAGAGCAGTGAGAAGACACTGATTGCTGTAATTAGGAATAATCTAATTCCTAAAGGCAAATGGGCTGTATTTATGTCTGTTTAATTGGATTCCTGCATTTTGTGGACCTACTGTGTGGGCAGTGAAGCCATTGCACTGTGCTTCAGAGGCAGCAGAGCGATACTTGACGTGTAGAGGATCTCAGCTCTGCCTTACCTAACATGGGACTAAACTCTTAGTTCTTGATATAATCTGTCTGATTTTGGTGTAGTTACTATTCAGAGGACCACCAAATCATCTGCTAAAACTGGGGTAAAATTGGGCTGATTTGCTGGGGAAAAACCATTAGCCCTCTCTCTGAGTGACTTGAAAGTAAAGTTGGTAGGATGGAAGCTCAGACATGAGGGAATGGATCCATAAAAGGATTTATGCCCTTAACACCCTACATCCTTGTGGTTTGGGGGCAAAGCTTCACTCCCCAGGTTAGCACTCAGCTCTCCTGGAAGATAAGCCTTTGGACTCCCACTGGCACCCCTCTCCGAGCACATCAGCTTGGGGCTGCCGCTGCTTCCTCTAGAGGAAGAATAGGCCAGATGTGCTGAGGAAACCCTCTCTCCCCAGGCAGTGCCCAGAACATTCCATCAGAGACACAACCCCATGCCTGGATTCTTTCTAGTCATGCAGTGAAAAGCAAACACCTTTGCTGGGGCCAAGTTACAGACAGTCAGGTTGATGGACTTTGGCCAGAGCTGAGCTCAGCGGGGTGCAGGAACATCCATCTTTCCACGAGGTGCTCCCACTCAGGCTGGCATTAGAGCATGGTGAGGGTGTGGGCAGCTGTCTGCAGCAGGCAGAGCAGCAAACATCTGGAAGCAGCAAGAGTGATGCTTGGCTTCTTGGGAGCAAGAGCTGGGTTCCAAATGACCTCATTTTTCTCAGATGCTGCCCACTGCTGCTGCTGTTCATGTCCTTGGGGCCCACAGACAGCCACTGCAGCTCTAGAGCTGTTTTTTCTGCTTTTCAGCCGAACTTCTCTGCTTCTGCTTTTTCTTTTTCATTTTTATGTGGGAAATGATGCAGCCTTTCTAAGAAGAGAAGCATTTCTGGCATTTCTCACAGATCCAGGCTTCAGATGAAATCTGATGGGAGCTGACTGATAGCCTTTTACATTTCTTCCATGGTTTTCAGGGACAGGAATGTTGCACCATCACAATCCTTTCTTTGCAGGACTTTTTTTTCCCTTAATTTTTTTTTTTTGTTCCCTAAAACCTGCTCTGAGCCTGGTCCTGCTCCTAGGAAACCGATTAGCAACTAATCTTCTGAGGACTTGAGGATTAAACTTCAGGAGTGAATGCTATGTATAGGGACATTCACTTGCTGTTGTAAAACCCATCTTGAATTAACATTAGTCTTGGATTGTATAGACACACCCCCAGAGTGTTTCCTGTGGCAGGATGGGGAATTATGTGGAGTCATTTCCTTGGACATTAAATTGTTGTGGTGAAACTGTTTTAATTAGAAAGCACGTGGTAGTTGGTCTCTGAAAGGCCAGCTGAATTTGGACTAAAGGGCAGACAGATCAGTGGATTTCTAATACTGGTGGAGTTGTGCTCATGTACACAAGGGTTGAGTTTCCCACCTAAGGCAGGAAGACTCTTGCTGTGGGCTCCAACTTTTGATCTAGGAGATTCATTTCAGGGTAGAACCTCACAGAGTAAGAAATAAGCAGTATTTGAAGGCTGCTACCCTGAGCCGGGCAGGAGGCCTATGCTAAAATGGGCCATGTTGAAATATTCACAATTTAATAATGACTGGGTTTCAGTTAACACCTCCCGAGAGGCTGAATGGATGCACTTGGCAGCTGTGGCTCACAAACTAGTTTCCACGTGAAATGTCAACCAGAAAGGCACAGAGATATTTTCTGTTAAAAAGAGCTTTTAATATCTTCAGAGCCTGCTCAGCCTGTAAAAACTGGGCTTGACTGAAGTTCAGCAGGACTTCAGAGGTGCCCAGCGAGGGCAGGATTCTCGTCATTGAGCCCCTGCTCAGAGGACACTGCCTGAGCCCTCGATCTTTGCTTTGCTGATCCTCTCCCAGCTCCCACGATGGGCAGCCTTGGGTTAGACATCCTCAGTATTTTTAACTGTCCTGGCTCTTCCAGTATTGCAAAGAGCCCTGAGATCTTACAGTGTTTAAAAGCTCCGGTGTCACAAAGCCAGAAAACCCAGTGCAGCTCATGAAAGATGCAAGGGGCTGTCCCCACCCACTCCCATGCTCTCCATCCCACCACCCTGGCCATCCTGCATCCTCTTTTTTTCTTTTCTATTTTTTTCCCTTTCCTTTGCCAGATCATTTCCCTGCTTTGGTCATTTCCCTCCTCTAAGTCACCCCATGGCAGGACTGCTTTCTGATGCTGGCAGATGGACTTGGAGTGGGTGCAAGGCTCCCGCCTTCCCAGCCCATGGGGAAGTGTCACCCTCCCGGTGCAGTGTGAATGAGAGGGGTGACAAATGACATGCAAATGCCTTCCCTGGAGGCTACAGAAAAGTCACTTCCTCACACCTTTCCGAAGGCTGGTATTTGCATACTATTAGACACTGACATCCTGTTGAACTTTCTTAGAGTGTTCGATTTGTAGATGTGCTCGTTTGGGGATTTAGACTTTATTGACTGAAGGTTGCTTGGCAGAGAAGGAGAAAAGGAGCTGGCTGGGGAAGGGAAGGCTTGCACAACTGGTACAGAAAGATCCTTCGATGTGAGAGAGACAAGGGAGTTATTTGGCTTCAGCTCTGAGGTAGGAATTCTTCTCTCTGACAGTTTTCTCTGTCTTCTTGGCATCCTGTGGAGGTGTTTAAAAACATCAACAACAAAAAAAGCAATAATAGGGTTTTGCCACTCATAATATCTGCTTGTGTGACAGCTTCCCACAGAGCGGAAGCTGGAAGTCTTAGAAAGTTACCACTGCACTGTCCATGTTGCTGGGTAACAGCTCCTGCTTCTCGCATGACCCCCAAATTGGAATAATAAATTGCATCCGGAAAAGCTGAATGATGCTGGGATTGCTAGCAGGTGGAGGTGCTGCCTGAGCATGGGGGCACTGGAGCAGGGGGTCCTCCAGACCTGCCTTACTCCCAATCAGTGTTTTCCTGGGATCTGGACCTAAGTCCTGTTTCTTTCCAGCTGGGGTCCGAGGCTCCCGTGGATCTGCTGATGATAGCAGGGGGGAAGCTCCAGTGAGGCTGAGATGAAGCATTGGTGGTCCAATTTGCTGCAGCACAGCTGGGTGCTGACACCCTCTGTCTTCATGGGGCAAGTGCTGGCTACCACCTCACATCACTCCAGCACAAAATCCACCATGCCTCCCAAGGCCTGCGGGAGCGTGAGGATGCCCAGGGCTCATACCCACCATGGAAAGCTTCTTATATTGGTTTGTCTGACTGGGCACTCATATAGATGGGGAAGGCTGGTGCCTTGCTTCTGGCCAGGTCTCCCCAGTGGCAGTGGCCATTACCAAAGCAAAGGTCTGAGATCTGCACCAGTCTGGTTTAAACCTGGCTCACCAGGTCAAGGGATATGGTTATTGAGTGTCTTCACACAGTGTCATCATATTAACAATGAGTGGTTTTAAACCCATTTAAAGCAAAGCTCATGGAACCTTTCAGTATATAAATAAGGGTTTAGATGTCACTGAATATCCTGACATAAACATCCTTGAGCATCTCACTTAAGCTTGATTTGTGTGTGGTACCTGTAGCAGCCTGATGATTTATGTATTTGTTTATTTACTGTGAGGAAGAAGGCACTGGTGACTTTTATTTCGCAGTGTGGTTAAACCTGGTGTAACCCCACCACTACCAAGACATACTGAATGGACACATTTACCCTCTGTGGGAGACATCACACAATACTGTAGCTTGTATTTGCCCAGGAGAGAAAAGTTCTGCTGGCACACAGCATCCTGATAGTGGTGGATGGGACTGAATCAGGACAACGTGTTTTTCCTTTATTTGTGAAAGAATAAGCTATACTGGCAAAATACATACAAATTTATATCAGTATGGCCACTTTTTGTCTATGCACTGAAGTCCTGCTTTGCAAGTTTGCTGCCAGAAGAAGCCACTGCCAGCCCCATGCCAGGCCCAGTCAGCATGTGGATGGCACAGCTCCTGCCCAGCTGCAGCAGGCTGTGTATCCATGCTCTCTCATTTCCTAAAGACAGAGCACTCCCTGTAAAGGTGTGGCACTGCTGTGGGCACAGACAGCCCTGCACTGTGTTGTGAGAACTCCTGTGTGCCTCACATGAGGGGTGTGCCACAGCAAAGCATAGTGTGCTAGAGACCCCATGAGCTTCTTCAGTATTGAAGAACAAGATTGGGCACTCATTCCAAGACCTTTTCATTTTTTGAGCATAAATCGCACATTCTGGCTTCTGATACGGGTGAGGATAAAGAATATGTAAAGCTAAAGGCTACTGTGGCTACTGGCCATGGCAGCTGAAGTGTGGAGCAGCACTAGGTTTGCGTGCTGAACCGAGGACGGTTGGGCAAACCAATACCTTTGTCTTACCCGCCTGCATTTCCCACTGTACCCTTACCCTCAGCTCCCCTGGGAGACTGAGAACACTGCAGCTTCCTACAGAGGCTAATGGGCCCACACCAGGGGCTCAGGTTGGTTTCTAAAATAGAGATCTGTGGTTCCTCCCAACTAGTCTTGGTGTGTGGGAGGATGGTTTTGTTAGTCTGTATGTACGCGAGCTGTTCCGACTCTGCACGGGAAAACACAGCAGTACAAATGAAAGCAAAAGGAGAGGTGGAGAAAACCCGTCACGCTTCTAAAAGTGATTTAGCCAGGATGTTTTTTCTTTTTAGTGACTGAGTAGTCTGACATGTTGCAAAATACAAAGGCTCAGCATATTCCCAGCAGCAGAGTGAAAGCTGGAACTACCCAGAAGCAAAACCTGTCATTAGCAGTCAGCCAGGCAGAACGGGCTCCTGAGTGCCAGGAACAGGCACAGAAGGAAGGAGGGGCTGAGCAGCTTTTCTCAGGGGCCAGCAATGTGCCCCAGCAGCCTTGCAGAGGGCTGTGAGGGCAGAACGTGGGATAGGGATGCTCCCAGACTTCGAAGGGCAGCAAGGAACTACTGTTCCCCCTCATGCACCCCTGTTCTTTAGCACAGGCAGCGAGTTTGCTCCAAAAAAATCAGACCAGTTTTGATCTGCAGTTTTTCTCCCTGTTGTTTTCACTCAGTTATACTTAGCTGCCCTGAGAAATCTCTTTTTACATGTCCTCCCCAGTCCTTGCTGTGATCCATGTCGTCCTGGAGGCATGCAATAATTTAGACTGTGTGCTGTGCAGCTCTGTTCTCCACAGCTTCACAGGATGGAGAAAGTATTGACGTGCCCTGATTCATCTCTCACAGATGTCATCTCCCTAGGAGCTGACTTGAAGGACAGAGGGGCACAGAAAACTCAATCTGGGTAGCACCTGATTCAGAAAGAAAGGAGGAGGAAATTTTATGAACTGGGTTGGATGGATGCAGGGAATATTATAGCTTTGCAAACCCAATGATCCAAGAAGTCAGCACCATGAACCAGTCTTGCTGTGGCCGGGAGCACGAGGGCAAGCCTTTAGGATGACTTTATGTTTCCAAAAGGAATATTCCAAAATTAAGAATATTTTTGCGTTGATGCTTCTTCAGTTGTCCTTACCCATCAGGCCTGACCAACCTCTGAGGGAGAGAAGAAGATGAGGAGAATGTTGTATTTAAGACATGTAGATGTGGCACTTGGGGACACGGTTTAGTGGTGGGCTTGGCAACAGTGGCTTAATGGTTGGACTCAATGACCTTAAAGGTCTTTTCCAACCTAAACTATTCCATGATTCTTTGCTGTGGCTGTGGGTGTCCCCACAGCAGTAAGCACAGACACACTGTCAGGATGTGCCCAAGGGAGCAGCACACCCAGCACCCATGCTGAGCACACAGCTGGGGAGAGCAGAGAATGGATGCTGCAGGAATGATTGGACACAGAGTCTGAGGACATTGCTCCCACCATCACATCCTTTTCTATGGCCTGGGCAGCAAAAAGCAAAGCTCCCCATGCCTGTCTACTGGCAAGAGGTGAGGTGTATTCAGCCACTGAAGTAGAGCATCTTGCCTGGTTGTGTCAGGGGACTGTCCTTCCCTCAGCCAACACAGTCTAAATGGCCTCTCTGAGCCAGCCAGATAGATGTGTTCCATTTTAATCCTTGTCCGTCTCACTCTGCTGAGATCATTTACCTGCTGATAAGCTCCTGTGGTCAGAGATAAAAGGTGAAACTACCAGCCCTTTAAGGATGTATCTGAACATCTTTGCAGCACTTTGCTTCATGAAAAATATGGAAAGATGTTTCATTCATAATATATCACTCATATCTATGTTTGTAAACAGATTTGTCACACCATCTGCAGAATCGTACTGCTGTCTCCTCTCCTCCATATTAATTTCCTTTCCATTTATATAGT
Organism: Manacus candei; assembly: GCF_025592945.1. Classification (NCBI taxonomy): domain Eukaryota; kingdom Metazoa; phylum Chordata; class Aves; order Passeriformes; family Pipridae; genus Manacus; species Manacus candei. The sequence goes on along the minus strand of NW_026138161.1, from coordinate 3,948,310 downwards.
ACAGCTCCTATTTATTTTATTCCCTTTTTACAACTAGATACATTAGGCATCTCTTTTTCTTCCCTACAAAAAGTGTACACTCTCTGTGGGGAAGAATATTTAGTCAATCCGATTTTTTCAGTCTAGTGCATAAAAACACAAGCCAGGACTGTTTGGAGAGGTACCTGCCTGGTTCTGTTTCTCATCTCTTCACATCTGTGTGGAGCAGGTGGGAGGGAAGGATAATTCAGAACAAATGCACTGGTAAACAGGATGCTCTGTCCGTATTTCCTGTCTCCTGTTGCACTGGTGGAGCTTAATTTTCAGGAATCAGCTAAGCCTCAGGTCAGTAATGCTATTATAATTTCTCTGACTTGCTGTAGCTGATACAATATAATACAATACAAATACAGTATGGTGAAGTATTTATACACCTGGGAGCAAAAAGCCAGCCTGCTTTGTTATCTGATTTGATAAGAAATGTTTAGACATGCTCAAATTTAAAAAGTGATTTGCTGAGTATAAAAAAGAAGTCACACGAGAGAGAGGAAGCTTGCAGTTGGCAGCCACTTCTGCAGCCCCTCGGGCTGACCAGCACCCAGGTCAGATGGTCCTCAGCACTGCCCTCACCAAAGGTCCAGGCTTGACCCCAGGCACTGGGAAGGGGTGGCTGGGCTCAATACACATCATGGAGCAGGATTTGACAGGTCTGTAGGAGCACCTCTCCGGCCCCATGACTGTAAATTCACTGTGGTGAGAGGTTTCAGACACTACCTCATCAGTGACCTGAGGCAGGGCACTCTCACTTCTCTCCCTCCAGGGAGGGAGGATCTTTCTTCTTCTTTGCATCGAGCCTAACCCAAATACCTGAGCTTGGGTACAAGGGAGGGACTGGGGTTGACTAATCCCAATAAGAATTTTACCAAGAGTGAGTAAGGGCTCTGGGCTGCAGACAGTGATGACAAATCTTAGAAACTCAAGCCTGTGCTTTGGCAGGAGAGTTTGTTGTTTGGGATTTGGTTGGTTGGTTTTTTTTTTTCTTTTATGGTCTTTTTATCACTTTTCAGCTGTACAGTGTGTTCTCAGATGGTATATCCACAACTTCATGTTTTTCAATTGTGGCCATCATTTTTTCAGCCAACAGAGTAGGGAACAACTGGGCAGTTGGCCAGCTCCTTTCCCATTGAAGCAAAAGGAAACTCTGCAAGAGAGTTTCTCCAAAGCTCTCTAAAGGGATTTTCTGTCGCCATATCCTGCTAACTCCTCCACTCCTCTGACCTCTCAATGCAGACTTTGATGCTGTGAGCTGAGTGCCCCTGCCAGAGAGTCCCACCATCACCTTCTCTCAGGGAAATTGTTCAAATATCCTGTCCCATCACGCTTTGCATCTTTCCAAGAGGCATGTTTAGGCTTATAATATCATGCCTAACACAAATCAGTGAGCAAACCCTTTGTCTGTATATTTGCCAAGGTGTGACTGCCAAAATGGGTTTCTGGGTAAAGCAGAAGCCATGTGACTCAGCTGTGGGGAAGCAGCCAGGACCTTTCCCAACAGTGCAGTCCCCAGGAAAAATCACAAGGTAGGCTTTAAAATGAGATTACTTCCAACCATGTGTAAATGGTCCCTCCTTTGTCTTGGCTGTCTGGCAAATAAAACCTTCCAGAGATTACTCAGTTTAGGTTTTTCCAGCCTTTTCTCTACTCACTGCAGGGCTAGAAACCCTTGTGCTGGAGCTGGGAAGGAAAAACGAGACTCTCCCATGATCCCTTCAGTCCCCTAAGTGCTGAGTTTTGGGCACCAATTGGCCCCCAGGTTATTTTTGAGCCCTGTGCAGGCTTAGCAGCCCAGGAGAACAGAGGTCCTGGGGGCATGGCAGGGAGGAGAAGTCACGTCCATACATGGCTTTGGGTCCACCAGGTTTATCCCCTTCTTGTTGGGCAAACTGTTGTCCCTGGGAGCAATTCAGCTTTGAAACGATTGCATGCAGCTTTGAAAAGGACTTGCATTGTATAACTTAATCGCTGTGGGTCTGAAAAATAACAATCCTGCCTAAAACCATAAAATCTGGCATCAAGACTTACACTTGGCTTTACAGTTTCTCTGTGCTGAATCAGCTCCTGACCCTCCTTGCTGCTGTAACAACCTGGCTGAGCAGGCCATGCCCTCCAGGGAGATGAGCCATTGCAGCCTGTAGTGGGTTGACCCTGGACAGATACCAGGTACCCACTAAGGCCGCTCTCATTCTCCCTCTGCAACTGGACAGAGGAGAGAGAAAAAAAACAGCTAAGAACTGATGAGAGCTAAGAGCTGGGAGAGGTCAGTGACTGATTACCTTCACGGGCAAAACAAAACTCAAAGTGGGGATAGTACTTATATTTATTACTAACAGGATAAGAGCCAAAGAGTGAGAAATAAAACAGTTTTAAAAGCAGCTTACCCCACCCCTCCTTCCATGTTCTCCCTCCTCCCCCCCAGTGGTGCAGGGGGACAGGGAATGGGGGTTATGATCAGTTGTTGTTTCTGCCGCTGCTCAGGGAGAGGAGTCCTTCCCCTGCTCCTGTGAGGTCCCTCCCACAGGAGACAGTCCTTGATGGACCTCTCCAACATGAGTCCATCGCTCAGGCAGCAGTTCTTCCCAAACTGCTGTCCCATGGCTCACTCCTCCATGGGGTGCAGTCCTTCACAGGTGAGCTGTACTGACGTGGGTCCCCCACAGGGGCCACAAGTCCTACCCAGGAAAAACCTGCTCCAGCACAGGCTTCTCTCTCCATGGGATGCAGGTCTCCAGCAGGACCCTGATCCATCTTGGGCCTCCTATGGGGTCACAGCCTCCTTCCTGCATCCACCTGTTCCAGCATGGGCTCCTCCATGGGCTGCAGGGGCACAGCTGCCCCACCATGGTCTGCACCAGGGGCTGCAGGGCCACAGCTCCAGTGCCTGGAGCACCTCCTACCCCTCCTTCTGCACTGACCTTGGGGTCTACTTTGTTGTTCCCGTGTTCTCACTACACTCTCCCCTGGCTGGAATTTCTTCTGTGCAACAGCCTTCTTTTCCTAGATATGTTATCACAGAGGTGTTACTATCACTCCTAATTGGCTCGGCCTTGGAAGTCTGTCCTGGAGCTGGCTGGCATTGGCTCCATGGAACAGGGGAAGCTTCTAGCAGCTTCTAACAGAAGCCACCCCTGTAGTGCCCCCCCCCGCTACCAAAACCCAGCCACAGAAATCCACTATACTGCCCATCTCCAAAAAGGTGCTCTGCTGTTTTCTCAGCCTCCCTCTGCTGTCCCTGCGCTCACAACCTGTCGGGCTCTCACATAATCATGCACAAACACCACGTTTGCAAACATATTTGTTATTACAGCAGACAGGAAGTGATTTAAGTGAGTGCTATAAAATTAACCTCAACATCAGTCAAAAGAAACAAAAGCAAAAGAGAACAGGGTAATTAGATGCTCTTATGAGCAGGATATGCTCAGAATTACTTCTCCATCCCATTACAAATGCTTAGAAACTGCACAGCCTCTCCAGCACAGTGAGATTTTGAAGTGGTTTAATGGGCATTAGGAGTTTAGAACTGATAATGCCACTACCAACCTTATCCTTTCACTGCATGAAAATAGGTGGTGGCTATTGACTGGCCTAAATTGGCTAGTTTTAAAGCTGTATTTGCTGGCTTGGATGTGCTAAAAGTCTCTCCGTGGAGTTTTCAGAGCCTGAATGTAATGTGTGTGTTTAAGGTGGGGATATATTGAGTTTCTTCAATAGAGGGCTGGTTCCAGTGTGTTCTCTACATGCTGAAGAGCTGGGACCTGCTGTAGTTGGGCTTCACATCCTGATAACTGGAGAAAAAGCAGGGCTACTGGATGGTTTATGCTCAGTCCAGACAAACATCTCACTTTGTCTCTTCTTTTTTTCTTTCAGAACAAACTGTTCACGATGTCAATCAAAAAGGAAGGTGCCCACAAGAAGTGGGCTGCCCTGAAGGAGAAACTTGGACCCCAGGAGACTGACCAGTCAGAGGCCAACCTGGAAAATGCAGAGCCAGAGCTGTGCATCCGTCTCCTGCAAATGCCATCGGTGGTGAACTACTCTGGGCTGAAGAAGCGTCTGGAGAACAGCGACGATGCCTGGATGGTCCAGTTCCTGGAGCTGTGTGGGCTGGACCTCCTTCTGGAGGCCCTGGACAGGCTGTCTGGGCGAGGAGTGGCCAGGATATCCGATGCTTTGCTTCAGCTCACCTGCATTAGCTGCGTGCGAGCCGTCATGAACTCCCACAAAGGCATCGAATACATTGTGAGCAACGAGGGCTATGTCAGAAAACTCTTCCAAGGTGAGAAGACATCTTCCTGCTTCATTCATCACATGGCATGGTGGGGGGACTTCCTGTTGCTTATCCTTCTGCCTTGTACCAGGCTTGTTGGAAATTGTTGGTCGCAATGGACTAATGAGATTGTTTTCTTCTTTAAAATAATACTACCATGAAATCACATTGCCTTTGCCACCCAGTGCTGTTTCCACACAAATATTGTCATAGTTTACTGAGAGAGCTGGGGATAAACCCAGCCTTAGCTGTGTGCAGGTATGACCCTTCAGTTGTCAGCAGACATTTGCTATTCAGGCTTTGTGAGCCCCAAGGGCAGAGAGAGAGGAATTGAAAGGGCTTGGAGTCTTGTAAAGAGGAGGGAAAGTGGCACGGTTTAGACTCAAGAGAGCCTGTTTTTTGTGCTGCTCCATCTCTTCCTTCTAGAAGATGGTAGGTAACACCACTTACATTGTCTTGCCATTCACTTGGCTCGTCGTTAGGTATGAAACACATCAGGGCATCTCCTAGAACTTTTTGTACAGCACTTGATGGTGCTGGTGCCAGAAGGATGACTTCTGTGCTGCTCCACAGAGATCACAGCTGCACCCAGAAACCTTTATTAATATCTTTTTAAAATGCATTTAGTCTGAAAGCTGTCTTGCTCCCCTCTTCAGTTTTGAAGTCCCCTTCCTTCCTCTTCACCCTGCGTTTTCTTAACCTGTGTGAAATATGGAGCTGGCCTTTTTATGCTGTGAAAAGCAGCGGAGTATCCTGGGCTTTTCAGTGTTTGAGCTTCTTTGTGTACTAATAAACAAAAAATAAGATGGTCCAATCCACTCCCTCCCAGCTCCTAAGGCTCACAGAGAAAGAGTAGTGGAAAAAGGGAATACATGAGGACTGGTTAGAACAATTGGTCTAATTGATATGCATATTGGTCTCTTCTGCACTAAAAATAAGAGTCATTAATGGACGAAAATGGTTCATCTGCTGTTCTAGAAAACACCCATATGTGAAAATGGGAATTAAATTGTGTGATTGTCAGTGTTGAGATCTTGGCTGCTGTTTCAGCATGTCACTAGGACATGGAAGAGATGAACAACTACAGGCTGCACCAAAATGCCAATAGGGTACCTGTAGCATTTACTGTTCCCACTAGAAGTTACTATCACATAATGTTATTGAGATAGGATATCTAGACACTGAGATATTTTTCTTCCCATCTTCCATGTAGTGGGTCCCCTCCTTCTGTCTTTTTTCTTCCACTGGTCATAACCCATACAGCAGAAGACACTGAGATTCAGAACATTATTGTAATTTTAAATTCTGCTTTGTTTTGTTCTGTTTTTCTTCCAGCACTTGACACAACTAATGTCATGGTCAAAAAGCAAATATTTGAGCTCCTGGCTGCACTGTGCATTTACTCATCAGATGGCCATGCTTTGGCTCTGGATGCCTTGGACCATTACAAGGCAAGTGTTGGGTTGGAGCAGGAGGTATGGATCAGCTCTGATCCATGCAGAAAAGGGTGGGAATGAAGTTTATTTTGCATCATTTTAGTAAAAGAAGCAGGAATTTATAAGGTGAAAACTGTAGGAAATTAGTCCTGGTCAGCATAAGTCTAGGGTGCTGGTCTGTGACTTGTCTGGATGGATGACTACCAACCACAATGTGCTTTCTGGCAGCAAAAGCACCACCAGATCAGCAAAATAAATGGTACCACATTCACAGGTTTCACTGCCCAAGTGCACAGGTATGTGCATCAGTTATCAGAAAGCATGAAGAGATCCAAGAGATGTTTCACTGACTTTCTCTGCCAACTGGAGCCTGCTCCATAATGGAGGAGTGCTGCTTTTTACCTGTGTCTTCCTGTCCTGTCCACAGTGGGATAAACTGATATTTTAAGGTGCTAATTCCATCTGAGAGCCTGTACCACAGTGATAGACATTTATGTCTATATAGACTATTCTTGTCATAGAATCATAGAATCAGCTGGGTTGGAAGGGACCTCCAGGATCATCAAATCCAACCCTTGATCCACTGCTGCTGCAATTGCTAGACCATGGCACTGATGCCACATCCAGTCTCTTCTTAAAAACCTCCAGGGATGGAGAATCCACCATTTCCCTGGGCAGCCCATTCCAATGTCTGATTACCCTCTCTGTAAAGAAATTCTTTCTAATATCTAACCTAAACCTCCCCTGGCACAGCTTAAGACCATGCCCTCTTGTCTTGACCATGCCCTCTTGTCATAATATCACCTGTGTTATTAACAGAGTGTGAAGAACCAGCAGTATCGATTCAGCATCATAATGAACGAGCTCTCCAACACAGACAACGTGCCATACATGGTGACACTGCTGAGTGCTATCAATGCCATCATACTGGGGAAAGAAGAGCTAAGAACAAGGACACAAATCAGAAATGAATTCATAGGTAAGCATGTTTGTTGCACCTAACTTTGTCTGGAGAAAGTCAGTTATCAAGCAGTTTTTATTTCAGATACATCCACAAGGTGCCTGAACAGGTCTGGGGAGCAAAACTGCAAATACTAATTTTCCTTTTTCTTTTGACCTCTATTCTCAATAACCTTTCTGTCACCAGATTTTTTTAACTTTGCTGCTTTCCCATAGCTTTGATTTTTTCTGGAATCCCAGCTCACTTGAGCTTCTTCAGAACAGTTCTATAACCAACCATCTTATATGGCCACATTTCCATATGTTGCAACTCCTTGTAACTGTTGATGAGGTTTCTTCACTCTGTGTCTACTCGGCTGAGCCACAGAAGCTGTCCCGTGACTCAGAAATTCTTTCCAACTGTTTGAATCCTGGGATCCTGGTTACCATTGTTGAAATACACCTCACATAATGGGAGCATCTGAGCTGGTGATCCTGGGCTCTGTTTCTTTCTGTGAAGAGCAAGAGACATTGGACCATGACTAATTTTAGATATCTAATCTGGACTGAGGTCACTCATGTCCCAGAAGTGCCTGTGTCCCTCAGTAACTCCACAGGGATTGTGGTTCACACAGTTGCTGCAGATGTGTATTGAGGTGTCTCATCATTAAGCAAATGACCCTACCCACTTTGATAGATCCATATGAAGATATTTTCACTTTTTTTCTCTCTGCAAAACGTATTTATAAGCATAACATTATATAAAGATCATAATAAATCAGTACCAAATGGGTCATAATGCAAATATATCTTTTTTTTTTTTTTTGTGGTTCTTCCAGGGCTTCAGCTGTTGGATGTTTTAGACAAGCTAAGGTAAGGATCACTGGTTACATTTATTTTATAAGTGAGATTCACGGTCAGGTATCTGTGAAAATTTAATACTTATAAACCTTCAGTTGTGTGAAGTGCAGTGCACCTGGTGGAGTGGACCACTCTTGTGTGCACCCCTTACAGGGGGACCAAAGGCATTCAGCCAGTGTTAAGATGCTCTTGCCAGCCACAGTGTCACAGGGACAGCTGTTGGCACAGATGGCACAGAGAGAGGCTCTGGGCACAGATGGAGTAGCAATGTCCTCACTGAGGCTGTGTTCCAGACTGAGCCTGGAGCAATGCTGTGGGCTCACTGAGCAGCTCACTGTATTCAAAACCTCTTCACTGCTGCTGTTGGTCCCAGAAGCATCCAGCTAAAACAATTTACTAGTGCATATCTGGGCATAATTTAAAAATTATGTTCTGTCAGAAACATCCATGATAAATTCTAGAGTGCGTTTTATGTGAGTTGCAGTTATCCATGTAACTCAAATTGCTCCATCCAACACCATAAAAATCAGGGAAGAGAAGACCTTTCGATAGTGCAGCAAGGGTAGAGTTCTTACACAGGGTGGTTTCGAGAGTGTTGAAAAAGTTAGTTTTAGAGTATCTGGGATTTTTTTTAATCCAGTTTTGAGTAACAGAGAAGGAAGTTTTTCAAGCAGAAACATCACTGGAATATTTTCAATTTGTCTTGACTTTAAAAAAGAAGAAAGAAGGTGGCCCAGTTTCAAAAAGGTGGGAATGCCACTCTGTTGTTACAGCTCCAAGGAGAATTCCATAGCAAGCATACACTGGGCCAGGTTATGCCATGAAAAGTCCCAGTCGTTTGTATATGTTGACTGTAGGAAGAGGTATATTCAGTTCAAGAAAGGATGCACTGATGGCATCTGATCCTTTATATATAAGGCCCAGTTGGGTGCTTCGAATGCTGACTGGCTGAGTCTGAGAGGCAAAGAGATAAAAACCACTTAAACAAAAACAATCATCTGAAAATTAGTGAAGGGCTCTCCAGTGAAAATGAGTGCTGTAATATTGCAGAGACATCGAAGAGGAGGATCTGCTTATCCAGTGTGATACATTTGAGGAGTTCAAGGTAGAAGATGATGAGGAATTATTAAAGATGTGTGATGGCATAAACATGAATGATCATCATGAGGTCTTTTCATCTCTCTTCAATAAAGTAAGTAGGCTCTCCCATGGGGTGCAAAGTCACACAGTGGCAAAGTTAACCCACTTTGCTTGGAACCAGCCTTGCTGTGATGGAAAGCTGCCCTGTCTTCCAGGTGAGCCGCTCTCCGGTCTCCATCCAGCTGCTGTCCATCCTTCAGAGCCTGCTGCACTTGGAACCATCTCATCAGTCCAGCCTCCTGCTGTGGGAGTCCTTGGATGCTGTAGTGAACAGAGCCCTTTTGCTTGCAAATGACAGTAAGAATGTCATATCCATCCAGCTTTGCACATTCCTCTTGTTTTACCTTGTCTCACCCACAGCCCACAAAAGTCATTCCCAAATAATCTGGAAATAATCTGTGGGACTTGATATGAGCTGAACAGAAGCTGGGACAAAGCTACACCTCCTGTATAGGGTCAAGTCTTCATGTGAAGCTCCATCCATGTGGGATGGCCACATTTAGGAGTGGGCTTCAGATTCACAGTCTTGCTTTCATGGTTAATCCCTGAGCTTTGGGTCATGGGAGTCATTGGGAATCTGTCCTCATTGGCATGCTGCCACTGGCACTGGCTTGTCTTGCTGGCAGACTTTTTCAAAACAGTGTTTGTGGGCTGGGAGCATGGGAAGGAAATTGCCTGGAAGCCAAAAGTGTAATTGTGTAAAGTGACACCATGGAGTGGGCTCCGTGGCTCCAGATCTGCTGCTTGGTGAGGGTTGAATAGCACGAACCAGCCTTGGAGCCCCGTTCCCTTCTCTGACCCTGACTCCTTTCTCTAGTTCAAGGGAACACAGTTGAAGAAGTCATGGAGAGGTTGCTGTCTACCAAGAAACATCCAAACAAGCAAAAGCGAGCTGAGAACCGGCTGTCTGGGAGTGCAGCTGGAGGCGCCCAGGGTGAGCCAGAACCATGTGCACGTGCAGCTCGGAGTCCAGTGGGATCATCAAACCCCTCCAAGGCACCGACAACGTCCTCAGGGCCACTTGCCAGTGAAAAGAAGATCTCATCCTGCCAGTTCACAGGCTGCTCTGCTTTGCCAGAGATGTCTAACCCTCCACACAACACTGGTTCCACCCCGGCACCTCCACCCCCAGCACCTCCACCCCCACCCTCTGGCACAGCAGCCATGAACCCCACATCCCTGATGACGAATACACCTCCAGCCCCTCCACTCCCTGGCGTCCCTCCACCCCCACCCTCACTGCCTGGCATGGAGGGTATTCCCCCTCCTCCTCCACCATTGCCTGGAATGGTGGGCATCCCTCCACCCCCACCCCCATTGCCTGGCACGGGTGGTATCCCACCTCCTCCACCCCCATCGCCTGGCATGGGTGGTATCCCACCTCCTCCACCCCCATTGCCTGGCATGGGTGGTATCCCACCTCCTCCACCACCATTGCCTGGCATGGTGGGCATCCCTCCACCCCCACCCCCATTGCCTGGCACAGGTGGTATCCCACCTCCTCCACCACCATTGCCTGGCATGGGTGGTATCCCTCCCCCTCCCCCTCCGTTGCCTGGCATGGGTGGCATTCCACCCCCTCCACCCCTCCTGCCTGGCATGGCAGGAGATCACATAGAAGCTGTGGTGGCCTCCCAGTTCAGCTGCCCTCTTGGCATGGGCCGGCCTCCCCGCAAGGCAGTGAAGACGCCAACGCTGAGAATGAAGAAGCTGAACTGGCAGAAGCTGCCCTCCAACGTGGTGAGAGGTGGGTGGCATAAAGTCACAGCTGCTGTAGGGGTGATCCAGGGGAGGAAACGCTATCTTTGAGTTTGTCAAATGTGGTTGACTCCATTTAGATACAGAACTTTCCTGATTTCCTTTACTTTTGACCTGCAGAGCTTAAATAAATAAAAGTAGTGTGAAACTACTAGTATAATACAGTAACCATTCCAACTAAATCAGTACTGTGGGATAGCTTGTTTATAACTAAAATAGTTAGAAATTAAAAGAAAAGAAAGGGAGATGGGAATATTTTCCTAATCCACCATGACATGCCTTATGCCTGAGTCCTCAACAGGCTCTGATCTGAGTTCCCCAAACTTTCATTCCCCACTTCGTCTATACTTGTATCTTGGAATATTAAAGTCATGAGTAAGAGTGCATTTGAGGATCACATCACATATCTCTTGATTTTTGGGTTACATTTCCCTCTCCTAGTGGATCCAAGGAGGAGCATGAAATGTGAGAAGAAGCCAGGACAAGCAATGTCAGCTTTGTCCTATACAAGCAAGGCATCCAGTGCATAGAAGTAGGCAAAGGTGAAATCTAAATAAGCCATGTTTTCAATCACAAGAGCAGTAAATTATTGGGATTATTTCAGTAGAGACTTCCAGAGGCATGTTAGGGTGCTGATTGTTTTTTAAATAGATTTTAAGAAAGTACAGTGGGAATTCATTCGAGCAGTCCCATAGCCAGCATTATACAAGAAAGCTCAATTATAAAATGATAAATGGAGAAGGTCAGAGTCAGAAAATGTCCAAGTTGTGCCCAGTCCCTCAGTTAGCATGCAAGGAAGCAAAAATAACATCAGCCAGGGGACTAAAAAAGAAATGTCCAAGCTCTCTCTTATGCTGACCCAGTTTGCCCACCCTGAAGGAAAATGCAGTTGTACAGAGAGGGGTGGGGCTGTACAGCCTCTGTGTGCCCAGTGCTGCCTCCCCTTACCAGCACATCCTGGGGTAAAGCACCAAGTTGAATTGCCCTTCAGGCCCTTTGAATCCCACGTTTGGGAATTGCCCCTCCTCAATAATGACCATTTATCCAACAGTAAATACGCCCCTTCTTATTTCATTCATCTTCTGAGGAGTGTCCCTTCTAGCAACTCACTTTGCCCCGAGAGCCAGGAGTTTTCAGCTGTCCCTGTAGCCAGTCTGAACACTTTGTCTCTTTTTCAGAGGGTCACTCGATGTGGGCTTCGGTGAGCAGCAGCAGTGAGGAAACTATAGAGCCCAACTACACCAGCATAGAGCAGCTGTTTTGCTTTCCACAACCAACCCCCAAGGAGAAGACAGTCACCCCAGTGAAGGCAGAGCCAAAGGAGGTGAGGAGGTCCCACTCATTCTTTTGAGTAAAGATCACTGCAGACAGCTCATCTAACGTGAGATATCTTCTTTTTCTTTAATGAAGATCACATTTTTGGACTCCAAGAAAAGTCTCAATTTGAACATATTTTTGAAGCAATTTAAATGGTAAGATATGGCCAGTTTTCGTGACAGTTGACAAAACTTTGAGCAGGTTTTGCGGTACCTGGAAGGTCCTCACGAAATCTGTTCTAGCCAATGTGCTTTGGTGGTCCATGTTACTGAATCATCTGAACATTCCCCTGCTGGTCCTACAGTGCCTTTAAAATACTGAGTTTAGAGGTTTAGTTATGTTTTTACATACAACATCCCCATATGTTGGCAAAGGCATTACATCTCCATGTTACAGATAAAGTTGTGGCACAGATTCTTAGGGTGACTTAGGCTGTGAGATGCATCTGGAAGTTAAATCCCTCCTCAAAACAGGTCCAATGGAAAAGTTAAGAATTAAATTTTATCTTAAGATTAAAAAGTGCCCAGAGACAGGATGTGAGTTGCAGGATTCATCTCTGATCTGGAGTCATTTGACCAGGGCCAGAAGCAAAATTTGGGTCATAGCAGGGATCCAGATCCAGATTCTAATTTAATTGTGGGGAGGTATCTTTCCTTTTGGATTATTGTGACTCTCACTAGGGAAAGCACAGAGTGCTTGCACAGATAAAAGTCTTGGTAGTGAAAGAGTGGTCTTTGGGTGATGGCTGCCTCTTCTCCTCCTTCCTGCAGCTCCAATGAAGAGGTGACTGCCATGATCCGGAATGGAGACCGGACCAAGTTCGACGTTGAGGTTCTGAAGCAGTTGCTGAAGCTGCTTCCTGAAAAGCATGAGGTCAGGAGGAAAATGGTACCCTTACCAAAGGTTCACAAAGCTGAACACACAGTGCAGTCCTGCAGTCTTAATTCTTTATTTCCCATTAGATAGAAAACCTGAAGGCCTTCAAAGAAGAGAAATCAAAGCTAGCAAACGCAGATCAGTTTTATCTTCTCCTCCTTCAGATTCCCAGGTAAGGATGTTGGTCATGAACTTCAGCCCAGTCTTTTTCTTGGTTTACCTCTGGGAAGTTTAATTCTGTTTATAGGAGCCTGACAGACCAACACTGATGGGTATAACTGGTGGATTCCCTCTTCCACCTTAGAGCTGTCCCTTTCCCTGTTAGCCTTAGATGGAGGGCTATTCCTGCTCCAGCACCTCCTCTCCCTCTGAAGTAGCAGAAGCTGATCCAGACGCAAGGTCAGATCTGCCCGAGGAGGCTCCATAACCTACCAAAAGGCAGTGCCAAATGCAGTGCCAAGAAGGGGGAGCCCACCTCTCACACAGTGGTCAGTCTTCTCTTTGCTGATCACAGTGTGTCAGCAGAACCTACATCCCCCCTGGCCCTCAGGGCGAGAGGCAGCCCTTCGCCTCCCTCCACAAGCCACAGACAGTGGTTTGATGTGGATGTGGTGGGCAGCAGTGCTGTGGGCTGGCACGGACTTGCTGGTGTTGTGGGAAGAGGGCTGCTGTGGTGGCCAAGATCCCAGTTCCTTTACACTGTGAATCAATCTCCATCCTCAGCTATCAGCTGCGCATTGAGTGTATGCTGATCTGTGAAGAGACCATCGTCGTGCTGGACATGATCCAGCCTAAAGCTGAAGCCATCCGGAGAGCCTGCGAAGGTAAGTGACCTGAGCTTATTTCTGGATCTGATTTATGACAGGAAGCTTTAATCCCCACCCAAACTCCCCTGGAGCACTGCACTGTTAACCCCAAAACTGCCCTGGAGCTCTGCAATATTACTACCCAATCCCCAAATCCCCAAAGAACTCCCCTATGGTCCATTCACTGGTTTGTTGCAGCACATGAGGTGCAGCTGTAGGTATTTCCAGTGATGGTTAAGGCCATTAACAGAACCAAAGATCATTTTCCCTTACCCTCAGCCCTCTTTTTCTGCAGCAGATGTATTCCTCTGAAACAATGGTGAAGCGCTGGAAACTCATCAGCCCTTTCAAAGGAGCTGAATTTAGACAGCAGAGCTGGCCCCATTGCAGCTAATTCATCCATCCAGCATTATTTGCCAAGTTAAGACCTTCATAGAGCAATTTTCTCTGCTGCCAGAAAAGTCCACCCCAAACTTCCCCCAGAAAGTAGTGGTGCTTTAATATTTCCCTGCCTACAAATGGAACCAGAAGAATAAGCTTGTTATTTTGGGTTATAAAACTGCTGATGCTCAAATTTGGTGAGTACACAGGGAGATTAGGCAATAGGTTTTGGCTTCCTATGGCAGAAACCTCTGGTCCCACTCCACTGAGAGCAGGATGCTCTTTTTGGCACTGTCAGGTGTTACCTGTCCTACAGAGCCGGTTCCGCCAACTCCTGCTGTGGGTTTCTCCAGCTGGCATTACAGCTGCTTGCTGGGATAAATTGAAGCTCTCCCAAAAAGTGTCTTCCCAGCAGCCCAGTTGTCCTTTTGGAGCTGTTCTTGACTCAAAGCTGAGTGCTTCAGAGAGCACACCACTGCAGCACCCTGTCATAAGCGCGAGGACAGGGACTGTACCCTTCACACCCCGATGATAATCACCTCCACCATGCAAGACCAAGAACAGGGTGAGAGTGTCTTGTTTTACCAGCTGGTAGATAATCACAGGGCTGTCAGAACTGGCTTCACCGCACAGCTGAATGAAGTTGGCAGGATTAAATTTGCAGCCCAGTTACCCTCACCCACACTGGGGCACTTCCAAGGAAGGTGGTGAGTTGAAGCCTGTAAGCGAGGAGGGTCCAACTCCAGGTTATTTGCTGTTAGGAATGAGAGACCAGATTGAAGACAGAAACATAAGTCAACAGAAGCTTGTACAACTTGTGGAATTGAATCTATTTAAACCAGTTTCTCTGGAGGTTGTGCCATTGGGCTGCAAAGCTGAAATACCAGATTTGATTTGGTGGAATTCAGAATCCCAGTTTCAGTTTAGGAAACGTTCTGGTGTAACAGAGGCTTTTACTTAAAAGTCCTTTATGTTTTTCAGATCTTCTGACCAGTCATCGCCTGCCACTCTTTTGTCAACTGATTCTCAAAGTTGGAAACTTCCTGAACTATGTAAGGGCTTATTTTGTCTTGCCCTCGCCCATTACAGTCTGTGATTGATCTCCTTTAGGGTTGTAATTTGGGTGGACACGAGTTACATGTGCTTTCTTTCTCTCTTGTAGGGGAGTCACACAGGCGATGCCGATGGGTTTAAGATCAGCACTTTGCTCAAACTAACAGAAACCAAAGCAAACCAGACCCGTATCACACTGCTCCACCATATTCTAGAGGTACCACTGCCAAGTCCTGCATGATAGGGAAGAGGGAGGGTTTTATTATGGACAAACCATTTCTCCTACTCTACTTCCAGTTAATGCCACATGCTCATACTCATACCCTCCCCGGCTACCCACAGAGTGTCACAGGTCAGGAGTGTTTGAATCACTTTGGCTGGGGGAGGTTGCTTGTTGTCACTACTCAGGAATCTCCTTATTTTAAGACTTGCTCTGCTTCCCTCCATAATCTTTCCCTACAATGTCTGGAACTTCCTTTTTCATATTTGTGCAATCTGCACATCAGCAGCTGCAAACCACAGAGCGTGTGACTACCAAAGCTGTCCTGGCTGCTCTGTACCCATTCAGCCTTTCTGCCTTTCCATGGCCTCTCCCTTTTCCACCAGATTATGCTTGAGCTTTTCATGCTATTTCCTAAGCCCCTGTGGCTTTCTTTCTCCCTGCAATGCTGTTTTTACCTTTTTTCTGAATGCTCTGCTCTGCCACTTTCATTCATCAAGGTCCCTCTGTTCTGGTTATGCATGTTCAAGCACCACTTTAGCTGGCAGTAGCTTCAGCAAGGACAGCTGAGAAAGTAAAGAATGCAAATAAGATTCAAGGCCTTTTAGTACCCTCCTGAGACTGTAGGAAGTGTCAGACTGCATCAAAGTCCTGCCTCCTCCCATCCTCAAGAGTAGGTGTCTCAAAAAAGGGCAAAAGAAGAGCTTAGCTTTGCTTTGAACTATGAGTATTTCTCAGGGTTCAGTCCTCTTGTATGTTTTTATAGCCCAGAGAGATGCTTTTCCTCTCCAAATGTGCAAACTACAGACAGCTGGGCAGCAGCAGGTCATGGCACAGTTATCCTTCCTGGACACTTCTGGCCATGTTCCTTCCCCCCAGCTTCCCCCCAGTTCCTGCCACACAGCAAATAACTCTTCTTTCTCTCTTCCTCTTCAGGAAGTAGAAAACAGCCACAAGGACCTACTGGAACTGCCAAAGGATCTTGAATATGTTTCAAAAGCAGCAGGGTAAAATTGTGTGTCACTTCCTTTGAATTAAAAACAAAAATAAATCGCATGAACATCAACAATATACCAGAAATTAGGACACACACAGCTGGCATAGCATATTAACAAGATGGCATCTTATATAGTTTGAACCAAAAGATTTGGTTGATGAATGTTGAAAGCCCTTTAATATATAATAATTCTACTACAGCTGGCAACACTTAGGGCTGAAATTTGCAGAGCATTCAGTTAAAGCTGCCTTCCAGACCCTTCCAAAATATGCACTGCCTTTGTGGTGGCAGGAGCTTGTGAAGGCCAGCTACCCAGAAGCATTTCTGAAGTGCCTTCGGACAGGGAAAGTGAGCTAATGCTGAGCACTCCAGGTGGATAACAGTTTTGTGAACAGGTGGACTTTTTTTGGCCTTCATCTATCCAATACACAAAGTTTTAGGTAGACCTGACAGCCTTTCCATAAGGTCTGTGGAAGGAAGCTGTTTTCTGCAAGCTTGGACTGTACAGAGAGTTCAGAGCTCATGTTCCAGTTCAGTGAAGTGGTGGGAAGCAGAGGGACATCCAAACCATGAGCTCAGACTTGCCCACTCTTTGGTCAGCACAAGATGCTGGAGTGTCAACTAACGGTAGGGTTCTGTATGATTTCAGAATTAATCTTGATATTATACGCACGGAGTCCGGTACCAATTTAAAGAAGTTGCTGGAGCTTCAGCGGAAAGTCTTATCATCAAATGATGATGTGAAACAACAGTACGAGAAGCCAATCCAGGTCAGTAATGGAGCTCACTTAGGTCTCCCTCATTACGCACTCAGAAGCTGCGTGTGCTACATTTGCAGCTGAGGAGGCTCAAGACAGGAGGGAAAATATTGCCACAAGACATGCTCTCAGATGTGGAAATAGGCTGCAATGCCACACAAACTGTTGTTGTGCAGTTGCTAGCTCCACTCCAAAACTACATAACTTTGGTGAGGCCATTTCTTGAGGTGTATGTCCCAGCTGCTCTCTCCATGCTTTTGTGTAACTCCTCACTTTAAGTGAAGATGTTCACCCGCTGTGGGGATCACCAGAGTAAAGCCCTTTGCTCAGGATTAAGCTCTGCATGGAGCTTTCCATGTCTTGCTCAAGCCACCCCTTTAAACTGGCACAGGATGGTTGCCAGGAGCAAAGATCATCTGTAAATCTTCATTTCTTCCTACCTGCTTCCAATAAGCTCTGCTTCAGTTAAAAGCCAGGACCCAGAGTCCTGCTCCAAGCTCTTACATCCTTTCTCTGTAAGTGCACTTCACTCCTTGTCCTCTGGATGGTGTTTTACTGTGTGTGTTTAATGCATTTCAGGATAGCATCGATGCCTCCAAAAAGCTGGAAGAAGAATTTGAAACCATTGAAAGGAAGAGAGAAGAACTTGCAAATTATCTCTGTGAAGACCCAAGCAAGTTGTCCTTAGAGGACATATTTAGCATCATGAAGACCTTCAGAGATCTCTTCATCCGAGCTCTGAAGGTTGGAATGATGATGAGCATCCCTAGTACTGGCACATCCTCCACTCCAATAGGCAGGGATGGGATGGGCACTGGAATCTGGTGGGGGAAAGATGCTGGTTATGGGCTCCTCCTTTTGGCACTTGGCATGAGGCACCCAGTGAAGCACTGTCTTAACCCTTCTCCACTGCATCCTCGTGCAGGGGTGGTGCTCCTGACCTGGCCCCTCTCACCCTCTTGGCAAGACAGCCCTTATTCCCAGTGCCCGTTATATTTATTGCACAGGATAAGGCCAGAATTTTTCCTACTTCATCTATAGATCTTCTTTCTCTTCATCAGCTTCTAGCAGACATTTAGCCAACCTTCTCATGCCCCTGTTACCTCACTGCAGGAAAACAAGGACAGAAAGGAGCAAGCTGCCAAAGCAGAGAAGAGGAAAAAACAGCTGGAAGAGGAAGAGGGGAAGAGACAAAAGGGAGAAAATGGAAAAGTCAGTGAGTATCTGAAATGGCTTCAAAAAAGAGATATGGAGCCAAAGGAGCTCTTTGCTGGTCCTGCTTTAATGGACCAGTAGTGGTAATCTATTTTGTGGGTTTCCAGGTGCCAGCTGACTAAAGGCTTTTAGGTGTCTTAGAGCCATAGCTAAGAATTGACTTTCCGCAGTTGCAGCTGGGCAAAGAAGTTAATTTTAGGTTTGCTGACTGAACAGCAGAAGAAAAAAAACCACCAGAAATTAAAACATTTCAGTTAACTTTTTCAGTTTCTAAACATAACTTATGAATACCAAATCTAACAAGATATTTGTCTTCTCCTCCAAGAACCTTGTACACACTTGAATAATTTCTCTTTATCACAGGCTACTGATGTCCCAAAAATCTTGCATATAACTTATAACTTTCATCTCTGGATGAAAGCAAAAGACTGCAAAATATGATTTGAAGAAGCTGAGAGGATAGAAAAATCAAAAGTATTTTCCCTCCAAAAAAAAAAGTCCCCTACTAACATGGATAAGAAACAGGGCATATTTCAAGGTCGTAGCACAACCAGGGACACATCTGGGCTGAGCTGGTACCACTGGTGCCAGCCTGTAGCACTGAAACTTTGGAGTAAATGCCTTTTCTTCAGCTCGTACACACTGTTGTGGGGTTACAGAGCATGAGCTGCTCCCAGGCCTGATATTGGTGCCTTGCTCTTGCCCAGTGGTTGCTTGTACTGGGACAGCAGTACCCACCCCATGGGCAGATTTAACACTCATCTCTCTCTCTCTCCCAGTTAAGAAGGGTTTGGGGAAGCAGGACGAGGTGTGTGTCATCGATGCACTGCTGGCCGACATCAGGAAAGGGTTCACACTGAGAAAGACAAAGAACAGGCACGAGTCGGATGCAATTCCTAAACCCTTGTCTGAGGAGAGCCCGGAGGAAAGCCAGTCTGGTAAGGGCACAGACCTGACTGTACTGCTGTTATTCATTCCCATCTGCCTCTGAGCCTGAGCCAAGCAAGCACCAGCAAGAAGCCTCTGCGTTTGCATTTGGGGCATTTTATTTAAGAAAGCTTTGCAGCCAGTGCTGAGGAGAAGAGGAGCAGAGAGCCTTGAGCTGTTGCCAGACAGATCTGTTCCAGTATTAGCAGGAACTTGGAGCAGTATGGCCTTGCACCTGTGCTGATAAGCCCTCTGAGATGCTTGACCCATGTGTCAGCCACAGCACCATGCTGATGGGGCACTGGTGTTATCCCCACACAAGTCCCCTCCGTGCTGTTGAGTCTCAGTAGCACAGTGTGTCACTGCCTTGGAGTCTGCTGCACCCCATCTTAGTCTATGCTTGGGAATCTGAAGAAGCCCTTCAGAAAAGATTAGAAACCCTATTTGCAGAAGCACCCAAGTTCTTCAGGTGTTTGTGAGGAGACAGCCCGTGGGTTTAGCTTTTTCTTTGGTCTCTTGACCTCAGTGTTAGTGCACACTAGGTAAGTCCAAGGACATTGGTCTACCACAGAGCCCATGGCTTTCCTTGACCTGTTCTGCAAGAGCAGGATTAGACTGGTTAATGGGCAGCTCTGAAGTCCTCACACAGCCAAGCCAGCAGTCCAACCTGGTTCAGGACCTTGCAGGTTCTCTCTTCCTGCCATAGACCTTCAGGCCTCCTTGCAAGTCCAGGAGTTTCCATGGAAATCACTCAGTTGGCAGCAAAACACACCTGCTGAAGACAAAGCAGGGGCTTTGCTGAGCTGGAGCCTTGTAGTCCAGCCAGGGCGACCACGTGGGTATAAGGCGGGGAGAGGTACAGGGAGGATAAACTAGTGCTGCTCTGCATAGCTGCTTCAGGGTCAGTGCTCCCTCTGCAGGCAGCTGCTCACCTGTAACCTCTCCCAGTGGCAGAAGCATCTTGGTTGATCCCTGGTGCAGCTCTGCAGCTGTGGCTGATTGCATGTTTTTTGTTTAAAGGAAAGAGCATTAAGGATCCACAAGCAGCCGGGAAGCAGATCAGTGATGAGACCAAACAAAACAAGGATGGTCATCCCTCAGAAAGCGCTCCCCCCTCAGCCACTGCCCTGACGGAGATGGGCGGAGGTGTTACAGATGCTTCACCTTCAGACCAGGTGTTACCTAAAAACAGCGCTGGAGGAAGTTTGCCATTGGAGTCCCAGACCAAAAGTCCATCCGTGAGCTTGGTGGAAGCTGATGGGGCTGCTCAGCTCATGCCTGGCACTGGGATGGAGCAGACAGACAACTGGGCAAGCCTCCAGCCGAGCACAAAGGGCAGCTCCCTTGCCTTCTCTTTGGCTGACACAGGCTCAAGGATAAGGTTTGTGAGCAGCAGTTCAGCCACTGCTCTGAGAGACCAGCTCAGCTGGACTAATGGGTCCCTCTCAGAAGGCCAGGACAAGGAATGCCCATCTGATGGCTCAGAGAGCTACAGGCTGGCCCAGGAGCCAGAACCCCAGCTGAGCAAGACCAGAATGGACCCCGGCAGCGCTCAGTCTGCTCCCTGCAATGAGCCTCATCAGGCAGAGTCAAAAGAGATGACAAAAGAAAATGAAGACCCTGGTACAGACTCGCTGTTGGACACCTCTCAGGAGAAGTCCTTCTCAGAGGAGCCAGCCACTGACTCCTCTTGTTCGGCAACACTCACCCCAGAGCAAACTCACACCGACAGGGAAAAGCAGAGGCCACCTGGGAAACGGAAGAAGAAGAAGAGGCACAGCAAAAGCTACTCAGGTAGCCTATGTCATAAATAGCCCTTGGGAACTGACTTAAGTGTGGGAGCCCTCCTCATATATTTGCATATAGATGTTCCTCCCCACTTCAAGGCCCAATGCCACCTGCCTCTAGAGCCACACTGTTTCACAGAGCTTATTATTTTTTTAAACCTGAAAAACCCAAGCATAGTTCATTCGTGTGACATTTATAAGTAGTTTATAAACGGGTAATGATGAATCAATAATTAAAAAGCCCATTACACATACGCAGTAAGGATGGCAATAAGCACATCTGTCAAGTGTGCTAAAGACAGCTACAAGGCATGGTTATGTGCAAACAAGAGCTCCATTAGGCTCCAGAGCAGTGATTAAGAGCAGTTAATACTCGGTACTTAATCAGCGATCACCCCCTCTGAACTACTTATAAACACATAAAGGCAGCAACATCAGTGCTGCCGTGGGGTTGTTTGGTTTTTCCCCTGCTAAGCCTCCTTGAAAGAGCACTTTGCCTGACAGCCTGCCCCAGGGGTACTTTAGGTAGCTCCTAAACATCAGGCCCTCAAACCATTACTGCAGGGTGAGGGGACAAAGTCATTAAAAATCATTAAAAAAGAGCATCTTGCTGATGCTTCTGCCCCCGAATTGGGCTGCCCTGCTGGTGTCAGGAGAGGGCTCGGCTGCTGGAGCCACACAGGTCTCCACCTCACAGCAGAAGTCCACACCCAGTCCAAAAACTGGGAAGAATGTCCCAATCCTTTAGACTCTACCGAGCTGAAGCCACCTTTGGGTGGCTAATTAGTCCCAAATTAGAGATGACTCATAGGGAAGACGTGGGTCTGTCAGCCTTTAGAAAGATACAGTATACTGTCCAAAACCTGTTTTCTGCAAGATCCTGGGGTCAAACAAATGGGCAGGAAAGTGGGAAAGTCTCTTTTTATCAATGTTTAATGTTTTTCCTTCCAAGGAAAATGGAAGAGAAAGGAAAGGAGGGTTTGAGCATCCATTTCTGAGAAAGACAGCATGGGTCAAGCAGCGACCACAGAGGGACTTACCCTTTTAATGCAGCATGGCCCAAGGCTGTAGTTATTTACCTTTCTAAACCTGCCTCTTTCCCCTAGTTAAAAACAAGCCACAAAACAGAAGTGGTTTCCTAGAACAGTGGTATCCAAACTTGCTTCCCAGGAGGCAGGAGCTGCAGCAATGGGAGCATCCCATGCTCCCAGACCTGGTGATGTTTTCCTGACACCTGAAATTAGTACTTCTAGCTTAAGAACTGCCCCCATCCTGCAAAAGCTACAGGGTTCCCTGGGGCATCCAGGGATGGCATCAGAGGGGTTGGAACCAGATTATCTTTAAAGTCCCTCGCAACACAAACCATTCAATGATTCCATGTTCCTGGGAACGTCTCTGCTATTAGACAGCATTTTCATCATCAAAAGTTCCCTGTTGTTGCCTTTGCCTTGCCATGATCAGATATATTTAGTGTCTCTCTTTTGTTTAAAAGCAGAGGTTGAGAGTGATACTGGAGATAATAAAACAAAAAAAGGTTGTGTGACACAATGAGGTATGTAAACTCACAAAGGTGTTTTTGTGTGAACTAACCACAGCATTGGGACTTCACAGACCTAATCAGTATTCAGCATATCAGCTAAGCTTTTTGTCTTTGTGTCTAATCACGAATACATGTGAAATAAATTTGTTACTCTGATTTTTACTCTCCAGGGTGTTGATCTTGCATTGAGTGGAGTCAGTGCTGACCTCCCTTCAACACAAGATCACAGCCCTCATGTTCATCCTCTGTGTCAGCAGCAGCCAAACTGCCTTTCCCTGCAAATAATTAAAAGTCTAGAATAATTATTCTAACCAAATAATCAAACTTCACATGATGAACAAAGTCCTTGCTTTGATCCCATTATTTTCTCAAAAACTGTAAAAATGCAATTTCAGTACCTACCTCCAGCAAAGAATGGTTGGTTTGCTTGTGGGTAACCACTTTCTGTAACACCATTTAAATACGGGTATCTGGAAAAGGGGATAAAACACTGGACTCAGGAACAAGTACCTGTTGGGGCAAGATACCAGCTCCCACTCAAAGCTAAATACGACTCCAGAGTTGCACACAAGTTCCCTGCATCCTCCACTGATGCTGCCAACATATGGTTGCCCCTCAAGAGCAGTTTCAGGATGAGACTCCTTTGCAAAACTTTGTCTGTTTTTACAGCAAGTGGAAAGAAAAGCAAGAAAAAGAAACAACCAAAACACCCACTGTACTGAAATTGCATAGTTACGCATTGCCCTTTCCATGCTGATGAGCATCTCTTATGAACTAAATCAATATTGTCAAATTGCTCTTTGTCTCATTTCCTCAAAGGAATGTATTTATTCTCCAGCATGCCCAGTTCCCTGGGGCTGGGAGCCCAGCTGGGAGCCCTGCTCCCACACAGCCCATCAGCCCCAGCCCCTGGGATGGCAGAACAGAGGAATCTGTGCAGGATTTCCCCACAGAACTGCTTTTGTTCCTGCACCTGGATTATCATTTCTAGCAGAAGAAAATGGGATATGCGTTGGGTAGTTACAGTCCTGACTACTCCTGCCCTCCTCTCGGCCCTTTCTGTGCAGTACCACAGGATCACATTAAGTGGAAGTAGCTCTGTGGATTTAAAAATCCTAAGGAAGATTTACTGCAGGAGCAGAAAATAGTAGCAGTGAAGCATAGGTGGGAAGTACATCAGGACCAGTGATTGTGCTACACTGGGAGGGCAGCTGGAACTGTGAGTTAAGCTTATTAATACATATTAGAATTATATGTATTAATACATAATACAAATTATGTATCTTTTCAAGCTCTGGGGTTCCAGCATGCAGTCTTAAAAACGTAGTCTTTGAAAAATTAAAAAAAAAAAAAAAGAAAAAGAACAAAAAAACCACAGACAGCTTTGCTTTGTCCTTAAGAAGACATAGGAATGCAACACAGAGGAAGGCTTGGACAAACAGTGCCTTTATGAAGTGGCCAAGTGAGGCAGGAGTTTCAATGCATCTTTGGAATGCAGCACCTGGCATCACACCAGGAGCATCTACATGGGCTTCAATGCCAAGAGGGCAGAGATGAGCTGCACCTTGAAATCTACAATTCTCTTTTTCCACTCCTCCTATCTCTATGTCACACAACAAGGTCAGCAGGAAAAAAAAAACCATTTGCTTCTCTTTGTCTCCCACCACAGTGCTTCCTCTCCCAAATGCAGATCAGGTCCATCCCTCTTCATATGACAGACTCAGCAAGCCTGGAGTGCTCCCATTCAATCTTTTTAACTAGGATGTTCCACCTGACTTTTTTTATTTTATTCTATGTTTTGGCACAAGCACACCTGATCTGTTCAAGTCACCATCTTGGTACAAGATATTGCAGATATTGAGTTCTGGCCTCACCTTGACTATATCTTGTTATGCAGAAATTTCTGTGGTAATGCTGATGTTCCTTAAATGTCAGCTTTTTCACCCAAGGATTAGTATCCCACATTATCTTCATATTCCTGAAAGAAACGGTTTAGTTGGTTTTCCTCTGAAATCAATGTACAGGTGGGTATACTGTGTTTGTGTGTACACTGGTAACATCTGAACTCATTTCCAACCAAATTCAGAAAGAGCTGGAAGAAGGGCCATTTAACAAAGGTGATAGTCAAACAGAACAGAGACTGTAACAATGCCTGAACTCAGGAGAGCTGCTGTTTAAGTTTCCTTGCTTAGACTCTAGAGAATTCCTACTGACAAATGCTCTTGTCTGTTTGTGCAGCTTCCCTATTCCTCTCCTCCTATCTGTATGTTACTCGGAAAAGTTAGGAGAAAGAAAAGCCTTGAAAACATAAGTCCATAAGCAACTGGGCTTTGGCAATTTCCCTGCTCACAAATCTACTTGATTTATTCCCTAGAAAATAAAAGAAAAACCAAATCAGGAGCACAGGCCAGCACTCAGAGACCGCAGCTTGGTGAGGAGGGAGGGAAGGGGCAGAAGGGCAGCTTTGACATGCACATGGCACAGCAGCACATCAACCCTTGCAAAGAGACAGAAGTGTTTGAGAGTCAAGGTCTTTCTTTAATTCTAGAGGAACAAATGCTTCACCTCCCCTTCTGCAGACCCAATATTGTCTGTGGGCAGTTTTTAAATGGACCACGAGGATGTCATCGAGCTAATGCTCATCCTCCTGTTTGGCCTTTGCCTTCATGTCTGCCATTAGAAATGGTATTTGGTTTGGTTATGGAGTAAGACAGGCTCTTAAAAGTGTCAGTGTGCTGCCCCAGCCTTCTGACAGTCCTGCTAAATCCTCTGGATTTAGTAAGTTCAGCGATTTAATATCTAGAAAAATATATGTTGTTGGACTGAACTAGCACCCAGCTTGAAAGCAAAGTTGCCAAAACTCTTGAACATTAGGATTGGTTCTGGAAACATGAGGTTTTTATTAAATACATAAAACTCTACGTGTTTTTAGGTTATCTGAAGAACAGATTAAACTGGTTTCCCTAGTAGTGCCCCATTAGATACACATGCATGCAAAAAGATGCTTCTGTTCATAGTTCCAAATAATTTGCATTTCCCCCTCCTCCTGCAGGTGTCACAGCAAGGCAGAAGGTATAAGAGGGACCAAGTGAACCACTCTCATGCCCCTGGAGTGCTGCCAGCTTGTCAGAAACGAGGTTCTGCATCAACGAAATGCCACCATGGACACCTTCTGCCCCACCTAGATGCACCACTTCTCCTCCTGCAGCCTTTCCCTCCCCTCCCGAGGACCTAAAGAGCCTCCTCAGAGACTTTGGACCCCTCAGCCCATGCCTTACACTGGGCATCTGGGAAATGGGGGACAGTTCTGCACATGGCAGCAGTGAAAGGGTCAGACCTGTCATCCACCATCCTGGAAGCTGAGTCTTTCAACCTGCTCTTAGGCCAAACTCTTCTTGAAATGACAGCTGAGTGTGGCCTAAGAACGGACTGCAGTGTTTAGCCCTCAGAGAAATGTTAAAAATAGCAGTGCCTCAACTAAATTAAGGGTATAAATTAAGCAGTGGCTGTACCACCACAGGTGGAAGTGTGTTAACTCCCTCCTCTCATCGCCCACTGACGATTTATATTGGATCAGGTCCGAGACCCAGATGAGACAAATGTATTTTTACTCTCAGTCATTTAAAGCAAGGGAAATCAGTTACAGCGAGAAAAAAAAAACATGTAAAAGAAAAAAGATATGTTTTAGTAGGCATATGGCCATATAAACAGTGTCTGGTTCCTACATGATACTTATGTGCAATTGAGTTGAAGCACGTCAGTAGTCTTAAGTAGTCTTGTCACACACACTGATGTGTCCATCAACTTTTGGAGAACCAGGGGCCTAGTTTCTCTTATTAAAGCAACAGGAAGATGTTTTCCAGAGTGCTCTGCCAGACACATTTTCAGCTTATCCCTTAGTAAGTCTCTGGGTTTGACTTCTGTTGTCAGCTGCTTGCACTCAAGAGTCTATGTCCAAACTGCAGAACGTTTTGAGTCATGTTACTTTGGCTTTAAAACTGGGACTGTGCAGTATTGTGTTTTCAAAATACAGAGCTTTATTTCTCAAGTTTTGTAATAACACTGTATCATAGTTTTGTACATACCTGTCCATTTTAAATGATCTATGTTTGTTGAACTATAGTGTGATACTGTGCTGAAACATGAATCAAGTGGAAGAGCTCGGTACATTTCAGAACTATTCTTTTATATTGCAACTCACTGTGGCTAGACTAATGTGCAGGCTTTGCTCAATAGGACTTGTAATGTCCTTGTAACGCTGGAAACTTAGAAATGAAACCAAGAATTAAATGACTGATTTGCTTTAACCAAAGCATCGCTATGAGCATACTGAGAATTGGTCAACAAAAGCAGAGATGAATTGGGAGCAGACACATGGGCAGGTTCAGTGCAGGAGAACCTGCAGAGCAGCACAGCCCCATTGCAGCAGAAAACCCACTCCTGCTGGCAGAAACAGGCATACTCCCACTATTCCCTGCAGAACCATGGCACTCACTCCAGGTTTGACTTGCAGGATTGTCTCCATCACATTTACAGGTTTCCACTTTTTTCCCCTCTTTTCCAGTCTCAGAGCACATCACTCAAGCATCATCCTTTTGCTCTTCAATCTAGCTCCTCTGCTCACAGACTAGACCCCAGGCTACAAAAATCTGAGTATGAAATGCATTTTCCCAGCAGCTTTGCAACCTCCAGGTTTCCAGCAAGAGCCTGCAGCCCAGGCTAGCAGTGCACAGCCAGCCTTCTCCTCACCACCCCACTGGTTTATCAACAGGAACAACACCATTTGGAGATGCAGGACTGGGGAACAAACAGATTTTTGTGTAACAAACAGGTTTTTTGGTCTATGTAACAACACAGGTTTTCTATGTTACCTAGGGAACCTTGCCTGCTGATGGACTCAAAAGCTGCTTGCTTCAGATGCTGCAGCATGTGTCCATTTCTCCACCTGGATCTTTCAGCTTCCCCCACCCATTTCCACTCAGAGAGAGCTACTCATTTCCACAGCCAGTTTTTATTGCTCTGTGTTCTTACCTTGGCCTTCAAAGAGAGAATGTTTGGCATTATTTTCCCACTGCTTTAAGAGTTTACAGAGAAATGGGTAATTTTGAGCCACTGGAGGCTCTTTGTTCAACAGTCATCTGTGAAAACTATATTAAATTATCTATTCAGTCACATCCCAATAAGCAGACTCAAGCACAGTATTTATAATTTATTACTCCAGAGCAGCTCTGCTTCCATTACAGTGGTTATTTAAGAAAAGCAGGGGAACAGAATCAGAGCGGGCCAAAGACTGATGCTCAACTGAGATGTGCAGTTTTACTCCATTTGTGAGCTTGAAATAAAGCTCATAATCCTGAAGATTTTTCAGTGGTTGCAAGGCCAAATTAATTGCCCATAAAAGAAAAAATCACTCATAGCTACTTTAACAGGACTGTGGTCATTTAAGCCAACAGTGAGTTTGGACCTCAAAAAAGAATTCTTGTGGTATATTACAACAACTGCACATGGACTCTAGTACATAAACCAGGCTGTGACCACCACAAGCTTCTTGCTGCCAAATAAATGCATATTCCTTAATTAGCATTGGCTATGTGATAAAATGAAAGTATGAGAGGAATCAGCAAAAGTCTTTTCCAAGTATTTGACATAAAAAATGAGATATGTTTAATGAGATGGATTTTCAGTGTTAGTTTTTGGGGACTTTTGGTTCTTCGTTTGTTTTTTTTTTATTTCAATATTGAAAATATTTCAAAGTTTAGAATAAAATAAGTACTTGATGAGTTTCCTTTCTCTGGTGGGGATGGAGAAGACCTGTGATTCACAAGAATTTGTACATCTAAGTCCTATATTTCCCACACAGGATACAGAACACCTAAGCATGTAGTTCTTCTATATACTTAGTAAAAATTACCAATTGTTTTGCTCTTCTGCCAGCTCACTCAGCGCTCTCAGGTGGATCCCACCCAGCCCCATAGACTTGTGAGTGTCTAAGTGGTGCAGCAGGTCACTAACTCCTTCTGGATTGCAGGGGTCTGTTCTGCTCTCTGTCCCTGTCTACCTGATTGCCCTGAAGATAACCAGTCTTACTGTTAAAGACTGAGGCAAAGAAGGCATTGAGTACTTCAGCACTTTCCTCATCCATGGTGACAGTGTTCCCCTCCACATCTTATAAAGGGTGCAGGTTTTCCTTGGCCCTCTCTTGTTGTTGATGTATTTATAAAAACACTTTTTTATTATTTTTCACAGCAGATTGAGTTCTAGCTGAGATTTTACCTTTCTAATTTTCTCTCTACGTGACATCACCATCTCTGGAAGTGTTTAAGAAAGGACTCAGTGTGACACTTAGTGCTATGGTTTAGCTGACACGGTGTTTGGTCAAAGGGTGGACTCAATGATCTTGAAGGTCTTCTCCAACCTTAATGATTCTGTGAAACAGAGACATATAAATGGAGCACCACCACAACATTGGACTGTACTTAGAGCATGGCTGAATTCTTAAAGCTATGCCAGTATCTTTTGGGTTGAGCATACCATTTAGTCCTCCCCTACATTCTGTAGAGCAGAGGGGGCTGAGAAACACTCTCTGTTCCAGTTAGAAAGAGAGAAGATAAATTTAAAAGAAAAATGCAAAAGTTTCATCAAAATTAACCAGTTTTCATTCCGTCTAAACATCAAACCTGGATCTATGGCATCATATTGCTGTTGTACACAGTGGTCAACCAAGTACAACATACAAATTTACCAATGCTAAACATTAGCACTGTACAAACCCTAGCTCGCTCTGTCTGTGTGGTAACAGTCATTGCCACAAAATATGGGTGAATGTGTTAGTCCACATAATGTATCTGAAAGCAAATACAGTCATGAAACAGCTCCATCACAAACCACATTTTGTTTGGTCACCTCACAACCAAGCTGTGGGTAGGATGTGATAAACAGCTTTCCCGTGTCTAGAAGCGTAACTACAGAGGGTTAAAAATGGGGCAGAGATAGTGACAGGACCTCTCTAGGTGTTCACAATTACTGCATAGTGACAATCTTGCAAAATAACCACATGATTTGCAGGATTTGCAATGGAAATTAGGTCCATAGTACAAGAAAAGGTCTCCGAGTCCTTAGTTCAGAGCAGGTACCAGACCTTAAATTAGCAGCAGAGATTTTGATCACTGGAAGTTATTCAACATATTCAGCACTGTGAGTAACTCACCCCTTCATCCGTGCTGTGCTGGCACTTAATTCACATTAGGGACTCTCTAATGCTCACTTTGGTGCAGCATAAACAGCTCCTGCAAGAACTGTGTGTGACAATTCATACAGAGCCAGATGTCGGTAGGAATTAGCAGGAGCCCTGCGCTTCCTTAATGGAGACTTTAAGCAGGCTCAGCTTGCATTACTCAAAGTCAGGAGACAAGAATCACTCTGTGGCAGTCAGCTCCTATCAAGTCAGTTTAGATAAATGCCCAGCCTGTCAAAGAAGGGGGTTTTTTCTAGGATCAGCAGTCCTCACTGATGACACCTACATTACAGTTATGGTTGATTTGCCCTGCTCTGGGCATGCAGAACTTGATGTGTTTGTTTAGTACTTATGCAGCTTCATACAGCATAATCTGCTATGAGTTTACTCATGAATTGGTGACAATTAATTACCAAATCCATCAGTCAGAATAGATGGAGAAAGAGGAGAAGCAGAGGCAGCACATGCAAAAAGGGCAATAGCTCTACAAAGTCTGGGTTCTTTCAAACCTTTGAAACCCACTACTCAATTTTGTAACCTAAATGAAACCCCCAATAGCACACAAAGGAGTGATCCTTTGAGACCAACAGGTTTTTCTATGCATTTCACCACATTTTTTAATCTCCATTCTTTCAGGTTTTCACAGCTCAAGGTTTTTGCAGACCGTACCAGCAGTCTACAAATCCATCCTGAACCACAAATGTAGTGGGTTTCTGTGGCTGGGTTTTGGTAGCGGGGGGGGGAGGGAGTGAGGGCTACAAGAGTAGCTTCTGTTAGAAGCTTCCCCTGTCCCATAGAGCCAATGCCAGCCAGCTCCAGGATGGACTTCCTGCCACTGGCCAAGGCCGAGACAATTAGGAGTGATAGTAATGCCTCTGTGATAACATATTTAGGAAAAGAAGGTTGTTGCACAGAAAGAATTCCAGCCAAGGAAGAGCAGAGTGAGAACAACAAAGTAGACCCCAAGGTCAGTGCAGAAGGAGGGGCAGGAGGTGCTCCAGGCACTGGAACTGTGGCCCTGCAGCCCCTGGTGCAGACCATGGTGGAGAAGCTGTGCCTCTGCAGCCCATGGGGGAGCCCATGCTGGAACAGGTGGATGCAGGAAGGAGGCTGTGACCCCGCGGGAGGCCCAAGATGGATCAGGGTCCTGCTGGAGAGGGAAGCCCGTGCTGAAGCAGGTTTTTCCTGGGTAGGACTTGTGGCCCCTGTGGGGGACCCACGTCAGTACAGCTCATTTGTGAAGGACTGCACCCCATGGAGGAGTGAGCCATGGGACAGCAGTTTGGGAAGAACTGCTGCCCGAGGGATGGACTCACGCTGGAGAGGTCCATCAAGGACTGTCTCCTGTGGGAGGGACCCCACAGGAGCAGGGGAAGGACTCCTCTCCCTGAGCAGTGGTAGAAATAACAACTGATCGTAACCCCTGATTACAGACATTCCCTGTCCCCCTGCACCACTGGGGGGGAGGAGGGAGAACATGGAAGGAAGGAGGGGTGGGGGGAAGGTGTTTTTTTAAAGACTTTTATTTCTCACTCATTGGCTCTTATCCTGTTAGTAATAAGTTTAAGTATTATCCCCCCTTTGAGTCTGTTTTGCCCCTGAAGGTAATCAGTCACTGACTTCTCCCAGCTCTTATCTCAATTCATGAATCCTTAGCTGTTTAGTTTTTTTCCTCTCTCCTCTGTCCAGTTGCAGAGGGAGAGTGAGAGAGTGGCTTTAGTGGGTAACTGGTATCCAGCCAGGGTCAACCCACTACAGTCTTTTTGGTGGCCCACATGGGGAAGTCATGAGGATTTTGAGATAAGGATAGTGACTGGGAGAGGTAATGGGCAAAATAAGTACTGAACAATATTAGAGAATTAAATGATCGTGGGGAATTTTTGCTGTAATTATGGTAAAGGTAGAAGGTGTGAATTTTCTGTAAATTGTCCACTGTGTTATGATGATGTTATTTTGATTTTTGGTGGGGGGAATTTTCGTTATATTCTGTTTTGGTTGGTTGTTATCCTTGTTTATGTAAGGGAAGGTTGTGTGATGAATGTGGAATTTAAAATTCTTAAATATGGGATTCACAGAGGCAGGGGTGGAAGCTGGGAGAGGTTGTGTTGGGTCTGGCTGAGCTGGAGTTCGTTTCCCACAGTAGCTCTCACAGTGCTGTGCTTTGCATTGGCAGCCAGAAGGATGTTGATAACACACCGTTGTTTTGGCTGCTGCTGAGCACAGCATCAGCACTGTAACATTCCTCCTTCAGTTGAGAGCAAGATCCTGGGAGGGGACCCAAGTAGGCCAGCTGACCCAAACTGACCAAAGGGATATTCCATACCATATGACATCAGCTCAGATATAAAAGCTGAAGCAAGGAGCAGGAAGGGCATTGATTGTTTCCAGTGGCTGCCTGCTGAGAAACTCTCACACATGCTGAAGCCCTGCTGCTCAGGAATGGCCAACCATCGCTGCTCGTGGGAAGTAGAGAATAAACCCTGCTATCTTTCGCTTTTGTGCACGCAAGCTCCACTTTACTTTTTGCTTTAAATAAACTGCCTTATCCCTACCCACCTTACTCTCTCTCCTGTCCAGCTGGGAAGGGGAGCAATAAAGCAGCTGGGTGGGCACTTGGCGTCCAGTCAAGGTCAACCTACCACAACAGACAAATGGTTTGTTTTTCTAAAAATATCTCTTTAACTGAAGAGACCCCAGGGAGAACAGAACAGAAGGGGGTTTTCTCCCTTCAGGTATTTTCAACTGCTTTACTTTGCTTTTAGAAACCTGGACCCTGACCTCCACAAGGCATGTTCTGTGGTACTTACAGCTGCCTGCAAAGGCCTGAGTGCAAACCACAGCACAACTGCATGTAGATGAAATGGCAGCCACCACGGTAATCTCTTCCCAACCATGACCTATCTCAAACCTAGCAAATATCCAGAGATTAAAGCTATTATATCCTGTCTCTAATCCCTTCAGCTATACAAGCCCAAATTGAAGTAACTCTTAAAATTCCTTTCCGTTTTGAGGACTTTTCCCCTAGTCTCTATAAACTGATCCTACGACACACCTTCTCCCAGCCTCCTACCTTTCACAGTTCATCTCCATACTTCACATACACCTTCACATGGTTCCTTGGTGGAACTGCCTCACTGTTTTGCTGCAGGGCACAGAGACCAGCAAAGAGGTCTTAGCAGCACTGCCACCCACATCTGCCACCCACTGCTGCTGCTGCTGGCCCAGGCTCCACCTGCAGCAGATCCCAAGGCTCTTGCCATCCCAGCAGCTGCCAAAAAGTGGAGCTAGTTGCCTTAGAGGGCTTTTTCATTAACTCCATCACTAGGATTGAGCCCACAGGCATTAAGCACACAGCCATACTCTTGCCTGCAGCAGGAACAGTTACAGAGTGAGAAGTGAGTGCTTTCACTTTGTTTCCAAGCTTTTCCAACTGCTTCCAGTTTTTTGATATGAGAAAATGAAGGTACAGCAGTAGCTGGATCTTAATAAGGGAGAGGTGGATTGTAAAAAGACTAAACAGATTTTTGACAGCCAAAGCTCTCTTTGAAGTGCAGGAAATGCTGTGAACTTGGGCTACTGAGATCACTCATTTTCTGCCACTGGCTTCCTAAGAGGCTGTAGGCAAGCCATTTTCCCGTGCCTTGTTTTCCACATCTGTAAAATGGGGACAATGGCTTCCTTTGAAACACTTTGACAACAATTGATGTAAAATACCATGAAAGAAATATTGTTAGCTGTAAACAAAACCAAAACAAACAAACAAACAAAAATAATTCTGCTCTTCTTCTATTTTTTGACATCATAACATATGTTTGTAGCCATATTAGAGTCAAAACAAAAGGAAGAGGGGAACTTTCAAGGAATTACTGTTCTCCTAAGGCCTCTCTGAACTCAGCTTGTAGAAAGACCTTGGAAACCCCTAGGAATGTATTTCAAAGGAAGAGAGTGAACCTTATACCAAGAAGATTGCTTGTGCAAGAAAGGATTAAGATCTCTAATTTCTTCTACTTCTTATTTTTATCCTTGTAAGAATCATAATCATCAAGAATAAATTACACCTGAAAAGTCAACAGTGAGGAATATCACAGTGGGAGCATCTCAATGCAAGCCAGTCCCTGAATCCAAACCAGAGAAAGTGGAGCCCACTGAGAGGTAACAACAGCTTTGTACTAGTCAGGGAACACCTGTCTGCATAAACAAGTGACTAACCCTCTCCCCAGTTGGGTTATACATCCTGTCACTCACCTCCAGCCACATGGTAAGCAGTACATCTTCATATCTTCAAAAATATCTTGTATTGCAGACGTGGACTCTGTGCTTACACTTTTGATGGTTACCTTGAAAGTGTATGGGGCACAGTTTTTAAACAACAGCTTCCCCCTCAAAAAAACCCCTTTAAGTATTAAGAGCACACAAGGGGAAATATCAGGTCTTCTGGAGTATTCATTGAAATCCCTGTTTCCAGTATAATAATGACCAATAAATGAAATTCCAACTACAAAGAAAATCAAGATTTAAAAAACTAACATAATTCCATAGCAGCCTGCGATCAACAAAAGAAATGAAAAACTGAGAATTCTTATGTGACCCAAGACACAGAGGTAAGATAGTTTTTGGATCTGACTTAAAATTCTAAACCCTGTGCCATCAAAATACAGCTTCTCTTTCTAGGCTAATGAGAAGCGTGCCTATTTTTAGCATGTCAGTAAGCAGATGGAAATGAAAGCCTATATTGTCCTGGTCCCCAAACATCAGCAGCTTTCCCAATAAAACAAAAGGTGGAGTAGCAGAGCACTGAAAACAGCTTCACAGTTAATTGCAAGTTAATTGATTCAACTGGATCATCAGAATTGGGCTGGTGTATTCAATCAGTCTCTGTTCCCTGCCCTGCCCAAATCGTTCCAGCCACTTACTGAGCCTTTGGAGCTTTCCCCAGCATGATAGTCCTTGTCTGCCTGCATGGAGATATGTGTGTGTTTATGTATGTATTCACCAGAAGGGAGGGTTTGCACTTTCTGAGGAGAAATGCCACACAGAGATTTCCTTTTAAAATATACCCACAAGCTCATTTGAAAAGTATCAGCAATGTAAGTTACAGCTGCCTTGAAGTTATACCAAAGCTTTAATCTTCCTAAGAGCATGGATTTCTCTACACAGTCTCCAAAGTATAATCTTTGGAGATACATTATTATAAGCCTATTTATCATTCAAAGCATATTTGCTGTTTCTTGTGTAGTACTACTTGTTAGTAGGCTTTTTAAAAATAAGACTTTCCTTGACACAAACCCTGTAGCAATTTAGATGAGCACTCTGATTTAAAAAAAAAAAGGCTTCCTAATTAATAGTCTTACTGATTCTCCCAATAGCTTAATTAAAATAAACAAGCAGCAGAATTTTAACATGAGCATTTCTAATAAGATTTTTTTTTAATCAGCTCATTTTACTCCTAATATTTCTAGCAGAAAGTGGCTTATTTCTCATTAGGCTTTCTCATTTCTCATTAGGCTTTCTCATAGGGCTGAATCCCTCACTTGTCCTGTTAGGGTAATTACAGACATCTGTACAAGTTTACCACAAAGATTGTGAAGTCCTAAAGGGGATACATTAAGTTGTTTACATAAATTAAATGTAAGCCTGTTTTACCTTTGGGAAAGTGTTAGTGCTTATTTGTGCAAAAAAACATTATGGAAACCAACAACAAATTAATCCAAGTAAACTGCAAACACAGTTAATATTAATTTTCTATTATAGGCCTTTCACTTAGTTATTTTAACTGGTACTATTTAGTAAATCAAGGGCTATTTTCTACTTGATTTAATGTTTTTAATGTAAGCCATTCTTACTAAATTAAGACTGAAAACAAAAATCAAAGGTTTTATTTCTTTCTTTTGCATTAGAGCCATTGGTTCACAGTTTTACGGAGGCTGTAGTAAGAGCTGGAGACTATGATCAGTATGAACCAGTAGGTTTCAAAGACAAACTGTTGTAAATTATAGGAGATGCTTTACAGCTATGCTATTGGTTAGAGGTGGATGAATTCTCAGTTTTAATGTAGCTCCCTTAAAGAGTTTTGTCTGTGTAAATCATTGCCTAAAATTGCTGTGTCAGGAGGAAAATGGTCATTCAAAAGTATTAATTTAGCCCTTTGAGAACATAAACATGGTATGTATACCAAATAAATCTCTGATCCTGCACTGAAAATGAAAGTCCCCATCTAGTCAACTCTGTTAAAGCTGCCGATGCCACTAATGTGTGTTTTGTTAAAGACTGGGATGGCAGGGGCTTTGTTTCTGCTTACATACAGTCCCTAAAAAAGCTGCACCTACTGTGTCATTGTTTCTGGAGCACTGAGAGTTGCTCATTGCTCCCCTTTTACCACATGGGGTTTCTGCTGCTGCAGAGGTTGTCAAGAGAGAAATCACACAGCACCTCCAGCTACTGAGATTTAGTGTCCCAGGACACTGCTCATCCTCAAGAGATCCAGTTGTTTGCAAAATAAAGGTTCACTTCAGTCAAGCAAACAAAACCAAGTCCTGACCAGCAAGTGCTGTACTAACTTTGGTAGCTCTGTCTCCAAGTATAAAACTGGGCATACACACAAGATGGGGACTTCTGCAAAGTCTTCTGCAAAAGGCTCTGAGAGAAACTGTGTAGGCAAATA
This sequence comes from Manacus candei, assembly GCF_025592945.1. Taxonomy (NCBI): domain Eukaryota; kingdom Metazoa; phylum Chordata; class Aves; order Passeriformes; family Pipridae; genus Manacus; species Manacus candei. Next base: position 3,912,101 of record NW_026138161.1, on the reverse strand, counting down.
CTTGAGAAACTCAAGGCAGATATAAAGATTTGCTCTGGAAGAAAATTTGAGGGGCGTAACAAGACTGTCTTACTCATTTTAATTCTTACCAGTCATCTCATGTGAGCCCACAGATACCTAATCAGCTCAGCCTGTCCTCCTCCTCAGCTGTAGCTTGTTTAATTCATTAGGCTGTTTTGAAAGTTTCTATTAGAATCCCCACCCTTCTGCACTCAAGGTAAGTTGTGGCAACACAGTTTCTCTGGAATAAGTGACTCTGTCCCTGCTGTTTGAGATGTCCCCTCCATAGACCAACTGTAGCAGAGGCATCCATTTATCCCCTTGAAAGAAAAATCCCACTGAATGGCTGAGCAGCAAGAAGGAAAAAATAACCAGGTAGGGATTTACTTTGCTCATAGCATTTTCTCTTTTTTTTTTTTTCATGTGTCACAAGAAGGCAGAAGGACCAAGAGAAGTCAAAAAGGAGCCTTGTGGCCAGCAGTACTGCTTTGCTCTGGACTTGCACAGCTGAAACCATGGGGAAATGTCCCTTGTAAAGCACTTGGAAATATTCCTGTTGTTTACCTTAATAGGAAGGTCACTGTTATTTCTGTGTCTCTGTGGGAGTTAGCAGTAGCCAGCAGTTTTGCTAATCCATGCACCTCCTTGTCTCGTAGAGCAGGAAAATGGGATCGGGGCAAGCCATGGAGAGCCTGCTATCAAGCATGCAGAGCCCACATCACTGCACAACAGCATCTAGAAGATCTGTTCAAAAGGTGGACAGGTGCACTGAAGTTGATACGGACTCAGGAAAGGAGAACCCCAGTGCAGACCTGAGCCTTTCTCCAACAACTGGCCTTTCTGGAAAATCACAGCAGTGTCCATGGAATGTGTCACCTTCCCAGAAAAGTGTTTCCTCGTCCTCCCAAGGACAGTCTGTCATGCCAGCTCTGCTACCACAGCTGCCAGCCCCTCCACCTCTACCTCCAGGGCACAAGGTGCCTCTTCCACCCATTTCTGTGCCTGGCACAAACACCTCATCGCTCCCACCTCCCCAGCCATGCAGCAATCCTGGGTGCAATCATCTTGCTTGTGGATGTGGGGGGCGGCCCCCCCCTCAGAAGACACCAAGACTGAGGATGAAGGTGTTCCACTGGCAGAAGCTCCCCTCTGACGTGGTGAGACGTACGTGCTTGTTTGTAAGGCTGGGCTGATCAGTTCATGTGCTTTGCACCCAAAGGAAAACACTGATGTTGGGGGGCTAAGCCTTGACTCGTTAAGTCAGGTCACACAGGTGGTCCCATTGCTTACTCTCAGTTGTGCAAAAAATTAGTAATCATGAATAAATATAGAAGGCTGGGCCTTTGCCAATAAATGGAGGAAATAGTAGTTTGAGAAAAGCTCCGAACTGAGGTTCTGTGGCTGCTAAAATTATATTCTCTTAACCTCTCAATCTCTGTTTGTTGCTTATTGAAAGGCAGTTGTGAGTCTGCACTGATTAAGGTTTGCAAAATGCTCTGAGTGCTGTTGAGTGGAAAGATCCTTTGAACAGTTGTGCTCTGGGGTTCTTCCTGATGAACTCCAGTGAGTAAACTCTCAGCTGAAGCTTTTGCTTTTTTTATTTATTTTTTTCCTTGCATAGCCAGAAGATGCATCAGCCAAGATCTGGGGCTGAAAATTCTTGTCAGTAGGGCCTGGGGAACATGTACCCTCAGCATAGCCCTGAACTTCATTTCATACTGACCACAGCTGTGTGATTTGTGGGGGGTTTCCCCCCCAATAACACTAAGGTCTGTGCTTACCGTGTGTTCTGCCAAAGGGGCTTGAAAGTCCTGTTCAACTTCCAGCAGGAAGACTGGGAACGTATTTCCATTTTTACTATGGCTTTTAATACTCAGTTCACACAACACAGATCTCAGTTGTTCTCCCTCGCTTATCACCAAGACGGGGGGACATCAAGGGTAAGAATTGCTGGTGTGATAAAATACATAAACACAGATGTAAAAAAACTGTTTGAGCCAGAGTCTGCTTTCTTGGGCAGAGATAAAAGTTGAGATTCATCCCCAGTGTATTTGGTGTCACTGCTGCAGCCTCTCCTAAAGAAGAAGGAAGTGAGATCCTTTGTTAAAGGTTCTGGTGTTGTACACAAGTTCATGTTTTGAAGTTCTATGTGTTATTTGGATGGCTCCTGATGATTCTGGTAATAATGCTGGGCTTGGGACTCCTCATCTCTTGCAAAAAGAGATGTTTACCTACTAGGACGCAGCATCCCCTGTTTGGGTACCACAATTCTGTGACGTGTAGCCGGTCAGCATTAGCAAAACCAATTTGGAGCAGCCCATTAAGTTCATCTGCCGCCTTCAGTTCAGCGAATCTAATGTTGCAGCAGTTTTCCAGGTTTAATTAGCCTTCAAACCTTCGGGATGCTCTCTGTGGGAGCTGTCATTCTTAAATAATTAACATTTGTCCAGGACTAATGAGCATCATATTTCATTCATCCTCTAAAGTGTTTTCCCTTTCACAAATCACAATGCCTTGGAAGTGCTCCTCAAACTCTGTGGTCCATCTTGAGGTGTTATTCTCTTCCAGAAAGCCACTCCATGTGGGCTGTGACACCAAGCAGTAGCAAGGAGCTTCTGGAGCCTGACTATGCAAGCTTGGAGCTTCTTTTCTCTGTCCCAACAACAACACCTCAGGAGAAAAGGGGGCCAAAAATAAAGAAAGCAAGAGAGGTACTTGGACTGCTCATTTTTTGTAAAGCCTGGCAAAATTCTTCAAATGAAAAGCTTATTCACTCTTTATTGTTGTCAGTCATTTATAATAAGAAAGTTTGAAATATTTTAAAGTCCATTGCCTGAAGTTGCCTTAAAAAAAAAAAAAAAGAAAGAAAGAAAAGCACAGGAGAGGTTTAGCATTAAGCATGTTAAAGTAACTGCTGAGACAGATCTTCATCTGAGAGAGGGAGGACACGAGAATTTCAGTATTCATTCTTATAAATTGGAATATTCTAAACAAATCAATTTCCTTCTCTATGCCTTTGCCTCTTTCTAAAATAGATCTAATTGTCTGTATTCTAAATTGCTTGGGGCTTGATCAATGAAGGTTGGTGATAATGTTATTACCAGAGAAGATGAATCCAACTCAATAAACAAACAAAAGCTCTAAAAAATCTGTTAAAGTCCAGATAAATGTATTTCTAGCTGACTGATTTTTTTTTTCTTTTCACAGATCACATTCATAGGTCCAAGGAAAAACCTCCTGCTGAGTATATTTCTGAAGCAATTTAAGTGGTAAGATTTGGAGAGTAACATCTGAATTACTGATTTGAGTATGTCTATGTGTTTATTCAGACCTTAAATGAAATTTATTTGGCAGATATACTTTACAACCACTATCTTTCTCTAACAAGGAGTCAACTTTTTTTTCCTCTTTTTTTAACATAATGAGATGTGGCAGTCTCTTTCCAGACAATTAATACCATGTCTCAAACTGGTATTAATTCTAAAATGGATCCACTAATTCCTAAAGAGACAATATCGAAAAATAACAGCACAATCATGTGGAAACATATTTTTCTTTGCTATTATTGACATAAATATCAAGCTCTGGCAGGAGCTGTTAGTGAAGATCATTGAATGGAAGTTTCAAGTTAGTTAATTGCTTTTAAAGAGACATCTCTAGTGGTTCAGATCCAAAGTCATATATAGTTTTTATTTGCAGTTTTCCTATAAATAGGAAACAGTTTGTATAATTAAACAAATGGAAATTTACCAAGTCACAGTCCTCACAGGGAGGTGGGGGATGGGGAAGGAAAGGAATCTCTACTAGTTCTTGGGAAAATGTCTTTACTCTTAGATTCCCTGAAGCTACTGCAGGATGAAGATGGATGTTCTGCTCTCTCCCTGCCCTTTGTGTCATGGCCCTGTTGAAAGGGCTTCAAGAAGCAGCTCAGCCTAGGAGTTCCTTTGCATTAAGAATAAATCAGAATCAGTGAGAGGGATTTTTTTTTTAATTATTATTATTCTTTTTCCATTACAAACTGCTTCTCAGCGGGGGAGAACTGTGCATAGCCTAATCCAGATGCTATTTCCTCTCTCTTCATGATTCTCTGGGCAGTGGTTGAGCTCTCCTGAGAGCAGCTGGTGACCGTGGGATCTGGGCCTTGCCTGCACTCATGAGGGAGGAGGATGCTCTGCAGCCCAGTGCTGCCTCTGTTAGTGCTGGTGGCTGCAGGGAGCCCAGACCCCCAGAGCCCAAACCACAGCAGTCTGGAATCATTTCAAAGACGTGTTGCTTGCCAAAGTTTCCGGCAAGGATTTGGGATAAAACCTTCTGGGAGCCATTGGGTTTATCCTTGTCTTTGCTGAAGCAGTGGAGGAATTCAAATGTAAACCTGGTGACACCGGACACCCACAGTAAAAGGAGAGCTTTGGGGGTTCATTGTGTAAAGATGAATACCTAAATTATAAGGAATATTGCTTTAGGCTTAAAAAAAATACTTTGCATTTTCATATCTGCACCATGCTTTTGACAACTATGAACCAAAATGTAATGGGAGGCAAGTATAGTATGAATTACTTCACCTACACCTGCAGTGCTAGCTGAGAGCTTGGAGTCTCACGTTACTCCCCCTTGCTTCACAGCACTTCTCTCTTTCCTGCAGCTCCAATGAAGAGATTGTTGCCATGATTCAGAAAGGGGATAGATCCAAGCTGGATGCTGAGATACTGAAGCAGCTACTTAAACTGCTGCCTGAAGACCAGGAGGTATCAATAAATGTGTCATTCTGATGGAGTTCAGTGTGTTGTGTACTCAGCTTCAAACATTTGCACTGCTACAGCAAGAAGCTATGACTAGATCCCACATCCTCCTGCTCTGTCTTGGTCAATGACATTCCAAGGCAGAGCTGTGGGAAGTCCAGCCCAGTAACAGTTTGGCCTCTTTACACAGAGGTTGGGCAAGAGCACATTGGGAGACTGAACATGGGTGTAGATCAAGTGCTGTTCTCTGTCCCATTGTTTTAATTAGGTGGATGAAGGACATTAGGATTTGTGGACTTAGGTGAATAGAGAAACTTTCAGAGCAGGTTTCAACGAGGAGAAAGGAAAAGGATCCATCCCTTAAAGGGGTTTCTGTGTGTCTGTGCACTATAACTTGCTGAATCCCTGCCTACAGATTAGGAATTCATCCTAGGAGATTCTGTACAAATGCAAAAGATCTTCCAGTCAAAACCAAAACCTATATGTTTGCCCTTGAAAACCAGTTCACATGTAGAATTTATTGTCCATCTACCTCAGTCCCAGTGCATGTGCACACAGCAAGTTCAGAGAAGCCAGTTTCGTGGCTCTAAGAAGCAACAGGCACCATGAATATATGTGTGGTTATTTTACTCCTTTATTCCCTGTCAGAAAAAATATTTGTGTGGTTATTTTACTCTTTTATTCCCTGTTAGATAAATAGCCTGAAAACTTGCAAAGAAGAAAAATCACAACTAGCAAATGCAGATCAGTTTTATCTCCATCTTTTGGAAGTTCCCAGGTAAGCAAAACTTCGCTTGTCTTCAACCCTTGAGTGTGGTTCTTATAAGATTCATCCATAGGAATTAAGGTCTCTGCCTCCTGGGCTAGAGGGATGTTCCTGGTATTCGGTCTTCAGGATAAATCATCTGGCTGCTATTTGTAGAGCTGGTTTGAGAAATTTTTCCTTCGCAGAGGCCAAAGAGACTTTCAGGCACCTTCGGCAAACTACAGTTAAAATAACCTTGGTACAAAAAAACTCTTGACTGTTGAACAGCTACTCCTGTGTGGCGTGAAGTTGCAGACTGAATCCTGTCACCAGGCTGCTGATTCACTCCACCCCTGGGCTACAGATTCCAGTTTGCCAAAGAGAGCCCACAATCTCCTGAGTGAATCACAGCAGTGCCTGTGCTTTCACCACCTCCCTCGTTTTTACCAAGTCAAATGAGGTGCACACAGAGAAAACCTTCTGCTGTTCATAAAAACATGGTGATATGTCATAATTAATAGCAATATCCTTTCATAAATCTGATCAGTTGCCATGCCACGACCAGAGACACTTTTTTGAAAATGTGGTGGTGAAAATGTGGCTTTTCATTTTCTCAAACTTCTGGTTAGCTTTAAAAGTACTTTAGAAAATGTTTTCATGGCTCTTAAACAGTACTAATTCATGGCAAGGCATGAATGTCATTAAAGGACATCACTGCCAAAACATTTCAAATTTCTGTTTGTGAAGTTAAAAGGAGGAACTAAAATCTTGGCTAGTGCTGCCCAGAAATTGTAAAAAATTATGGCTTCATTATGCAAGGTAGTCACTGCCAGATGTCAGTCCAGCATTGCTTTCTGAAAGAGATGATAATTGTTTCTAGGAGGTCTTAGAAAATATCTATGTTTGATTTATTTATAATCCAGTTCTCATGTCAGAGCACTAAAAAGAACATAAGAATGCTGGTGCTGTGCTTTGCCTAAAATGGGTGATGCTCTTGCTGAACACAAGTCAATTAATCAAGCCTGTGGAGTTTTGTTTCTTGTGGTATTTGTTGTGGTTTTTTCCACTGATCCCTTTTAGTTACCAGTTGCGGATTGAATGTATGCTGATTTGTGAGGAAACAAAAATTCTGCTGGAGTGTCTGTGGCCAAAAGCACAAGCCATCAGGACAGCCTGTGAAAGTAAGTACATCAGTGCTGCACCAGAGCCCAGGCTCAGCCACCCTCTTCTACTTGATTAGCAGCAGTGGTAGCATATGCTATAATCTAATCAAAATTAACCTTTTAATTGCTGAATGTGTAGCAAACATCAAAATGATTCTGTAGATTCCCACTCCTGGAATTCATTCTGCAGAACTGTAGTTTGTGCTGTTCTGCTCTGGAGTGGAGCTTCTGTTGGCAAGAATAACATAAATCTCTCTAGTGTCAGTGGTTCGGCAGAGAAGAAGGAAATTTCCTTAATCATAAAATGGTTTGGCTTGGAAGGGTCCATCCTGGCCTTGAACGCTTCCAGGGATCACGGAATCACAGAACTAGTTAGATTGGAAATGACCTCTAAGATCATCGAGTCCAACTTTTGACCCATCACCACCTTGTCAATTAGATCTCAGCACTAAGTGCCACATCCAGTCATTTCTTTAACACCTCCAGGAAGGGTGACTCCACCTCCCTGGGCAGTCCATTCCAAAACTTAACAACCCTTTCTGTGAAGAAATCCCCCCTGTGTCCAACCTGAACCTCCCCTGGAGAAGCTTGAGGCTATGTGCTCTCATCCTGTCACTTGTTGCCTGGGAGAAGAGGTTGACCCCTACTTTGCTACAACCTCCTTTCAGGTAGTTGTAGGGCGTGATAAGGTCTCCCCGAGATGGAGATGTCAATGCCAGAGTCTGTTTGAATACAGGTTAAATTTTTGTGTGCAGTGGAGATTTTTGTCCTTAGGAATGAATCAGTTCCAGTTTCTCCTGTAGTGTGCACGGGTTGCAGTCCAGCTCAGCTCTTCAGTGGAGCAGGCCATCATGGCACACCAGAATCAGGTTTGGCTGCCAAAGAGGACATCCCAGATGACGTTCACCAATGTTTCAGGAGACCCTTTCACATAACATTAGCCTTAGTTTTAAGTTGGCTCTTTCTTGAAGGTGCCCTTGGATTCCAGCTTCAGTTCAGTGGTTTTGGAGAATCATTGTTCTCCTGTTGAACATTTAAAGTGCAAAACCTTTATGTTTGCACAAATGTGGCTATACCTGGTTGCCTGATGCCAGTGCTGTGGTTACTGTTCACTGGGGTGCAATCAACAGCCCTCTGCAGTCCCCCCCGTCATGCCCATCCCTCCTCCATCCCATTGTGTGGGTCAGCATTTCTGTTCTAGTTCTACCAAAAACTTTATTCTTACCCCAGATTCCCCCGCTAAAATGCACAACTTCTGGTTATTGTTCTCACTAATGATGATAAAAAGGCAAAAAGCCCTTTGCTCTTCTTAACCTAGCATATGTGCTGGGAATGGGGGCTATAGACTTTCACAAGTTTATACACTTTCTCATATGTGGTTCTCCATCATAAGGGTTGCAGGGTTGACACATCTGTACTCCAAACTTAATGTGAAAACTAGTTTTCTATCTACTTGTAAAGAAGAGATCACAATAGAAACTTACTCATTCCACTTCCATTCAGCTGATTTATTTCTGTACTGGTATTTTTCCAAATCCATAACAATGGCTTGACATAATCTTGGATGAAAATTTTGTTACCATCACTGTCAAACCTAAGGAAAATCCTATTTCAGATAATTTAATTTAATTTATTGAGAATGTCTCTCTTCTTATTTTTTAGCACTTCTTACCAGTCACCGACTGCCAGTTTTCTGCCAATTGATTCTTAAAGTTGGAAACTTTCTGAACTATGTAAGTAAACTGATTTCTTTACTTGCTATATTCTAAAGATAACAGAAAATACAAGGCACGACTTGGCAACTGAAGGAAGAAACTTTTTTTCTGTATCTTCTAGGGGCATCACACTGGAGATGCTGGAGGTTTTAAAATTAGTGCCTTGCTCAGACTAAAAGAAACAAAAGCAAACCAAAGCCACATCACTCTGCTTCACCATATTTTGGAGGTACAACAAAACTGGGAAATTATTCCTGTGTGCATCATTCTCAAATATTAATTCCCCAGAACCTAAGGGGCTTTCACTTCAGTAGTATCCCTCCATTGCTATCTGGATGGTGAACCTCCGTGCATGAAATACAATGAAATCTTTTCCACATTTCTCTGTGCAGATGGGATCAAACTCATTTGCAATAATGTTTAGAGAGTTAGCACTAGGTTTCCTTTCTCAAGTTCACTTGACATGTCTGCTTGCTGTTTTCTTTATCCTCCAACTGCTCCCTTGCACTGACGTATATCCTAAACGTATCTGTCAAAGGAAATTTATTTTGGTGGTATGAAGACAACATCAGCCTGCACACTGTGGCAGCTCATGGGATGGAAGCCTGAGCACTTAAAAGAGCCTTTTGCTTTCTTTTTAACTCCCTGTGGGTGCTAACATGAGGAAAAGAATGAACAAGACTGAATTTATCCCTGTAGTTATAAGAACGAAACTGGGGTGTTAATTTTTCAGTCCTGATGTTGTCCAGCTGAAAAACTTTCATACCCTTAGACTGCCTGTGTAAGCTAACAATTTTTTTTCCCTTCAATTTTAGGAGGTCGAAAAAAACCACAGAGATCTGCTGCAGCTTCCCAGAGATCTTGACTTTGTTTCCAAGGCAGCAGGGTAGGACGTTATTGTTTGTTTCTGTCATGTATGAATTGCCAACCTCTTTAAATCTAACGAGGAGCTGAGTCATTTTATGGTGGTGTAATAAGGTCACAGGACTTCGCTGCTGTGGGAGAGAGTGGTTGCCTTCCAACACCAAACAATGTTGAGATTTATGAATCAACCTGGCTAACTTTTATGTGGGGCTCAGTGTGATTTTTCTTTTGATTGTTGCAGTACTACCTTAGTAGTAAAACTGTGTAGACAGGAAACTTCCCTCATTTTCAAGGACTAGATTCTTCTTCCACATATTTCAGTAGAGACATAACTTCCCTGAAATTTCTCAGTCATTTTTAGTTGCAAGCCCATCAGGAGGTGCAGAGCAGGGGTAAGGAAGGAATGACTGGGATGATTTATGGCAACTGGGGGACCTCAGGACTCCCTGAGTTGAGTATCAGCACATTTCTAATATATGTGGGTAGAAAGAAAAAATCTGTTTCCTCAGACTTTCAGCTTTCATCCCATGTGCCTGAAAGGCTCATGAGTCTACCAGCAGCTCTTTCTGTTTAGCTCAGATGAATCACATGGAGATATGTTAAATTACGTTAATCAGAATCCACATTTGAAGCACCAGGATTAACATCTTTAATCCTTTTATGAATTCATGGGATTAATAGGAACCTTGAAGTGTTTTAGATTTGTAACTTGAAGCAGGGGTAACTTCTAAATCTGGAGATGTACTGACATTTATAATGTAACAGCTACATAATTTTTTAAAAGTATTTTAATTTGGTAGTTGAACAGAAACCACTACAGCCTTTGTGAGTTATCTTTGCAGAATTTAAATTGGATGTTGCCCTGAACCATGAATTTCTTCTTGGATTGTATCATAATAGAAATACTTTTCTTATCCGAAACAAGATCTTGCTCATCAATGATACAAATATGCTCTTCTTTACGAAGTAATTGCCCTCTAGTTCAGTCAAACTCTAAAACTTACAAAATTGATTTGCTAATCAACCTGTGGAGAACTGTGGGCAATGCAAACCCTGCAAGGGACTCTTTTAGGGCTGCTTACATGTGGATGCACCGTGAAAGACCAAGCCAGGTTTTGCTGATTCAGTAGATTTTGTCTGGCACGAAGAGTAGTTCAGAAGTACAGAGGATGTTGGTTTGGCAGTGTTTGGGTTTGGATCTCCACATGAGCTAAAGTAACTCAGAGAAGAGATACAATTTTGGACTATAAATAGACTAGGGAGAAGAGGCAAGGAGGGAAAAGAACTAGCTAAATAAGGACACTATTGGCACGGGGAAGATGAGCTTGTGTTGCCTATGAATAAAAATAGGCTGGAAATTTTTTGGAGTTTTTTGAATACTAGGACAGGGAGGTTCTGTGAGGTTCTTCCACAGTCTGCCCAGGGAGATAGTGAGGGCAAAAGCACAGATTCTTTCTTAGATGAAGATTTGAGCACATAAAAAAAGAATTCACATAGAGGAGAACCACCTGCAAAAGCAGGGCTGGACAATTAATTCTACATTCATTTGCAGAGATTATAATGTTTGTAATAACCTTATAGAAAACAAAAGACTTTCCCCTTCAATGTATCTTTGTGGACCTTTCAGAATCCACATTGGTGTCATGCAGGCTGAGGCAGGTGCCAATTTGAAGAAACTGTTGGAAATAGAGAAACGTTTATTGTCATCAACAGACGATTTAAAAGTACAGCATGGACAATTTGTTCAAGTAGGTCATGTGAGTGTGGCACATTTCCCACATTTCTTCCTAAACCCCCTCTGCTCAAAGGCACTGTGATTCAGGTTGCAACTGGATGCAGAGCCCTATGGGAAAGGGGTCATAACTACCCTCCTCCTGTGTCCTGATGGAAGGAGCATCCCGGATTTTCCTCCATTTTTGTAACGTGATACTGGGATATGGAAACAGCTGTAATATTGGGATATGGCAACAGCTGAGGACCAGACAGCTGTTTGTGTGGGTAAAAGAAAGGAAGGCCCTAAATATGAAAATTAGGCTGCAACTATAAATGTGTACGGTACAGTACAGAAACATGCTTTGTTTGGGGGTTAAAGTGAACAGATTTGCAATATGCTTTTTTTCTCCATACATATTTCCTAACATCCTAGCTTTTCATATTTGCAAAACAGGTCACTTAACTAAAGCTAAAAGGTAGAAATCCTGGTGCTGTATTTCCCTTGGCCAGTAATCCCAGGTAGTGCCTAATTTCCACGGGGTTGTATGGAGAAGTGCAACTTTTATCATGGAATGAGCTGCTTTGGGCCAAATGAAATGAGGGGAAATGCAGATGGTTTGATTCAGAAGTAAATATCACACACTGTGAACCAGCCTTATTTGTCAGTTTTTTAAAAACTGACTGCTCTGTGTTAACTGGCTCGAGTCTTGTGGGCAGCTCAGAACGTGCTACTTCTTAATTTGCATAAGTTGTGTTGCAAAATGTGTCTCAGGACAGCCTCGATGCTTCAAAGGACCTGCAGAAGGAGTTTGTCACCATTGAAAAGAAGAAGGAAGAACTTGCTGATTATCTTTGTGAAGACCGAACAAAATTGTCTTTGGAAGATGTGTTTAGCACAATGAAAACCTTCAGAGAGATCTTCCTCAAGGCCTTACAGGTGGTTTGCATTTGTGAATGTTTAGAAATAGGTTGAGAACTTTTCTTTTTTTCTTATGCAAGAAAGAATTTGCTTTTTCTTCTATTTCAAGCTGGGCTACCTAACCCTGGCTGCAGAAGTAAATGAAAGTAATTTTATGTGCTTGCAACCTGCAGTGGCAAATGGGCATGTGGACAAATATAAAATGGGATTTTTTTTTTTTTTTGCAATGGGGAGCTAAGGACCCTCCAAGTTGTTTTTTCCACTGTAAAATTATTAGCCAGTCCTCAGTGCAATAGGAGCTTCATGGCATGTGAAGGAAATGCAACATGACATGCTTTATAGGCTTTGCAGATAGGCCAGAGGTAGATTTTCCAACAGGCAAAGCCTAATTGGAAGATATGTTTACATGACAGTATTTCATTGTACTAGTTAGTTCCAAACAGTATGTTTTGGATTCCCAAGAAACCCCTGATTCTCCCAAGAGATTATATTTGGCACTTTATTAACTTATAGGATTGTGCTCCTTGCAATAAGGGGTCAGAAAACAGCAACTTCCCTGTAAAAGCTGTGTAGAGAACCTCCCAAGCAGTAAGCCTCCAGTAAGCTTCCTTTTCACAACCCCAGCTACACACTAATGTATGTTCCTCTAGGGTTTTCTTAATGCCAGGGGACAGTGGCTTCACATTTATATATTTTAACAGCAATAATTTCCCACTCCTGTGCTGACTCCAGGAGAGGCCCAGCCTTGGATTTGCCTTACGTAGAGGCAACCATCCACCTTACAAAAAGAATTGCAAGAACACAGACAGCTCTGCTGGTCAAGAGAGGCTGGAGGAGTGCTTTAGGGCAGACCATAGCTTCAGATGAAAACAATGGAGTTTCTGAGGAAGTGGCAGAAGATGAAAAATACATCCTGTACTGTTCCCACTACCTGCTTCTCCTGTGGGGCACTGGGCTGTAATGTTCCAAGCAATGCAGATACCCAGGTTCTGAAATAATGTGATACTGCCACAGACAGTCTGGAGAACAAACCCTACAAACCACAGATGTTTTGGCAATATGCTTGATCCTCAAAGTTTATAAAACTCTGAACATGAAGGAAAGAATTAAGGGAGTCAGGAACAGAATGGCTCAGCATCTGTAGAGAGCTATACTGGAAATTTACTGTGAGGGGTAATTCCAGGTACTGCAGTTCTTTTAAGAAACAGTCGTAATAAAGGCTGTGTAGTGTCCTAGTATAGCTGCAGGAGATGTAAACTACATTTCTGGGTGCTGCTTGTTCACAGCCAGGTTGGAGCAACTAGAAGGAAGCTTCTTTTTATATACCAAACACATAAACTCCCTTTCATCCTACTTTCAGTTCCATTTCTCAGCAGCACCTCCCCTTGAAGGTACCACAGCTGTTAGCCATGTTGTGTGCATCTCGTACCTTCACTGCAGACCTGTAAATAATCTCCTCTTCCTTCTGGCCTTGCTTTTTCTCCCTATGGCTGCAGTTTGAGGTGAAAAGTTGAAGGTTTTAATTTTTAAAGCATCTTTTTGTTCTGTAATTTTGATTTTTACTACAATCAGCCACAGCCATCTTCTCTTCCCAGTGCCATTTATTTTAAGCTTTAATGCTAAGGTGTAACTTTTATTTTGAGATCAGTCTTCTGTGTAAAGCAGGTCTCTTAGTGCTACCAAAATCATTAGTGCTATCTTTCCATTCCCACATCAAATAAGAAGGGAAATAGTTTTGATAAATAGTGGTTCTTCATGTCTCCGAAGCTTACCTACAGAAATTTTGGTTTTGTTACTTTGTATAAACAAGATCTTTCTCCCTTCCCTGAGGGTTCTTTCCAACTTCTTGTCCTCCAGGTAACAAAAAGTGAGCCACACAAATGGAATTACTATAATAAGGTTTTGCCATATTTCTCTCCATCTCCTTGAAGAGAGTAAAAAAAAAAAAAATCTCCAAAACTGATGCATGAAAGGGAACTGGTTCATCACCCAGGGCTGATGACTGTTTCACCAGTTCTCAAAAAATAAAAGGAGCAGATGGCAGGAGGAAGGAGACAGGGAGAAAATAGCTTCTCAGCTCAAGGAAAAAAAAAGCCAGAATTGGAGTTATGCTGAGAACTGAGTGGTAAAATTGTGGGGAAAAGAATCACTGTGTGATTATAGGGGATTGGGGGGAAACATTTGATTTCCCTTAGCATTTGCAGCTGTTTAAAGAAGGGAGGTCCCAACATAGAGACAGTCCAATCTTGGGAAAAAGAGAAAAAAATATTAACCAAAATCTACTCTAGGAAGTACTCGGTTGGTGCCAGAGGTTATACAGACAGCTCTGCACAGGGATAGTTCCTCGCAGTGCTCCCCTGGGACAACTGAGCTGGAGCAGCTGCTCAGTAGGGTGCCTGTGCTGTTGGAACAGGATGTGCTTTAGACAGTGTGGGGATAAAGAGTTGTCATGGAGCATCTTTTAATTCAAAGATAAAGCAAGTATCTATCATCCCACGAAGTGCAAATCCAAAGCAACATCGTTTTTCACTGAATCTCATCCCTGCAGCTGCTTTCAGTAATCCAGGAGGGTGGAGAGGGGATTGTGAATATTCATTCCTCTGCCTTGCAACCACTTTACCTTCTCGGGCTTTCTTGTGTTGAAGACACTCTGTTAATTTGCATTGAATTGTTATGTGGGGATTTTATTTTTTTTTTTTTTACAATTTTTCTGAAAGATTCAGTTCAGGCTTACTTAATCTATAAATTTATTCTTAATGTGTTTCAGTTTGTTCTAACTACTGTGTGTGCTGCTCAAGTAGCAGGACAATGTATCCATGAATTCATCTTCTTTATTTCTTGTGTCATATTATGTAGAAACCTTCTCCCAGGACCCACAAATCTGCAAGTCTCTCAACAACCATAATACTTCAAAGACTTCGTGGTAAGGCACAGCAAGAATTAATCAGGCAAGCGTGTAGGAGGCATAGATTGATAGAAGGCTTCTAGCCCTCCAAAAGACTTCACTGCCTGTACCTCATTCTTTCAGAAGCACCCTCTATTCAGGGCCAATAGATCCTTTTCTTTCTTTTTCAAGAGTACACTGTTTTTCTTTCCTTTTCTAGGAATCCAGTGAAGGTCCCTATAGCCTTGAGCCTGTAATGCTCCTATATTTCAGACAGAATAACTCTGTTGATGTTCACAAGTTTATTCGTTTGGAAAGTTCTTAGGACAAAAGGATCCTAGGCTTTTAATTTCTATGAAGGCTGTAAGAAACTTGTGCATGTTTCCTGGGACTTATTCTGCCCATCTTATGGAAACAGTGGCAGATGATCCATAGAAATCAACCAGGTTTGTCACTATAATGGGAAAATGTATTTTCTGCTTCAAACTCTCTGCAAAGAAGACCAGACATGTCTCATCAAGAATCCTATCTGCACCAAATCATCAATATCTTTCTGGATGTTATTAAGTCTTTTCATATGACACAAATCTCTGTGACAGCAGGCCTTATAACTACTGATCTATCTGCAGCACATAGGTTAGCTACTCACTGGTTGCAATCAAAAGCAGGGAAGCTTCCAGGTGGGATGACAGTGTTCTGGTGATGACTACAGCTCTGGAACAAGGACTGCATTTAAGAAAATGGCTTTTATCATCTTAATGTTCTGCTACAGGCATCTCAGTTGTTCAGAACTACTTTTTCCTAAAATTGTGCTACTTATCAAAACCCAGAAATACTCTTCCACTGAGTAGTGCTCTTCTTTTACTAGTGATAATCGTTCAACTTCTTTTTCTTCCTCCACTAATCATATCATTCTGGTACCAGCAGCTCTGTGGAAACCAGAGTCCTGCCTGTCTGCATAAATCCCAACAGGATTTATGCCATCCTGGCAGTTATGTGACTGGTACCAACAAACATCCAGCCTAGCCTCTGCCCCTGAACACTAATGCAGAAATACTGCTGGCAAATTTAACGGGAGCCTGAAGAGAAACTGTGAATTGCTGTTTAACACAGTTGAACAGTTCCTGAAAATTCTGGTAGAAATCCCTGAATACAAACAAGGTTGCTACGGGATAAATCTCTAGAATGCTAATTAAGTTAAACTAATGTTCTGTTTTGTGGACAAAGGGACTAATTAAGAAGAATGCATTTCAGTCCATAGTGAAAAGTTGCAGTTAAAGCTGATTAAATAGTTTGCTGGTAACATCATCACATGGAGAAGGGCAAAGGGATTGACCAGGAAGCTCCGTTCTGCTGTTTACCCCCAAATCCCGGCAGCTGAGATTTTTAAGTGTGCATAGGTCATGTCAGAGTAGCTATTCATTGCAAACTGAGTTTCTTAACAAGCTTTTCCTTCAGTAACTCTTATTTACTTTTTTATTTGTTATTCTGTTCGAATGCAGGAAAATCAAGAAAGGAAGGAGCAGGTTGCAAAGTCTGAGAAAAGGAAGAAAGAACTTAAAGGAGAAGATGTAAAGAGGCTAAAGAGAGAGTATGGAAAGTGCAGTACATTTAACAAAAATTGATTGTTTTTATTAGCCAGTCTTTTGTTAATTAGAAGGAATTACTCCGTAAACTGTGGCTGATCTAATACAATGAGAGTGATTTTGCCATGGATGATGTTGTCAAGCAGATAGTGTATTAAGACATCAATTATCAATTTTCCAGTGCAAGTGAATGCTTGGAAGAAATCATGATAGGGATGCTGGAAAAAATGTCACCCACCACTTTGCTAAGAGGTGAAGGGTATCCTGCTATCGCTCTGCATAGTTGTTTGGAGACTTTTAGGGGTATGGAAAGCTGCACAGACTCGAAATTCATGCAGCATGTGTCTGGTGTTATTGTTACCACAACTTTGCTTTTTTCTGATCAGAGATCTGATTCCTTAAAGCAGTTATGTCTGTGCTTGAAGGAGTCTCTGTGCTCTGCTGAAGCACAGCTGATTGATGCAGTAAAGCACTTGCTGTGCTGGGCCTCCCTGGGTGTGAAGTACATCTAATGCTAACATTGGCATGTGTATATTTTAAATTTTTATTTTGGCAAATACTTGGCATCCACTTTTATTGAAGATTTCTGCCAATAACATTTGGTTATGATTCTTGGTTCTTCAGAGGACCGCTGCAAAAAAGGCATTAGTAAATCTGAGTGGAGTTCATGCACATTACACTGGATGATCAACCCTTGGAAGAATGTGTTTTTTCTTGTAGCTGGTGTCTAAATAGATGGCCTTCTTTTCGCTCCTCTTTCACTGTTATCTTTAGAAATACAATTTTAAAATACATAAAATCCATTGAAAACTGACCAAAACAAAGTTTTTAGTGTTGTCTTGACAAGTTCTATCACAAATGTTTTGCATACTTTGCAATCATAACACACTGAATGTAAAGCTGCAGATTAAAACAATAAACCTTTATGCTATAAATACAGAAAAGTAATTTAGTATATGATAAAGTGAAATTAAAAGCAAACGTCACCAGTTGTAAGAATTAAAGGGCTGCTTGAAACCTATAAAGAAAAAGAGCACCAGACCAGAAGAACCTTCTGTATTTACAACAGGAGGTTTAGGTGGAACTGTTGTTATTTTTGGTCCTTTGTGAGAAGGCGGATTTAATTCTAGGGGGGTATAAACTTAAACATGAAAGAGCATTTAGAGTCTGAATTATTTTTCAGTACTTGTTTTAGAGTCTGAATTATTTTTCAGTACTTGTTTTAGAGAACTGTGCATAGCAGTGGTAACAATGAGAATCAGGAATCTTTATAATCTATTTTGATCTTGCTCAGGATATGGTGACGTAAAATACGGAGGGTGTCAGCCCTGGCATCACAGGATGTTGAAGCTCATCTTAACATTCTTCAGTCTATGTAAAAACTTTTTTCTTTCTTTTTTTTTTCTTGAATCATATAATCAGCAAGTTAAGTCTTTATTTTCTGAGGAAGGGAATGAAAAGACAGTAAATCAGTTGAACCCCTATCAGCACGTGCTTACAGGATTATCAAGGCCTGGTTTGGTTCCACAAAGAATGAAGCACACCTTTAACTTTGCAGGTATCTCCCTTGGTGCCAGTGATATGCAGCACACAGGGCAATCCTGCTTAAGGTCCCAGTCCTGCAGCCTTTGAATCTCTGACCTTAACCGCAGTCACATGCTCCGTCAGTGTGAATATCTGGTTTATCCAGTTGTCTGAGGATCATTTCCCTGCAGCTGACAGATCTGCCAGGGACAGCACACAGCAGCAATATCCTGTAGGGCAGGCAATAGTCTTGCTCTCCTCAGTTCAATCAGGAGAGGTGAAGGCAGAAGCCCCCATCGCTGATGTGTCATTAACAGATTACAAGGGAGGGCTTGAGGTACTGAGGGCTGCTGAGAACCAAGCCAAGTCAGAGATTGTGGTTCAGACGTATGGTAAAATTAAGAGAAATGAGCAATATTCTACTGGATTCCGCATATTAAAAACAGGTTTTCTGTGAATAATATTTAAGACAGGATTTCCAAAATTTGGTGACAGGCTCCTGATTATTTTAGGGACTCTGACATTTAGATTTTGGGGGTTTTTTTAACTTCTCTGAACATGTTTACATATGTATGTACATTAAGATTTTTTTCCCCATGTTTGATAGTGGATTAAGCAACTCTCCTGCTTTATTTTCTTCAGCTTCTGTTGCAGCATCTTCCATTACTGGGCATTTAAATTCTTCTGGAGAATTCCGTCAGATACTTGCAAGGACTATATTCTATATGTCACTTCAAGAAAAACATCATATATTATATATGTGTTATTTCAAGAGAAATGGCAACCAGAGGTTTTTTTAGCTAACCAAGTGGAAAAATGAGCTGCTTCTAATGGAAATTTTGGAGCTCAGCTAATGACCAGAGTAAGCAACAGAACAAAAACACTTAAGAATAAAATATGCAAATGTGCAGTTAAGTATCTGGTGAGAATTTATGTGTGTTACTATAATACTGTAACTGCAGCAGAAAATGAAATGGTATTAAAAGATAAAGAGCAAGTAAATTTTGATGAACAGTACAGGAGTTCCAGAGCATAACTACCATTGTTACACATAGAAACCAACAGCAAAAGCAGATCTCCATTCCAATTTCATATATTGACATATCCAGGGTAACATACAAGAGCTTTTCTCTGGCAAAATTCTTATTATATGTACTTACACAGGACTTACTCATTTGACTGTAAGTATCCAGCTGATACATGATAAAATGTCACCAACAGAAATTGGTCTTGCAATAGTAAAAGCATCTAGTCTTCAAGAGCTGGGGAAATCAGCTAATATTCTGCTGATAAAAGCTTACTGGATTACTGTTGTATTGCTTGGATTTGTTTTTTTTAAAGCACCTAATAATGGTTTAAAAACTGTGTATTGAGGATAAGTGCAACTTTCAGTGTGCAGTTTTCTTACAACAATTATACTATAACACGTTTGTAATCCAGGGTGTATTCCCCTTTTGTATGTCTTCATTTTAGTAAACAGAGCTAAACAAAAGTACCTGAATCTGTGAATTGCAGGTTTAAATCACACACTAGCAAATAAGACCCTGAGCAAATGTTTTTCCTGTGTTGATTGTGAACACTGTCATGGTATTTTTATTTTATTTATTTTTAAGTGCAAATGAAAGGATAGACTATCTGGCCCTTAATCTCCTAAAGAAGATGGTGAGTAAATGAGAAAAAAGCTTCTTAATTGCATCTGGCAATATAAAACTGTTAAGGAGTTAAATTAATTGCACATGAACTCTGGAAAACTGCAAAGATTCTTTTTTTTTAAAGAAACCAAAAGAAAAAGACTTGACCTGCACTCCAGAGCTCAATGAGTTTGTCACAGTTCTTTCACTGGGAGCCTGGCAGATTTCAGGCCATGGTCTCAGGGCATAAATGAGTATAACCATATTGCAGTGTTCCTTTAATCTCTTTTTTAAATATACATCTCCCTACACAATCTCCAAATCTTATATTGGCTGGAGAGGTGATTCAAATTGAGCTCATTTCATTAAAACATGTCTTTAAGTCTTTCCACAGGCTTTATGCAACCTTATTTCTGTGCACATTGTTTACTCACATAGCTGAAATAATATGAAGAAGCCTCCAGTTTTGCTATCAGCTTATTTGTTGGGCAGAGAGAGAGAAGTTGTAGCTGGCCCATCCCTGGGAGTATTCAAGGCCTGGTTGGATGGGGCATTGAGCAACCTGGTCTAGTGGAACATGTCCCTGCCCATGGCAGGGGGTTGGAATGAGATGGTCTTTAAGGTCCTTCCTAACCCAAACCATTCTATGATTCAACTACTAGAGGGCTTGCTCTAGGATTCCACAGACTAAATAAATATCTCTGGTCAGCAAAAAGAGATCTGAAGCAGCACTGATTGTCACATCCCACCTGAGACCCTTAACTTCTTGGGCAATCTACGGTGACAGTTGAATCATTTCTGCCTGATCTCTTCTCAAAAATGCCCAAAGACACAAGAATTCTGAAGTCGGGACAAGCTGCTGCTGTGCTCAAATGCTGTCCTGAGGAGCTGTGTTGGAGCAAAGCTGGTCTTATTCACCGCCTCCATTTCAAGCTTGGTAAAGCTTTATATACCTGTCCATGTTTATCAGATTAGTTTGTTAGTCTAATAAAAGATGCAAACACTTTTCGTTTCATCCTATGCACAACAGAGAAAACACATTACCACTCCCTTTTAATTTGCAGCAGCATTTACATATTTGGTGGGTGTTATCATGTCACCCTTCGTCTCATTTTTCCTAGACTAACAACTCTTTCTGTTTTTCAGCCTTAGACTTTCCTAGTTTTTTCATCCTAGGGTTTTCCAGACCTATGTTCATGCAATTGTGGCTCTCTTCCTCTTTTTCTTCAACTGGATCTCATGTTCCCCACAATGCAATGTTGGGCCTCCAGCTGGGCAGTTCAGAGTGAAAGGACACCTGCCTGCATTTTATGGGTTGTTCTTCCATCTCAGCATGGTGTTTGACTTTCCTGCAACCATGTTAACATTTTGACTCCTTTTCAGAGAGGCATCCTGTTTTCCAGCATGATATTTGTCGCTTCCAGCTTCATGCCATCTGCACACTAAATAAATGCACTCCATTGCATACTCCAAGTCTTTCATGGAAACAGAAAAAAACCCTAACCACAAACACGGCCTTTATGATTTGATGTACGCTTTGTCCAAATAATTCATTCCTTACTACTCTTCAATCACAGATCTTCATGTGCTTTTGCACCATTTTACTTTATTTATCAGGGCTGTGAACAAACAAGGGTTTGTTAAAAATGCAGTTCTGAAAAGAAACAGTATAGTATGGGTTAATTTATTCTGAATTTAATCTAAAGTGCACTGCTTTAATCCATGCACATATTTTGTTCCTATCAGTTGCCCTAAAGTAAAAAGCACTGCATTTTTTTATCCGAGGAGGGAAATGCTGGAATTTTTTTCTGTGGAATTGCAAAGGTCAAGCGTTGCAGATGAATTGGTTTTAATGGAAGAGCTCTCGGGAAGATGGAGCTCCTCTGAGACACCGATTCTGATCACTGAGCCAACAGCTCATTCCCTTCTCTATCAGTATCCAGCACTAAGTGACTCAGAGGGGACAGGGACACTGCCTACCCTTACAAGTCTCATGGAACTCTGCACGACCCCACTGTTAATGTCTTACTCAATTTTAAAGTCAAACATTTGCTTTTAACTGAGCAAAATCTACCTTGAATATTTGATTTTTTTTTCATCTCACACATCAAAATGTATTTAAATCCATTGATGTCCATAGATTTGAGTTTGCTTTTGACTTGGCATAAGAAGAATAATAAATCACTTTGAGTAATTAACTGTTTCATATTATTTTCATGCTGAGCTAAATGGTTTGAACTTTTATAAAAAGAAGTGTTCCCCGGTTGATTAGTTTTCTTGTAAAGTATTTGGTATTTTTTTTAATGTAAAACAGTTTGCAGAAATAGAATATTTGACATTGGTGGCCCTGGAAAGAAAATACAACTGGAGTTTCTGGCCATCTCAAAATGACAATGGATACACCTTTCTTTGCACAAAAACATGCAGAAATTTCCATCAAGCCAGTCACTTTGAAGATATATGAAAGTTATGAATATATTCTTGTGGCTGAGAGCCAGAAAGACCAAATAGCTGAAAACTCTGTCATGTCCAGTCAAAAAAACTAGAGTCTTTCCTTAAGCAGGACAATTTATAAGTGGTCATGCCAGGATGATTTGCTTTTAAAAAAACAAGAACATAACCAAAACCCAAACAAATGCAGGAACAGCAATAACATTACTCTGGAAAAATATTTGAGTTCCTATACTAATAGGTGTAGAGTATCATAAAGAGAGAAAAAAAAAAAAAACAAATATGCACGAATGGTAATACTAAATGCCATAAATATAATAATAAATAAAACTCTGGTGTCTTCTCTGACTTCAAATGTAGCTGTAAACAGCTTCTTTTGCAGAGAGGCAGCACCAGGAGTATGTATTTCTTGAAGCAAAGGTTTTTATATTCTAGTTGTGTGGGGCTGACTCACATGTCATCGGTTTTGAGGAGAATTAGAGGAGAACTAATAAGGGAACTAAGTGTCACCACTGCTACATTTTGCTGTCCTTGGGGCTACTGTTTTCAAATTGTGAAAACAACCATAAACATAATGCCTGACAAATATTTATTCCACAATGAGATGGTGCAGCTTTTATTATTTTATGGACAAAATTATTTTGTTACTAAGCAGCAAAAAAATCTGAAATGTGACAGAAGAGTGAGAGAAGCTTTAGAGGAAAATTTGAAATAAAATGAAAGCCTGGAAGTGAATGAAACTGGGATAGAGTACAGAAGGGAAAAGCAAAAGTAAAAACAGATCACTCTGGCACTGGTGCCCTTTGACAACTATCAAGATAGACCAAATGCAGTAGACATGGACTTCATTAAGGCACTCAGTGTGTGAGTATGGGGTGAGAACAATTACAAGAGAGGCTAAAGGTATCAAGTAAAGAGAAGTCATTAACAATAATTTCTGTTGCACAGCAGGACCAGACTGGCTGCATATGTTCGAGGAGATGACAGACCAGAGCAGAAATTTTTCAGATGAGGTCCAAAAGCTGTCAGTGCATGGCTGGGAAGAGAAACATGGACAGCTCTGGGAGTTCCTATGTGAGACAGAACAAGTTCAAGCTCTAGTGGTCTGACATTGGGCAGCTCTAGACTGGCTGGTACCAGGGCAAGAAGCCCAAAGAGCAAAGCCTGTGCCTGAGCAGCTGTGGTTGCTCTATTTCTGTGCATAATAGACCACAAGAATCAAACACCTTAAAATAATCCACAGTAATGTTCCATCCTGTATTGGGTCTGGCTGAGATGGAATTAATTTTCCCTATGCCAGCCCTCCTAGTGCTGTAATTTGCTTTGGTAGCTAGAAGGGTTTTGATAACACACCAGTGTTTTGGCTATTGCTGAGAAGTGCTTGCACAGCATCAAGGTTGTCTCTCCAACATTCCCCCCTCCACCAGTAGGCCTGGGGGTGGGCAAGATCTTGGGAGGGGTCATAACCAGGATACCCGACCCAAACTGACCAAAGGCTCTACTCAGCCAAAGCTAAGACAAAGGAGAAGGAAGGCAGGCATTCATTATTTATTACATTTGTCTTCCAGGGCAACCACAACACATACTGAAGCCCTGCTTCCCACAAAATAGTCCAATATTGCTTGCTGATGGAAAGTAGAGAATTAAATCTTTTGGGTTCTTTCCTTTGCTTACATGCAAACAACCTTTGCTTTTGCTTTAGTAAACTGCCCTTATCTTGATCCATGAGTTTTTTCCCCATCTTATTTTCTCCGCCCCTGTTCTGCTGAGGAGAGGAGTGAGGGAGTGTCTCGGTGAGCAACTGGCTTCAGCCAAGGTCAACCCACCACACATCCTTACAACTGAAGAAATGGTCAAAAATAAAAATAAAGATTAAAATTCCATAATGGAAAATTCTGAAACCCAAGCTGGAGGCTTGTCTTTCAGTCCATGTTAGATTGCACGTGGCATCTGGCTGTGAATATATACATCAAATGCCAAGTAGCTGAATTGTGCATGTGAAGTGCCAATGGCAGAAAGCAGCAGTGGTATTTCAGTGTGTGAGATACCAGCAGTGCAGTGAAGTGTGGAAAAGGAGCTGAGTTTCATCATGTATGTGAAACTTGGCAAGTCCAAAAATGTTTTAGGTGAGATATCTCCATCTGAAAGGAGAAGACATTGATCTCCACATAGAAGGTACTAGGATACTTGGCGTGTACTATTTTAGCTGCCCATATGCAAGAAGAATGAACCAAATTCAGAACAGGTGCAGGGCAGGCAGGTGAGAATGATCAGCAATTTGAGAGTCTGTCTTTAGAGATGAGTGAAAAATCTTGTCTTTTTCTGCAGAGCAAAACAAAGCCAGAGACTGGATGTAATTCCCTCTATAAATAAACACACGGGAAAGGAAAAGCAAGAAATACTTAAACTAAATGACAACATCAGCACAGAACATATAGATATAAATTGGCCAGAAGTTTGGAAATTAGCAGAGGTTTCTAACAGCTCTGGAACTTATTCATTAGGAACAGCATTGTGTTGTATGATTTTGTTGACTGCAGAAGCCAAGGAAACTAGGCTCAAACATCAGAAGTTCCCTTCCAGTCTTCTCTTCCAGATTTATCACCTCCACTAATCAATGCTAAATACTCAGCCAGAGCATACAGAGTGTTAAATCTTTTCTACCTCCTTTTCTTAGAGGAAATACTGCACGTGCTAGAAATTATGTAAAGCGAGTATTTGCTGTTTGCCACCATGAACCCCTACAAGGTCCTGGAGTCTGGATTATGTCCTATGCTACTTCTATACATGCACACACACAAATTCATACATGTATGTGTACAGGCATGGGTAGATGTTTACAAGTGCACATACAGGGCACACATATGCATGACTGAAACGGGCTGGGTTTTTTTATTTCTCAGGAGTTCATTAGGGTAGTCCAGTACTATCTTTTTCTTCCTTATACTAGAGTAATGAATTGTGGAACCACCCTTCTGCATTTTGAACACTGCACAAGCCACGTGTCTGTGTGATCTCATACATATCACAGCGTCTCATCTGAGCCAGAGTGTAAGAGAAGGAATATGTCACTGGAAAATGCTGAATTTCTGTCCCTTACTCTCTTGGTAGGGATCACACACATGCAATTGCCAGGAGGAGCGTGGAAGCAGCAGCTGGTACAGTTCCCCCTGCCTGAAGCTGTGACCTGGTATGTTCTTCTGTTTAGCTTCCGTGCATGTATGTGCGTGTGCGCTGGTACGTATGTGCACATACGCACCTCACACTAACACAGGTGAATGTGCCTCAGACTAGTCTGTTAACCTTACACATTTCAAGTTGCTTCTTTTAAGGGCATGGTACCACATGCCTGGAGCGACAGAATGCATGTTGCAGAGAAAGCCAAGCGTAACCTATGGCTCGTGCATGGAGAAGGAGTTATGGGTGACAGGCATGGTCTGTTCGCCTGTCACACCACAGAAGTGGGTCCCTGTGACACAGCTCCACATGCCTCGTTTGTTTATCTGTCTCGCACTGGTTGTCCTGTGTTTTTTCAGGTCAGTGTGTGAGTGCATGTGTGGGTGTGCATGTGTGCCTTGCCAAAATAGTCTCGGGTATCTCAGGCCATGGGACAGACTATGTATGTGCTTGTCAACAGGGTAATGCCAGTTCAGTAACAACAGTCATATGTATTTTAGGCTAAGGTGTGCGTCAGTCAAACTCCAAGTGCGCCTTGCCTGTGTTTGTCGGGCCAGCGGGTGGATGTTTGTGTCTCATGATCCCTGTGTGCCAGAGCAGCTTGTCTGCTTGTCCCTCTCCCTCTGACTGTTGCATATCACAGGATACTCTGAGTGTATGTGCCAGGATTCTCTGAGAGCTAAATTCTCTGTGTGTCTAACAGCAACAGTCCCAAATGCCTCAGAGCAAGCTCTGTCTTGCAGTGATAGTAGCCCATGTTCCTCAGGCCAGTGTCTGTCTGTCTGTCAGTGACACAGGCTCATGTGCCTGAGAACACTGTATGTGCCTCACAGTGACACACTGTCACACCTCAGTGACAGTGACAGTCACGCACCTCAGTGCAGCATGTGTCCGTACATCCCCATGACACAGCCCCACAGGCCTCAGACTGATGCGACAGCCACATGCCTTGGACCCGTGTGCCATGGCTCTGTCACACAGCCGTGTGCCTCAGCCCCTGACAGAGTGACACAGCCGCACGCCTCACACCCGTGGGTAAGCGTGCCTTGCAGTGATGCAGCCCTGCATGACCCAGCTCCACGTCTGTCTCTCTGTCAGTCTGTCCGTCTGTGCCAGAAGCCCACCTGCCTCAGACTCACATGTCTGCCTGAGGGTGCCATGGGCTCATGTCCCTCTGAGGTGCCCGTCACACGCGAGCCCCAGGGCTGTGCACACCCCACGGTGCCACAGCCTCCACATCTGGGGGTCGGTGTCCATGTGTGTGAGGAGACTGTGTGTGTGTGTGTGTGTGAGGGGACTGTGTGTGTGTGAGGGGACTGTGTGTGTGTGAGGGGACTGTGTGTGCGTGTGTGAGGGGACTGTGTGTGTGTGAGGAGACTGTGTGAGCAGTGCTGTGCGTTTGTGAGAAGACCGCGTGTTTGTGTGAGGGGACCTTGCATGTGAGACGTGCTGTGCGTGTGTGTCTGTGACGGGACCATGCGCGAGTGGTGCTGTGGGTGCAGCAGGAGAGGAGACCGCGCGTGTGTGAGGGGATCGTGTGTGTGCGTGTGAGGAGACTGTACGTCTGTATGAGGGGATCGTGCATGGGTGAATGGACCATACACGTGTGTTGAGGGGACCGTGTGTGTGCGAAGGGACCGTGCGTGCGAGCGCGGGCGGGCGGCCGAGGCCGAGCCCGGGGGGCAGCGGCCCCGCACGTCAGCGCGGAGCGGGGCGGGCGGCGGCGGCGGCGGCGCCCTTAAAGGCGGGCGGCGGCGGCGCGGGCAGCGCGCAGGGCTCGGCGGCGGCGGGGAGCGAAAGCAGCGTGAGGCGGCGGCTGCAGCCACAGCCACCCTCCCACACAGCATGTCGGGCACCCGGGCGTCCAACGACCGCAGCAGCCACCCCGCCGCCGGCGGCGGGCTGAAGCGGGCGCGCAGCGAGCCGGGCGGTAACAGAGTGACCGTGGTGCTGGGGGCGCAGTGGGGGGACGAAGGCAAGGGCAAGGTGGTCGACCTGCTGGCCACCGAGTCGGACATTGTGTGCCGGTGCCAGGTGGGTGCCGGGCCGGCTCTTATCAACCGCTCCCTGGGCGCTTCCCTGCCCTGCGTTCCGTGCTCCCCGCGGCTCCCGCTTTCCCCCAGCTCCCCCCGGGCCCGGGGCCCTCCTCGCCGTGCGGGTCCCCTCTGCCTTCTGCTGCTCCCCCTTTTCCTCCCTCCAGCCTTGTTTCCCTCCGCCTGCCCGCCGCTCTTCGCTCTTCTGCTGCTCCTCGCTCCCGCTGGTCTCCTCCCTCCCCGCTCCCGGTTCCCCGCTCCCTCTCCCGCAGCCAGCGGCGGGGCGCGAGCGTGTCCCGGTGGGCAGCCGTGTGTCCCCCACACCCCCCCCTCCGACCCTCCCCGGCTGCGCCTCCAAATGCCACTCGGAAAGAAAAAGCCCTGAGCTATAAATATAAATAGCTGACCCTCCACGATAAGCGACACTGGATCCCGAGGGGGCGGGGGAGGGAGGGGGGCCGGGGCCGCCTGCCCGGGGGTGCCCGGGGAGGAGCCTTGGGAAGCCGGGACCCGGGGACCCGGGTGCGGTCCGGGCTTGCAAGGATGTTCTGCCTGTGAAGGGCTGGGTGGGTGTCTCCGGGCGTGCTGCTTCTCCGGGGAAAATCGCTAATGAACCTCAGGAGTCTGCCAAAGTTTTACTGCAGGGGCTGTTTCGGATGGGCGGGTTGCGTTCCCTGCAAAGCGCCTGGAATTGTATTATAAAAAATATTTTAGAGTGGAGCGTGAGTAAAATAGGGGAAAAAAAAAAACAAGTTATGTAAAAAATACAAGATTTAGAGTTGCATGAAACCAGGGAACATCTTGCGTGGCTTTGCTTATATCTATTTTTGAGTTGAATATGATGCGAGTATTCTCAAAACAATATATTTGCCTAGTACAAACCTGATTAGACACAAAGGTGATCCCAAACAGAATCTTAAAATGGTTTGGAAGGACCCTAAAGATCACCCAGTTCCAACTCCCCTGTCATGGCCTGGGACACTTTCCATCCAGCCTGGCATTGAACACTTCCAGGGATGGAGTATCAGTAATGGTAATAACTTCTAAAGAACTTTTTTCAGATATTAGTTATGAACATATTAGATCAATACAGCTAATAATCTATCTCTTGTACCTTTAAACTATGTGAGCGCATTAATAAGTAGTCAGCTTAGTCCAGCTCAGCTGATATGTACCATGAAATTTATTCTGCTTTAAAATGCATGATAGCTACTGAAAAGCTACAGACATCCTTGAATCCAAGATAATAAATCCAAGGACGTTTGTCTAATTAAGTATATTATGTAAATAAATGTTGTCATAAAGGTTAAATATTTAGAAGATGGAGGAAGTATTTTTATTTGGGACATTAAACTCCCAAGATCTTGAATCACCTTGGGGAGAAGTTTCCCTGCAAAAGGTACCTAATGAAAATGTGTTATCAGGACTGTAGCTATTTTTCCGTATTTATTTCTTCCCTCCCCCAATAACGTGTTACTAGGAATTTAAACTCAGGTCTCAGGATTGCTTTGGTGAGAAAGGAAAATCTAAAAGTTTTAGCTGAGGAGGAGCATTTCATACAGGCCATCGTCAAACAGTGCATTCTCATGAGGTTACTGTTACTGCTGCAAGGAGTCATGTTAGTTCTTTTTAGATTCAATTTTGAGGGATGCCCTGAGGCTGCTTTCAAGGCGGATTTGCTGTCCTTCCAGAGAACTAATTTGCAAGCGTGGCCCCCAGGTGCAGCCTCAGAAAACTCTCAGAAGGATACAGGACTCCTCGTGCATGAGGGTCAGTGTGTTGGCAACAGGCTGGTGGCTTAGATGGGTTAATGTGCTGCTGGGCACATCCAGATTGTCTTTCTGTAGCCTGATGGTGACACTGGGGTGGATGTAAGGCAGGTGGATCTAGAACAGCTCTGGACTCTTTTCAGAATAATGTTCACTGACATACTTGCACACACACCGTGTGTGTGACTATAATAGGATTACTGATATACTGGTCAGATGGAGATGTCTTCAGGATTGGAGTTTAGGGACTACTATGAAGTATTTGAAAGATAAAATATGAGTCAGGATTTACTTTTGAGTTGCAAGTATTATAAAACTTTAGTGAGAAGTGGATTTTTTTTAATACTTAAGTGGGTGTTTGGCACATTTGGCAATTCAAGCATGCTTTAAAAAATGTGCCATTTTAATAATTCAATATTTCATACTTTCAAAGCCAATCATGCAAGTACATAACGGTGTATGATTTTTGCCTCTGTTAGAAGTCAAATGAGACTGTTAAAGCTTAGTAAAGATATGCATATATCTAAGGATGTGAGCTGTGCTGATGAGTTCTCCCAGTGTGATAATGGCAGGTCATTAACTTACAGGTGTAATCAGCCTGAGAGGAACTTAATTAATGCTGTGCAGTGCCATCAAAAACCTCACCATCTGAACCGGAATCTTGCTTGCTTCACATTCCTCCTGGAAACTGAGGAAAAACTTCTAGTGCCATAGCAGCTATTAGAAGCAATTCCTTAAACAAGAAACACTGAATGTCTCACTTATTAGAGACTTGAGGAAAAAAAAGTAAGAAAAAAAATCCCACCAGGACTTTTTTGTGGTTTATAATATGGTGATTGACAAGGTTATTCCCTGATGTCCTGTCCACTTTGTTTTCTGAGACATTGATGGAAATTACATTCAACAGCTTGTTTTAGTTCTCAGTGAAATGGAAGTAGAGAAAGCTCTAAAAGGAATGTCTAAAGGGGGATATTTGTCTTTTGAAACTGTGTCTCAGCTATGTAGTAGGATACTCTTTGAGCTAACCTTTCAAAAAAAGGTGGGGTTTCCCCCCTCCCTGTATAGGAATTTAAACCCAAAGCCAAATTTGAGTTTGAAGAGTTTTCTCAAAATACTGGTTCCCTAATGTTCCTGTGAAAGGAAATAATTTTCATTACATGCTTCTCAAGTATTTTAGTGTGTTGATTTCATAAGAAAAATCTGTGACATGGATTGCTGCAGAGGAAACGAAACTGTATTTTCTGGGTACTAGAAAGAAAGGCAAGCAGGTGAATGGGAACAGGAAGTCCATCACAGGCACAAGGGAAGAAACTTCAAATATGTTAAAGAAAATTCTGTATTAAAATCCAACCTCTTTAATTTTCCTGAGTGTTCAGAATTTAATTTCACATGAATTGATGAGTCAGTTTATTGGTCACGTTGTTTCGGTTTTTCTCAGTACTTAGATTATACACAGTCTTGAGTTCAAAAGAGTTAGGTGCACACCATTTGGCAACAGTGAAATATGTGACATAATTTAAATATGAGAACTTAGTTCACCTGAAGTAATTGATTTCATTTCCTCTGTATACTCGAGACATTCTTTGTGAAAGAGGATGTTTCAGAAAGGGTAAAAGATCTTGGATATTCTTGTAGATGGTGCTGTACAAAATTTCATTAAAATACCAGACACATGGGCACACAAACCCACATAAACAAGCAGAAAAGGTATTCCTGAATAAACTAATAACAGCAGGCCATTTAGGGCTGTTAAGGAACTGAGTAGGTTTAAGTTCGGGTTATTAATGGAGAACATCAAGAACATTTTTCCTCTAAATTGCTCTTTCAGCAAGCGAAGGCACTCAGAAGCAGAACATCAGAGTCCAATATTTCTTTCTTACTGTGGCCTCCTGGGGCATGGAGCTGCCTTATGCTGTGCAATACCTCTAATCTCTGGTATATTTTCACAGAAGGGTATAACCAAGGAGCTCAGCGACAAATAGTTAATCTTGATGCTTCTTTTAAAAACAGGGTTTGCATTTGTTTAAAGCTTTTAACTAGGAGAATATTGGACATAAAGAGAGTTCACTTTTTACCTGGCCTTCTAGCATGTTGTCATAGAACAAGAAGTCCTTGTATAAGATGAAGTAATTTGGGTACGTATAACATACTAAAGAAGAGAGGTTTGGTGTTGTTCAAAACATGGTTTAAGATCATGATGTCTTCAGTGGCAGCTCTCATTCCAGCTGTACCTTTCTCACATCACCTAATATGCTGTCTTGTGCCTACCTTCAACGCTGGAACTTGTGGCTGGTATTAGGTACCAGGGTTTTAATTAGATAATTTCTCAGATCTGGTTTGGAGCATGATCAAAGAGTTACCTGTCACCAGGGCCAAGGTGGAAGGCTTCCAGAAGCACTGCTTAAACTAGATCTGTTCCTAAAAAGTCATATGTAGTATGTCCTCAGTTAACTGAGGCCAGCTGGTGGTCATACAGTTCTAGCTGTTTCCTTAAACTGAGACTACGTAAGGTACACTGTAATAATAACTTTTCACTGAATGTGTTTACTGGACAATTCTGTTTGTGATTGGAAAAGGAAAATCGTGTACATTGTCATATATGGCAGGAGAAGTACCTTGCATCTTTGCCAATAGTGGCAAATTACTCATGAGACACTTTCATAATTCAAGTGTGTGCCAAGAATGCCTAGGAATTTCTCTTGTAATGGGGAGTAAACAGTTCTGCCTTTCCTGATGAAATTTTCTTGGGCAATAACATTGTTTTTCAACAAAGCAACCCAAAACGCTGTAGGAAAATGCCTCATAAACAATTTGACAAAAATTTTGAAGAGAAGGGAAGACTTTCCAAAAGCTTAATGTGAAAGATACAAAAACTATCACTAGTAAGTGAGTAGAGCCCCTGTGATAATCACCATTACCTGCAGTGGGTCACATCCCAGTTGCTGAATAGATGGGTGAAACAGTGGTGGCACAAATGCACCTTTCCTTTGCTTCACACCAGCACCAGCGGCAGTGATTCAGCAATAGGGACTAGGCCAAGACAGTTTTTAAGATTTTTCAAGATGTCATTTGGCACTGCTGTTCCAGTGTGCCCATGACAATGCTGGATGTGTCAGTCCTGTGACACTTCTGCCTTCTGGAAGTCTGGAAACAATCTGCCTGATGTTGTCAGCATTCCCCCAAGAAATGACATTTAAGAGGCAACACCAAATGGTAAGAATGTTGATTGCATTAAGAAGAGCTGTTATTAAATTTCTTAAGTTTCTCATATTAAAGGTTTTGTTTTGTACTAATTATGCAGTCATTTTTAAAACATTTCCTCTATCCAAGTCAGTATCCTCTCAAATTAAGAATTGCTTTGGTTTCAAAAAAAGCATCTTTTGAGGCAAATGGACAAGAGTTACAGTTAATACTGAAGAAAAGCTTAGGAGGTTGAAAAAGGTTCAGAAAATCTGACTGTTAAGGTCTTTTGTGGTTGAGTAGTTCACAGTTATTTAGACTGAGAGATTTAACCAAGTCATACACCAAGAGTGTTGAGTGGCCAGTTTTCTTGATGTAGTGGATGCTAACAAATAAGATTAGGAGGGTCTAACCAGTAGGAAAAACCTGGCAATGGTTTGGGATACCATTGCAACGTTAGAGAAGGATCTAGGCAAGGGTGAAGGGACGTGCCCTATGCTTCAACAAAAGTAACTCATATTATTCCTGGTTTCCTTATTTCCTTGGTTTAATGTTTTAATGAGTGCATTGTAAATACTGTATATTTTTGAAGCAGTACTTAGAGAAATGCAAAGGAAAATACTGTGGGCAAGTGATCGAATAATAAAAACCAAGCGTGGCAGAAATGCCAGACGAGTAGTTTCTCTCCGTGATTTAGGTGGGAAATGGGGCAGTTTCCTTTGTTCCTCTGTTGTGGCTGCTTACCCTGCCCTGTCAGCAGCACGTTGTTGTGACTGTTCCCTATTGATCATGGGCTGCTGGAACTGTTTACAACAGGGATTAAATTAGGGCAGTTTTATGTGATGATTATGTGGAGTTACAGGGGCTTGTTGGCTACTGCTTTTCTGTGTGTAGGTATTGTGTTTTGCTCTCCTTTCAGTGAGATTTAACCCTGATATTTAGCATTTCTCCCTACAGGATAAAGTAGCATGGAAAGACTTTAATCTCCTAATGAGTTAGTGCTTGATGATCTTCAGTGAAGAGATTGATGACCTTGGAGTCATGAGTGTGCAGTGACTGCAGGACTCTGTTGTTTTTGATTTCTTGAATGTTAGGGAGGGCTGATAATCTCATTTGTGTGTACATTCATACAGCTGTATTTCTAAGTCATTTTTTGCAAGATTCCCTGCAAAGAAAGCAAGTAGAAATCTATTCAACAGAGGAAAGTGTGAGTTTTGTCCTCAGCTACAATAAGTCCACCTTTCCAAAACTGATTTCTTTTTTGTAGCAACCTGTCGCTTATAGGGTATTTTATCCAATTTTCTAATTAATTTTCCTTGTACATACTTACATGCCACGCTGTATCATTTTAAACTTTAGAACGACATGGTGACATTGCTATTTTAAACTAGTCTCTCCTTTGGGCATCAGCGAGATGATCTCAGGACCACCAGGATTATAAATACTGTGTGAGAAGGTCAGGTTTAAAGTTTCCAAATCTCCATAAGAAAGCAAGCTTAATTTTCAATCCCCTTTATAAAGCCTGATGAATTATTATCCTCTACAAGCATCAAAAGAAAACAGCTGAAAATTAAGCTGAAATGGCATCTGTTCTATTTCATTCCTGTTGATAACTTGTTTACAGATATAAGAAAACTTATGTTCATATCTTTGGATCGTGTTACTTCCCACAGGGTTATGACTACACTTCTTCAGAAGAGAGGACTAAAGACGAGCAGACATGACTAGTTTTTTTCATGTTTGATTTCCTTTATTTTAGTATTTTACAAACTTTGGCCAGAATGTTTTTTCCACTATAGCATTTTCTATCAATACACCTTGCATTTATTTTCTTTGTATCTTTTGTTGGAGTAAGTGTGTGTTTTGTTCTAGTGGTCTGTCGTGGTATATTGTTTCTATGTGGTTTGATAAAACTTTGAATACAGTTTGAGAGAAAATAACTGAAGTTTGAGTGTCTAGTTTGCCTGCACTGATTGCTGTTTAAAACCTGAGTTGAATTAGACCTGGCTTTTCCAGTTGCATTTTTCAGATATTTAGGAAGACCAAAGTATCCACATAAATTAGGGTCATTTCTTCTAGTAAAGGAAATATACTACATTATTGGTGCAATATATGATATAAGCTTCGAGTTTTATATTTATGCTAGAAATAATTTTACATGTTTCTTTAAAGTTCAAAAATCTTGGTCAGTTCTTTGTAGGAGTATTTGTGTTTATAATCATGCTAATTATCTCATTAGGCTTTAGCAAATCTCCTTCTGTGGGAATTTGGGAGTTTTTGAAGAGATCTCTATTTTAATTGGGAAGGTGGGAGCCTGTGGATTTTGTTCATTGTTTGAGACAGTGAGAAGGGGCACACTTGAACAGAGGCAGGAACCAGACACAGCAGTTCTGTGCAGCATTGTTTGTACTTGAAACCATTATTGGGAATAAGAGCCAGATAAACTAGATTTGGCTGATGGTGGTTGGTGTTGGGAGAGAAACCTGCAGCTCACTCCAGTTCTTTGACACCACCACAGCTTTAAACATCACCTCTCCCTTAGTTCTTCTGGTCTAAGGATACCTGTGACTATTGCCAACCCTGCTCTTCCCAATGACTTGATTTAATAAATAAATAAATAAATAAATAATGGTCCACTTCTTGAAACTTGAGTTGGGGTGAGTTGGGTGTTATTTCGTGATAGTTAAACTGGAAAAAAAAAAATTAGCAAGAAAAACTTCCAATAGGGGAAACTATAAAAAGCACTTGTGGCAGCAACTTCCCCACTGGAATGTGCAGCACTTCCAGTCCCTGACTAAAGCTTTCACACACAGGTGATTCAGTGACATTGCGTTGAAGGGTCTGAGTGTTCAAAGCACTTAATGCATTGCATTTGTTTGGATTTTTTTTTTATACCAATGATGTTCAAACCTGATTTTCAATGGTATAAATAGCGAGAAATATCATAAAAGTCAATGGATCTATATTATTATAAAGTTCATGTCAGAGCCTGTTGTGCTGGTAGCACTAATTAGTTACATTTACTCAAGTTAGTTCCAGGTAGTTTTTGAGGTAAGTTAGACAGCCAATTTTAATAAAATTGTTAAGAAATTATTTATGTAACAATGCTCCTACTTGTTTATTCACATATAAAATGCTAAAAGTGAAAGAAAAATAGTTCAGGTAAGAAAGCAGAAGTAATTTATAGCCTCTTTGTTAGTATGATGAGAGAGGTGTTTGGCCTCCAGATACAGCTGAATTTCAGAAAATGTTTTGCTCCATTGATGGATGGAATTAGTAGAGCTGGGACACTTATAATGAAGAGAGATAGACAGGAGTCATAGGATTTGTTTTCAGATGCAGACTTCCCAAACTGCTGGGTTGTGGCTGGTATTCCAATTCATAGATTATAAATTCATATATTATAATAATGCCAGAGGGGATCATCATGTAATCTTGTCCTAGTACCAAGGACACAGTATTCTAGTAGCAGTTGCACCACTGCCAAAAGGAGAGGTAATACAATCTTTCTACTCCTACTTAATATTCCCGTTTATCCATGTGAGGTTTGCCTTGGGCGTATCAGCCAGTACTGAAACTGTGTTCAGATACCTCCACGTGCTTCCTAGCACAGATGTCTCCCATCCAAAGTTTGACCTACATTTTTGTTTTGAATTCATTTATTCAAAACCTGGTCATGGCATTTTATACATTCACTGCATGTACCAATGGGCTAAGGAGCTGCTCTGTACTCCTGGTGTGTCACTCATACCACGGTGGTGTTGGCTGCAGATCTTCAGTAACCAGTTTTTGTTGTTTCCCCATTGCATTGCCAACTGGGAGAGGGTGAGAACTGATCCTCGTGGGACCCAGCAGTAATAGGCCTGTTTTGTGTTCACACAAATATAATTTGAAACTATCATCATGTTCTAAGGTATTTTATATGTGCTCCGATGATTTTTTTTTCATATCAATCTACTTAATCAAGTTGCATTTGGGCATTGTGGGAAGCACAGAGCAAATGAAGGATGTGCCAAACAGCAGATCATCTGGAAACATTCCTCCCACATACACATAATGCCATCTTCTGCACACTACCTACCTGACAAGAGCAGGCAGAAACACCTCTGAGCATAAGGATGCATTTCATTCCTATTCAAACATGTATCTTAAGGCTAGCTGGGAAAATAGATTTCCTGCTGCAGGTACTGAACAGCCTCACTGCTGATCTCAAAAGAAATTCCCTTTTTATCTTGGGATGTTTTGGCTGCGATACAGAACAAAACAGGAGCCTTGAAATGGTTGAGCACTTTGGGAAGTGGATTTGTTTCTTCGTGGTTTTTTTTAACTTCTACTACAGAGACAGACTGTGTACTCTACCAACCTGTTCATAACAATATTAATTCCCTAAAAGACAATGTTTATACCAGCATACAGTTGATAACACTGGTAAGATATAGCTTCTCAGTTTAGTGTATTGTTGCAGTTTTGGTGTTCAAGCACTCTGAAATACTAATCAAAGTACATCAGTACAAGACTCCAATATCACAAATAGATCAGCACATAAAAAGCTTGGAAATGCATTTTTTTATGATGTTTTATGAGGTAGATTAGTTTCTCTAGCTCTTTCTGGTACTGGGACAATATGTAACTTTACACTTGGATTATAATATTTTTGAAAATATAAATTTTTATCCAAGTACTTCATAATTTTTTTAAAAAAATAATCTAAAAAAAACCCCAGACCTCATTGCTGCTAATAGTCTTCAACTTCTTCTGCTTTCTAAGTTAATAAAAACTGATTTGTTGAGTAATGTAGGTACTTTGAAAAGGCTGTATACTAATTTTTCACTGCAGGCTGTTGTGGTGGGTTGACTCTGGCTGGATGCCAGGCACCCACCAAAGGCACTCTGTCACTCCTCTGCCCAGGTGGGCAGGGGAGAGAAAATATAACAAAAGGCATGTTGGGACAAGGACAGAGAGAGATCACTCACCACTTACAGTCATGCACAGAACAGACTGGGGTAAGGGAAAACTCAGCTTATTATCAATCAGAGTAGGATAGTGAGAAATAAAACCAAGTCATAAAAACACCTTTCCCTGACCCCTCCCTTCTTCTCAAACTCAACCTCTCTCCCAAATTATCTTTCCCCCGTGTGGCCAGGGGGACAGGGGTTGGGGGCTGTGTTCAGTTTATCACACATTGTCTCTGCTGCTCCTTCCTCCCCAGGGAATGACTCCACACTCTTCTCCTGTTCCAGTGGAGGGTCTCTCCCACAGGAGACAGTCCTCCATGAACTTTTCCAACATGAGCCTTTCCCAAGGGTTGCAGTTCTTCATTAATTGCTCCAGCATTAGTTGCTTCCATGGGTTGCAGTCCTTCAGGAACAGGCTGCTCCAGTGGGGGTCCCCTCTGGGCAAACCTGCTCCAGAGTGGACTCTTTTCTCCATGGGTCTGCAGGTCCCTGCCAGGAGTCTGCCCTGTCATGGACTTCCTATGGTGTCGCAGACTCCTTTGGGCATCCTGCTGCTCTAGACAGAGTCTACAGGTGGATCTCTGCTCCTCCATAGGCTCCATGGGCTGCAGGGGCACAGCTGCCTCACCAGGATCTGTACCACAGGCTGCAGGGGAATCTCTGCTCCAGCACCTGGAGCACCTTCTCTCCACCTGCACTGACCTTGGGGTCCACAGAGCTGTTTCTCTCTCACATTCTTGCTTCTCTCTCTGGTTGTAGTTGCTGGGTTTTGTTTTGGGTTTTTTGGTTGGTTTTTTTCCCCTTCTTAAGTACATTATCCCAGAGGCGCCATCGCAGTTGCTGCTGGGCTTGGTCTTGGCCAGCGGTGGGTCCCTCTTGGAGCTGGCTGACATTGGCTTTATTGGACGTGGTGGAAGCTTCCAACATCTTCTCACAGAAGCCACCCCTGTAGCCCCTGCCCCCACCCCACTAGTAAAACCTCACCATGCAAAGCCAATAAAGCTATGAATTACTTCAATGAAGTAATTATTTTTTACTTAGATGCCTGGTTTAAATGGGAACAACTTTAACACCTACCAAATACAGCCAGAAACAAGCATTTGTGCGCTCTGAAACTTGAATGTGGCTGGTATGAAGAACACCAGCTGTGGCTGCACAGTCAAAAATCATTGCTGCATTTAGGTAGTGCCTCAAAGGAAGTGCTTTTGTGTGCTCTCTTGAGACAAGCTTCTGAAATGATATGTAGGTCTCTTTATTACTGTAGTAGTAATCTCTATCCCCTTGCCTGTGGTGTGTGTAATACTTCCCAGTTCTCAAGTCCCACTTCGCTGCTGCAGTTTACTGTAATTGATAGTCCCCGTCACGTGCACCTGGAGGGTTTCCTGCATGTGGCACAGTCTTAATTGAGTCACTGGAGATTAAACTGGCTGAACAGAAGATATACAAGTGCTGCTGATCATGTTGGAATCACTGCAGGACCTGTAAGGAAGGTTTGGGGTTGAGGGGGTTACTAATGTTCAAGTCACTGCTGTCATCCCAGTTGCACTCTGAGCCTTTTGGTGCCTTCTTGGGAACAGAAATTCCCACACCAGAGTAGTTTAATGGGGTGCCCAGGCTTCCAAGTCTTTGAAGGTGAATGCTAATTGTTATTTCTGGTCATACCATCATTTCCCAATGCGGATCATGCCAGAGTGACACTGGTGATTAACCTGTCAGAAGTTGTTGCCTTAACGTTCCCTGTGTTAGAGATGTGTTTGAAGAACTGCAGAAGGCGGCAGATACCATCTCTAGTGACCTGGGAAATTGCAAACAGAGAACATAAATAAACTTCAGGTGGGCTCAGTGGTGCATGCCAGAGTCTGGATATTAAATGGAAGTTCATTATGCAGAAATGTTTGAAGCACGGGCCAAGCAGAGGCACTAAAAGTTTCTTGGTCCAACAGGAAGCATCCTGAGGGTCCAGAGAACACTGTCACTTGCTGCATTAGTGTTCACAGCACTTTATTGAAATACCATTTGAGGGAAAGAAGGGAACTTACACAGTTGCAGTGTACCAGGAGGTTTTCTGTGCTTTTAAACATGTAATCTTCAAATTAAGCCTGTACAAGCTTTTAGGTTCCCTTATATTTCGAGCAGTTTCAAGCAATGGCTCATGGAGGCCCTATATTGACTCTCAGAACTTGAGTAAAAAAACTTTAGTAAATGTCTGCAATATCTGAGCTATTAGACTACCCATATGGTTAGAATAACTGTGTAACTGAACATGAGAAACTACTGAGATGACCAGATAATAAAAAGAAAGTACCTCATCAGATCAGTGTTATGTTTTGCAGGTGTGGTCATGTCTGTTGGGCAATTCAATGCTCTGCTACCACTTTTAATTACATTTACAAAAATGTAATTAATTGAGCTGTAAAAATATACTTGTAAGACACTTGTTCAGAAAACACAGACTAGCATGACCACTGCAAAAAGCAGTACCAGAGCTGTCAATACTAGCTTTAATTCAGAAAAATGCTGGTTTATAAGGTCTGTCACTGAATTCTTGAATCATGTTATCTATCCAGAGAGACTGAAAGTGTGTTCAGATATTTTGGGCATTGAAGGATATATCAGATCTGCTGGTGTTTCTGTGCTTCAGAATTTTTTTATGTATGCCAACTTTCACAGCTGCTTGATTAAAGTCTCTTTTAAGCATTTGCAAAAGAAAGAGGCAGCATTTGTCTGGGTATCAGTTGTTCAGGAAATTTTCCAAAAGCATAAACTGTCTTTCATAAATATTCTCATACTGGTGTATCCCAACTTCTGAAGTTTCAGGATACAAGAAAACAGCTTTGACTATAATTTAGGAGTGCCGTTGTCTCAGAATGTGAGTCCTCAAGCCTGACTTCATTTGTTCATATTCATGTTGATTAAGTAAAATATAACTATAGCATTAGTGACAACAAATACTTTTGAAGCAGCCTGGTTCCCCATTTTCTGAGGAAACATGAAAATTGTTGTTTATTGTAGAAATTAAATCAATGTTAAATGAGGGAGTTAATTCTTTTAAAGTTTCCATCTTGCCATCGTCAGTAGGTGAGCAGAAAGGGAACACTGGCAGTCCCAGCAGAAGTTACTAACCTCTTTCTCAGCCTGATACCAGTATAATAAAATAAACCAGTGTTTCAACCAGTTCAATCCATCCTGTGTCAGACCTCTTAAATACCATGTAAAGGACTCTCCTACCTGATTTATTAACCTTTTAGGTAATTTAATACTCTTAACTAGATCCAGGATCCTACAACTGCTTTATTATATCTGAGAGGCAAACAAAATACCCAGGGTGGTTCAACTTCCTTCAGGATTCTCTGGACAAGTTATAATTCTGTGTTAGCAAGATACTTGGGAATCCTTCCCATCTCAAGGATGAGCTACCCTGAAGTTTTTTAATCAAATGAAATTTGTGTTATAACTCTTACCCAGCTCTCCCTTAGCAGATTATCACTTTAAAATTCATTGTTGAGCTCACATCTTCCAGAGCATGAAATTTAGTTTTGTCGTATTTGAAGGCATATTTCCTAGTTTTCCTCCATCACACTGCTAAAAAAAAAATTCTTTTTTTGTAAGCCATAGCTTTTCTTTTCTAATTTTTGTGTTCAGTATTTATCCACATTTTGAAAGGATTGCCAGTTGCCACTTTCCCGTGCTTTACATACAAACAAAAGGGCAAATCAGTAAATGAAGGGTAAATGAAACTCTGGAATAACATGTGTTACAGTATTCATTTTTATAAATGACTATCCTTTCTCAGAATTTTCATATAACTGCATTCATTCAGCCAACACTCTTCATTGTCTGCAAATCACCAATGACAGTCTCAGTTCTCCTCCCAGCAGATACCCTCATTCTAGACAGCTTTACATCATTCAGACATCACTTCAAGTCCACGAAGATTTGTAATTGTTTTGGAAAGCTGAAGGCCTGTAGCACTGGAGCAGACAAGTAGTCAGATTTCCCAACCTTATCAGTAGGAGATGAAGTTGTATCAAGACAGAACAGCAACAAACATTAAGCCTGCTGAGAAAACTGGACCTTTAATTTTTAAAACTCGTTAAGTTGCTGGTCAAATCAACTCATGGCCTTGATTTACTCACCTCTTTCCAAGTTTGTGTGTTGTTGCATCACTCTCTTTTAAAACTGTTTGTGAAAAAGCAGTTTATTGAGGAAAATACCATCTCCTATTCTAAGTCCTGGCAGATAGTCATGTAAGTCATGGATTGTAGCAGACTCTATAAAGTGGTGGCGGCAACAACTGGGAAGATCATCCCTTGACCATTTCTTGGGGTGGCCCTGTGCAGAGCCAGGAGTTGGACCTTGATGATCCTCGTGGGTCCCTTCCAACTCGGGATATTCTGTGATTGACAAGGACATTCAGTGAAGCTGCCAAGACTACACATGCTCCTGCTTTTACAAAGACCTTCTGTCTTGAACATGAAGAGAAGCAGTAGCTGTTTGTAGGTGGGCAGCAGGAAGAGCTTCCATTCAAGAGGAAATACTGGGCATTGTAGGCTTAAACCCAAGGAAATGACCATGTAGAGAAGATGCCTAAAAAGGATGGGCTTGTGTAGGCATGTCATAGACAAGACTCCAGGGGTGGTAATTAATTCCAATTTTGTTCCCAGAAAGCTTCAGTTCTCTTCTAGCTTCTGTCACCACTCCTGGGTTTACTCCTGCTCTGCCCCAGCCCTGCCTTGGCTCCATGGTATTGTTCTGCTTCATAATTTTACACAGTCTTGCTGAAATCCTTCAGCCTCCTCGTTGTCCTATCTGAGACCTTTTCACAAGAAACTGTAAGGTGGAGAAAGCAGTGACCAAAGATATGTTAAAATAAAAAAAGATGGTCTTGTCAAATCATCTATTGAGAGTTTCAGGTGATGATACAAGGCAGTTAATCTTCAGGTGTTTCTTTCTGTTGCAGGGTGGGAACAACGCAGGCCATACTGTCGTCGTTGATGGGAAAGAATATGATTTTCACCTATTTCCTAGTGGCATCATTAATCCAAAGGCAATTTCTTTTATTGGTAAGACAATTATGCAATTTATTATATAAAATTACATTGTATAGTGGATAGCTGCAACTGTATGTTTTAGTAACAAGTAAAGAAAATCATATAAGTGACAGTCAGATTTGCTTCAGCTGTATGACTTCTATTCCACTGCTGCTTTAACATGAAGAATTACTCTACTTTCAATGTCGGTTTAGTTTTTGCTGTTAGAAAGCTGAGAGCAAGAACACCCTCTTCCTATCATTTTACTCTTTCTTATACTTTATGGTGCAAGTTTGGATTCCACTTGTACACTCCTTTTATACTGTCAGAAATCTGTGTGCTATTCTTTGAGGACACTAACCCCAGGACTTAGGCTAAATAAATAAATAATTTATCTCTGACATCTCTTTACTGACTTTTCAGAAGCAGGCCCCTAGATACCAGACTCTGCTTGGAAGGTTGTCATCCAGTCTCCTTTTTGTTCACAGTACCAGCTGTTAAGGGTGATGTTGTATTTTGCTATAAAGATATTTGGTGCAGATGGCATCATAAAAAGGTTTGCATTGCCTACTGGGCATTAAACTCATATTCAAATGATAGGCAAATTTAAGGCCCAAACTTATGATTCTTTCTGACAGAAATTATGTACAGTCTGTGCAAGAAATGAGTCTAATTTTAGTGAGTCATGGACTTTCAGTTTTTTTCCATTTGATAATTTCCAAATAAATGATTGAAATATATTAAACATATTTTTCCTCTTAGCTAAATATGCTGTGTTATCTTGCTTTCTGTTTTACTCCCTTGTCAATTAGTAATGACTATTACTTAAGTTTTGCTAAATTTAGGCTGAGACAGGCTCTTGCATGTATTTCTGACGTTCCCAAGGAGGCAGCAGCTGTTTCCAGCCCACTGCATCACTAATCCTCCACATCTCGCCAGCACTGCCCTGTACTGCTTGTGGATTCTATGTTGTGCTCAAAAGCAGGGGTGAAGCATTGCTAATGCATTACAGCACAAGTTCGAGCTGAGTTTAAAACAAATACCTGAGTATTGAAGAAAATTTACGTATTTTCACGCCACGGACTTCTTTGAGCTTCTCCCTGTGAACAATTGAGGCTGAAGTCGTGGGGCAAAGTCCACCACAAACAAAGACAAGAATCTGCTTACCTCAGCTGGCTGTGCAGCAGCCTGGCGTTCACGCCTGAAACAAGCCCGCTCTGGTTTTCCTGATTTTAGTAGGCTAGTAGCTGCTTACCCAGAATCAGGATTTATCCAAAAAGTTCTCAAGATCACTTTGTGAGAAATTTAGTTTTGCTTTTTAAATAAAACTTCAGACAGCAAGTGTTTACAATGCCTTACTTCCTAAGAGTGAGTATTTTATTCCTCACTTTAAAATAAATCATTTATGTTCCCAAAGGTAATGGAGTGGTTATACATTTACCAGGCCTGTTTGAAGAAGCTGAAAAGAATGAAAAGAAAGGTTTGTATCAAGTAATTTTTAACCTACCTTTATATTGACAGCCAGGTTGAGGTTTTTTGTAAGCTGTTGTTTCTGGCCGTAAGTACTTGGTGCAATAACAGTCTGGATTTTAAAAACAGTATTTAAAATGTTTAATTGTGTTGTAGTCTTCAGACATATTTTCAAAATCAATCTTTTCATGTGTTTTGGGGAGTTTTATGGCATTTGAAACCACACTAGATGGAAAATAAATCCTAAAGTGTGTGGTAAGCTCCCTTTGACCTCAGACTGAGATGATTTAACCCAGAGTTTCTGTGCCCAAATATAAACTCAGTTGATTCTGCTTTGAGTGAGGCTTTGGACCCTATGACCTTCCAAGGTCCCTTACTACCTAGATTGTTTTATGTTTCTATATAGAAATCCTCTATTTTCTGAGGCACAAAAGGAGTTTAAGTGATGTATGGTATAGTGAGTTAAACAAGATTTCCTTGAAGTAAGAATTCTGTGTAAGCCACAGCATTATGGCATTAAGAAGTGAGTATCTTTTTCCATGCCAAAATGAGAAAGCTGATAATTTAAAAATGATAAAAGTTTGTTAACAGAAACATTGCTATATTTGATGTTTACTTATGGTTTATAGATTTTATCTGGAGTCTTCTTAACAAGAAGCTATATAAACTTGAAGAAAAGCATAGAAAAACTGAAAGTCAATGTCAAAGTTTGACCAATCAGCTCAGCTGAAATCCTACCTTTCTTTATATCTTCTGACAGGTTTAAAAGATTGGGAGAAAAGACTGATTATAT
The DNA here is from genome assembly GCF_025592945.1 of Manacus candei. NCBI lineage: Eukaryota > Metazoa > Chordata > Aves > Passeriformes > Pipridae > Manacus > Manacus candei. The sequence continues at coordinate 3,867,760 of NW_026138161.1, read as the reverse complement.
CAGATAGAGCACATATAGGTAAGTGACGATTGAAGGGGGAAAAAAACCTTGCACATGATTGCTTAGCTCACGATGCTAAAGAGGAGTGATGTATTTGATCTAACACAGCTTCTTTATATGTTGTGTGTCTGAAGGATAATAATGGAATTTGTAGCCACTGAAGAGTGATGTTTTACATGTTTTCACAACCTTTAAGGAATACTCGCTCTGTTTTCTCTTGAGGAGGCCTGTGCACTGTCAGTGACAGTAAAGGCACTTTGTCTTGAAATTATGGATGTGCGTGATGTAAAGAATGTTTTTCTCCTTTGGTCTTCCACTAAATCCATTTGATTTTCCATTGCAGTGTTTGACTTTCACCAGGCAGTAGATGGGCTCCAGGAAGTGCAGCGTCAAGCACAAGAAGGCAAAAAGTAAATATTTTCAACTCCCTAGTTTCATTAATAGTTACGCAAATTTGAAAAAAATGGTGTAATTTTGGAAAACAGAAGTGCATTGTATCTCCAAAGAGTCTTGTTGATATTACTAATTCTGTGACTCAGTTCTGCTTCTACTTATGTTAGTGAACAAACTAACAAACTGTCAGCCAGACTCAAGGCTTCACTGCATACCACAAATATTAGCAATATTTATGCAAAGCCTGAAAGTTGGTATATATTTGTTATTATAGAACTTTAATATCTTTTTATGTCTCAGACCTCCCGCCCAATATGTGATATAGTGAAGAGCTTTAACGAAATTACTTGGCATAAAGTGTATTTTTGCATATATTTATACATGTTGGGGTGGGGTGGGTGTTATTTTCACTTAGTATTGGCACAACGAAGAAGGGGATTGGACCAACATATTCTTCCAAAGCTGCACGAACAGGCCTTCGGATTTGTGACCTCCTTTCTGACTTTGATGAATTTTCTTCAAGGTAAAACTATTTTCGTTTCTAAATATTATGTTAAAGAGTGATATATTTTGGCTGACAGATTTGCTTTTAAGGGGATGTTTTTAAATATATGTCTGAATTTTGTATATAAATTGTCTAGAAGGAGAAGAAAACTGGAAAGAATGTGTGTGTGTATATTTTGTGTACTTCACAGATTTTCTCATAATTTAAAATGTAATTTTGTACATTGGGAAGTGCACTGGTTGAGGTATCAAGGTCCTGGTATTTTCTCCCTGTAGCTCTCAGTATATGCTGCAAATAATATAAACTGATTTCTTGCCAAAGGTTCTGTGAACAGTGACTATGTTCCTCAGAGATACAATTTCAATATTTTTCAGATTTAAAAATCTGGCACAGCAATACAAGTCAATGTTTCCCACGTTGGAAATTGATACAGAAGGACAACTGAAAAAACTAAAGGTAAGGATTTAACAGTTGTAATATTTATTTTCATTTAAAAAGTAAAACCAAAGTGTACTAGAACTACCACTGATTAAACTAATTAACTAATTTATATGAAAAATGCATGCATTCATTGTTATAAAAGCTTTAATAAGCAGTAACTATGCTCTGTAATAGAATGTTTTCTCTTATTGTAGGCATTAATTTAAACTTTGTGGATGATTTAATTCTCCTGTAATATTTTACTTTTTTGCGTTGTTTAAAATGACTGTTGTATTAAAGTAGTCAAGAGAATGCAGGGTGAGAATTTCAGTTAGCGTTCTCCAGTCTTTCTGATGGACTTCCATGATTACTGAAGAAATGTTTGTGGAAACCTTTTTCAGGATCCTGGTATTACAAGAAAATTGTCTTTTTATAAATAGGTTTAGAAGAGACACTGATAAAACAGCTTCTTTCATGAATATGTGAGAAAAGAGGATGATAAAAATATCTCTTACCTTTCCCAAGTTTTATCTCACTCTTGTTCAGAGCTGACACCCTAAAGATATTTTTTAATATTCAAAAGGAGTGATCTTTTTTTTCTTCTGGTGCTTGCACTATTTCTAAGTCCCGTTCTCAGTGTGTCTAGACTATCAACACACTATCTAGAGACTACGGCAACAAAATCTGCTAAGTATACCACACCTCTGTGAACAGAAATTATACAGAAATTATGGCATTCTAATGCCATAATAGGTCATCTTTTCTTATGTGGTTCAATAGATTGATTTGTTTTCAAATTGTAAACTAGTGGTTGTATTTTTCAGGAAAACACAGTTATTGAGTCTGGAAGCTTAGAATTATCTGTATGTTTCGTCCTTCAAACGTGAACAGAGTATTCCCTGCTTCCAGCCACTGTCTGGGCAAGCTGACATTTATACTCAATTTGCAGGGATATGCTGAAAAAATAAGACCCATGGTTCGAGATGGTGTGTATTTTATGTATGAAGCTCTTCATGGCTCTCCAAAGAAGATCCTTGTTGAAGGAGCCAATGCAGCGTTACTTGATATTGACTTTGGTAAGTCATATTCTAAACTCAGTTTAACTCCTAAGAGATCGGTTTTATTTTGATTAGTTTTATTTTGATTTCAGTTTGTATTGACTTGGCAAACAGCAGGAAAATAGGGAAACAAAATAGTCTTTCCTTAATAGGAACAGATCTCCCAGAAGTAAAGCACAAATAAGACAGGAATTGTATCATTAACAGAATTAAATGCTTAGGGTTTAAAAATTGATTTTTAGAGAAGTTTATTCTGGTGGAGTTGAAATTTCACTCCAGACGTTATTGTCTTTATTACCTTTAAATATGAGTGAACACATTTCCAGACAATCCAGGCACTCATTGCAGTGCTGCTGAGATAATTCCTCTGCAGTGGAGGGAGGATTAAACTCATGCAGTAACCTGTAAGTCTTGCTGCTTCAGTTTGTCTCTGCTCTGATTTCTTACCAAAAGTCTAATTAAACAACCTAGTTCTCAATGAAAATGAAATGAAGAATTGAGAGATTCTCCAATCAGAAGTCATGGTGTAGAGATTATGAGTAACCTCTTAAGACTTAGACAATTTGTGGCAGATACTCAGAGCCACTTGTGTAGAGCATTTGGAATGTCAGACCGTGACCTTTACACCAGGCTCTCTGGATGTAGTGGAAATACTTTCTGTGATACACAAGACATTGAAAAAAAGCTTTACACAGCAGCAGCATCTTATAATAGATCCCATGCCTAATGGATGTAGTATTAAGATGCTTTTCAGCTTCTCCCTTGTGGACCATCCTCAGTGAAAGTTACAAAGAATGAATGACATGTAGCAAGAAGAATTTCCCCGCTCCTTGGCTGCTGTTTCAGTTTAGCTTTAAAGCCAAACATAGAGGTGAAAATCTCCTTTGAAGTGATAAAGGAAAAACAGTCTTCGTTTCTTACCATTGCTGAAACAGGGTTGTGCTGCTGTGTTTTGACAGGCACGTATCCCTTCGTGACCTCGTCGAACTGCACCGTGGGCGGTGTGTGCACCGGGCTTGGTGTCCCTCCCCAGCACGTGGGTGATGTGTATGGAGTGGTGAAGGCCTACACCACTCGGGTGGGAATTGGAGCCTTCCCCACCGAGCAGATTAATGTAGGTTTAACGTTACAAAGTGTGATGTATACAGTTGCCAACAAACAGCAGTCGATGGAATGCGGTAAGGGTATACCAGGAATAAATAAGCACTGTGATAATAATGCCGAGCAATGGCGCTCGTGAAGAGGAGAATTACATTACAGACTTAAGGTATTTTTCATCAGTGTGATGATGTTATATTGCAGGGACCATGCTTCTGTTGTAGTGAATTATGTGAAAACAGATTTCATCATCTTATATAAAATCTTTAGGTGTATTTCAGTGGTGAGAGTTTGTTGTAGACTGGAACTGTCAGCACGTCAAAGGAGAGCATAAATTACAAGATAAAACTTCTGAGCTTAATAGCCTGTGTTCTGTGTGATTTATAGAATAAATGTGGCATGTGCATCAGCCAGTCATGCACAAATTGATCAGTAAAAAGAAGGCGAGAGATTTTGATTACTTTAAACTGTCTACTGTATTTTCATTAGCAAGAAACTAGAAAGCTTAGGTATTGTTTATGAGCTATGCACATGGCAATCTCTAGGTCAGTGTTCCGAATCTAATTTAAGGATTTAATCACTAAAATCCTTTCTCTAATAACTCAGATGGGTTAGTGGTATCCTTTAAGCTTATGAATCATGAGCATGAAGTTTCTTCCTTCTTCATTTTTAGCCCGTTATAGACACTGCCAGTCCAAAAGGAACAGTTTCATACTGTGGTAGAACCAGGGATCACTTGACATGGACATGGAGTCTGACCTAGATATTGTACAAGCATTGGTCTTGTCCCAAGCATTTACAGTCTTGTCTGTAAAAACAATAGATGCCAAAAGACCAGATGAAGCAAATACAATTTTAAAGATGGCTGAATTGCCAAGGAAATCTTCCTTTTAGATGAAGAAGGAAGAAAAGTGTCTCCTTGGAACATGAAATAGTCATATTAAATAAGTGGTTTGAAATGCTAATGATTGCAATACAAAAATCCTGTCCATGAGGGGCTTTGTTCTCTGCCTTAGTCCCATCCTAGTAAAACTTAACTTTTTTTTCATTTTTGCTTAAAAAAAAAAAGCCTTGAAATTGAACATATTCTTCTTGCTGTTCGTGCAGTTTTTCAGTGAGATACCATCAGCATTCTTTCTGTCTTACTTTAGGAAATTGGAGATCTTTTACAGTCCCGTGGCCACGAGTGGGGAGTAACTACAGGCAGAAAGAGACGCTGTGGCTGGTTAGATCTTGTCATTTTGAAATATGCTCATATGATCAACGGATTCACTGCGTAAGCATCAAAGATTTTGCGCTACATTTGGAAGTGATAATTTTGTGCTTCGCAGAATAAATATGTAGGTAACATTAATATAAGTCCAGTAAAGTGTTACATTTTAAGCAATACATTAATTCACAGTGGGCAACTGAGAATTGTCTTAATGCTAATAATAATCTAATTCCTTTTTTTTTTTTTAATTAAGCAACTTTACGACATCATAGCAGTGATTTTTTTGGTATATGTTTTCACTTTGCTTACCTCAGATGGCCGGTGTAGATTGGATCAATGTATCAGTTTTCTAGCAGTTTGCTCTAGTGTTCTTGATCCAGTGCTTTCATACTGTCTTGTGCTGGGTTTGAGCTTTGGTTGCCTCTAGTGGATCCTACTTGTAGGGCCAATATTGCATCATTTGGAACCACTGCCTCTATAAGTGAAATAAATGGGATGACCCAAAGTATATAGTGGCTGGCACAGTTTCCATTCCAAGTTCATTTATTTACAAAGGCACAGTCAAATGTTGTATTATAAATTCTGCTTTTAATGGGCTGACATTTTTTTTCTTTGGGATGAAGCGACTTACTTGGTTGATAAAATATTTTATAATTCAAAACACATATAAAATTGGCATTTTACAGGAAAAGTGGCTGTTTAAAGGAGCTGTTCATGACCATAATGCCCTCAAGCTAGCTTATGTCTAGTGCTAAAATACTAGTAGCTATCACAAGCCATTAATTTGTAACTAACTACCAATCTGTATCTTCAGAAAAAGTTGCAAAAGTTTCATAACAGTTCTGTTCATATGAGGTGTAGACTTACTGATGCATTCAGGCAAACTTGTTCATATATGCAAACACATGACTGGGAATTTTAATGTATTATAAACTGAGACTTAATTTAATATTGTTTATGCTACTACTGATATTACAAAGGAACAATGGTCTTGTTCATTAATTTATCAGAAGGACTTTTAGGTTTTGGGTTGGTTTTTTTTTTTACTTGGATTTATATTTTGCTTTAACTTACACATCTCAGGCTGGGATCCTTCCTACTGAACTGCAAACGTGGTTTTAGTAACCAGACCGTGCTTGCTCTGTTATAAAAATGTAACTTAGTAAATAAATCTGTCATAGAGTTGTTGTGAATCAGTAGGAGTACTAAAAAGTCACTGTCAATGATGTCAAATGTTGTACCCCCCCCCAACCAGGCCCCTCAAGTGCCACTTCACCTAGTGTGCATTTTCATGCACTGAGCTGAACACTGTGCACCTGTGTGAGCAGCCAAGAATTGGGAAATGTGTTGTAGCAACTCAGTCATGTATTCATTCCAGAGGCGTAAATTGAATTAACAGTGTTCATAGTTTAATGCATTTATGTATTTCTGCTGACTGGGCTGCCTGAGCTGGACTTTGGAAAGGGAAAAAAGAAAAGGTGAAAAGTATTGAAGAGGAGATCATTATATGTGTAATTTTAACTGATGTTTTTCTGTGCAGTTTGGCATTAACAAAACTGGATATTCTCGATGTCCTTGATGAAATTAAAATTGGTGTTGCCTACAAATTGGGTGGAAAAAGAATTCCATATTTTCCAGGTAAGTTGTTAAACATCTATGTTAATTTTTATCTTTTCTGCCAGTTAAGTCACACCTGTAGGGAAAGACTGTTTGCTTTTTAAAATCGGGCTTGATTTCTTGTTCGCTGGACCTTCTGTAGCAATTTGTGGAGCTGCAGTATCTGTGTAAAGGCAGCTGTACCAGTACACTGATTTTTTCATTTACCTTGAGTCTGTGTACAATGGCAAGATCTTCAGAGGAAATAAAATCTTGTGTTAGGGCTTTTCTATGTCTTGTCCCATTAGATTTTTTACTGGCAACACCAGGGATCTGAAAGTCAGCAAGACTCGAGTCAGTGACTCCGTATCATTGGCAATAGCCTTTAGTGAAGTAAAGTTATAATAAAAACAGTGCTTAAGCTGTGCAAATATGAGGTGGATACAAGCAGAATAAAGCTGCTTCTGGAATTAACAGCAACAACACTGTGGTTAATAAAAGTATATATTGCCCCTCGATAATGATTCATGTTAAAACTTTTAAGATGTAATAATATGTAATTTTTTTTACATTAATTATGTTTTCAAGATCCCTGTGACAGTCTGTGCCAAGATGAGGGGCTGGTTCTGTTGAGATGGGGGATTCTGGAGGCATGGGGTAGGCTGGCAGCAGCCAGCTTTTCCACCACTGCTTGTACTTCCTTGGTGTGGACACAGTGAAAATTCCAGGGGGAAAAGCGTGCAAACATCTGAGTTTTTCACAAGCCTGATTTAACCCTATTCCATAAAGATAAAAACCTTTGAGACAGTAGTGCCTTTTCTACTGTTTTATTATGTGCTAGTCTAAAACAAAAAGAGGAACTACTGTAAACCTCAAAAAATCTATTTCCTCAAAAATAAAACAGTAGTGTTTTTATTGACTCTATGTTGACAGAATAGAGTGCATCCTACAGTTTTTAGAAGAGGAAGCTGGATTTCTGGATCTTCTTAACTCAGACTTATCTTCCTAAATGTTGTAAATAAATCTAAATTAAGAATGAGTGAATTAATGAAAAAACAGTAAAAATACTATTTTTTTATATATCAGATTTTAAATGTTGTCGAAAGACTTTTTTGGTCAAGAACCATAGGTATGTTCTATTAAGGTGGAGCAGCTAAAATCAACTGTGACAAAAATTGCTCTCCCACAGCTAATCAGGAGATACTACAGAAAGTGGAAGTAGAATATGAAACAATGCCTGGGTGGAAGACGGACACAACTGGAGCACGAAAATGGGAGGACCTCCCACCCAAGGCCCAGAATTACATCCGTTGTGTGGAAAACCATGTTGGCGTGCCAGGTAAGCCTTTCTGCAGGTGTCCATGTGAGGATGGCACAGGAGGCAGGCACAGCTCCATGGAAGCTCTCAGTCTGTTAGTCAGAAGTCGCTCGGTTTGGGCAGGAGGCAACAGAAGTACCAGTGGTTGGGCTGATGGTGGTAAAAGACAGCTTGCCAGGAAGCAGCAAAGGGTGTTCAGCAGGCAGGTCTGCAGTGCTGCAGAGAGCCCCAAGCTGCTGCTGGCAAGGATTTAACCGGGGAAAGATAAATGTGTGTTGTTCTTGGCAAACTGCCACCTTCTGTCAGTGAAAACTTTGGGGTCTGTGCACCATGCTTCAGTGTGTGCTTGGGCCAGCATCCTCATCTCTTCCTTTCTCTCTGCGTCCTGCACTGCATCCCTCTCTGAACAGAGAACTTTTTTTTCCATTCTTACTCATATAAGGAGAAGTATTGCATAACAGAGATGAGACTGTTTAGCCCGGTTCTGCCACTTTGGAAAAATTGAAAATCTTAACACATCGATCTCCAAAGGTCAAGCCATTCAGTTTTCTTCTAGAGCTCTAGAGGTGCCAAGAGCTAGGTGTGGCATAAATGGTGGTGTTTGCAGGGGAATTTCCACAATAGCAAGCTTGGAAAGATGGTAGGTGTGCTTTTGTTTTCCATAAAGCACCTCAAAGGTCGCCTCAGAGCAGTATGGGCTGGTTACAACTGCGGCGGTTCCAGTATTGTTCATGGATCAGGAAGCATCTGATAGCAGAGCTTGAAACTCAGTGTGTGGTCAAGGACACAGATGTGGGTGAAGGGATATGTAAATAAAGCTCCCCTTACTTTATTTCTCTGGTTCTCTGTGTGAAAGCAGGCTGCCTTGGTGGGTTTGATAAAAGAGACTTACCTACAGTCAATTCTTTAGTAACTATGGGCAATAAAACTGTAGTGGAACCGTTACAGTGTGGAATTTACTGCTCACACTGGATAATGTTTATAACTGCAGCCTCATATTTATTGGTATTATGGCACATGGGTATCACTATCTCCTGCTCCACATCACAAAAAACTTCAGAGTCTGGCAGAATTCTGGCTTCCTCTCTGTAGGGATGTAGCTAAACATCCTGTCACTCAAGACAAGGACAGTTAAACCTGCAACAAATGTGCCTGACCTTCTATTAGGCCCTCTACCTGCAATGCTTTGTGTTTATGGTATAATTATTTCATACTTTCAGCCTTCAGTATACTGCACTTTCTAGTCTGGTAGTGCAGCTGGAGTAAAGGGATTTTTGACAACGAAACTTCCTTCCTAAATTTGTCCAGTTTGTAGTGAAGCATGATGAGAGGTGAAAATTATTCCAGTTCATTGATTGCAATATTTACTCTTGGTAATTGTTCTAACAGATGTGTTTTCCTCCCTAGTTAAATGGGTTGGAGTTGGGAAATCAAGAGAGTCGATGATCCAGCTGTTCTAAACAAATGAAGAACTCCAGTGATGAGAAGCACAACGTGGCGTTCATCAGTCCCTTACTGCTTCCCTCTTTAAATGGAAATGCTATTTAAAACAAACATATTCTTCTAGGAATTGAATAGAAACACAACATATATTCTGTATTGTAACATTTTATTTATCTTTAAGTTCTCAGTAAATTCAGTGTAAAATCTCCTTGTTGGCCATCTTTAAAAAAAGTCCAAAAAGTATTCCTAACAAAATAAGGAAAGTTTTTTTAAATTTGATCCACGTTACTATTTGGAAGTACTTTACACCTATATAGAGTTACTTCTTGCTGAAACCAGTATTAAGCCTTTTCCAGTAGCTACTGGGTAACTTTAGAACTGTGAAACTTGGATTTGTTCTTCAACTTCAAATGTTAAAATGTCTGTATATCTGGGTTGGCAGTACTAAGATAGGTACCATGCACTGAAATTGGTTGAATTATAAAGATTTTCAGTTTCTAAAATACAGCAAAGTTAGGTAGGTATTTTTGACTGCACAAAGCAAAGCAAACACAATTATCTATAATTTTTATATAATTACTTTTAATGGCCTATTGAAATGAATGGAAAGCAGCTAAAATATATTTCTTATAAAGCCTATTGTAGGAACTGAGATAACATCTGTAGTGGGGTCAAACTGGAGAAAGCTGACCTGTCTAATAATGCTTTGAACTATCCTGTGTACTAACAGCCTGGAGACTGTCAGGTGTGCAGCCTTTATTTTAAGCAGTAGGGGAAAGGAGTGAGTGAAGGTGGAAGGAAGAGAGTCCTCAAGTTACAAAACACACAGGGAGAGTGGAGCTGAGACAGCACCACTGCATTTTCTCCATGAACCTGAGACATTTCTTCCTGCTAGTGCTGTGACTGTAGTTTCCAAAGTTTTACTGTAGTACTCTGTTGAGGAACTTGTGACTTGCAGTTCTGTAAGGCACTCACTTCCACGGCTCCTGGGTTTCCAAGAATAAATCAAGGCATGACTCAATGATGACTGCTGCAGTATTTACACCCCTCACTCATTTTGACCTTCCTCAGCAAAATGTAATGACTATTTATAGAAGGGGATGACATGTGACAGCCAGGGTTGGGGCATGTAGAAACCATGGAGAGATCCCAGAATCTTCAAGAATACACTTGGATTTCTTCGTGGATCTTCTAATTTATAATGGTTATGCATCAAGAGCTCTCAAAAAACTCCTCTTGTAGAGGAAAAAGAATACACTAGAGATGGGGTTATTCCCTATCTGTGAAATTTTCCACGTAAATGTTCCTTTTCTATTTATGTGTAGAGCTATGACAATATTTTTGTATCATTTCCAAGGGCTGTGGAAATGGCATCACAACCTCAGTAATGCCATTATGCAGTGTGTGAAAATATCCCTTTTCGGAGATGGTCACTCCAAGGGTGCAAACAATTACACTCCTGGCATTCCAGATGGGGGAAAAGGAAAACCTGTCCGGAGAATCTTGTGTCCTACTCATCCCCTGTGTCTTTTCTCACTCAGTGTTGAACAGCAGATAATGTTCAAAGCCATTCGTGTCAGGCAGGGCTTAAAGAAGTACCAGTACAAAGCACTAAAGGTAGCTGTGTATGGTTGTATTGCTGCTTTGTGAGGCAGAACTCTGACACCCTCCAGCTGCAGTGCAGTCTCTTCGTGCCCCAGTTCATCACGGACTCTGTCCCTTTTTCTCTAACAAAAAACAAACAAACAAAAATTAGAAAAACATCTTCACTGCCTTTTGGAGGTCCCTGGGTTGAGCCCTGCAGTTCTTCCTCTGAATTGATGAGGAAGCTCTCCCCATCATATTTATGGGTATTCTAGTGAAAGAGCAATGAGATTTCTGACCTTATTTAATGTTTGCAAAGCACTTCTGAAAGGTGCTTGGTAAGTGCTAATTATTACAAGCACTGTGAAGTGTTCCTCATTTATATGAGGTAATTTAAGCATAAAGATGCTTGGAGGTATAGTAATTAAGTTTTGTTTTCACATGGCTTAACCTTGTGACATTTGCCTTCTGAATGATCTAGAGCCGTTCCTTTTCTTGGCCCCATCTTCATCAGTGCATTTGTGCTGGGAGGTTTCTGCTGTATTTAAGCTTTGGTTGATTTGTAGGCAAAGTCCACAATGACTAAGAAGCCACTCCGTGTGCTGAATAACTGGATTAAATGATCAACTCTAAACTGAGTATTTGGCATATTGAAGATAATAGGTTTTATAGTTTAATTTTCACAGGATTACTTTCTCTTGTTCACCTAATCTTTTTATTTTCCATTTTCCATTAAGTATCTGTTAGATCCACATGGCCTGTCTTTGCTTCCAAGGATTCATCAAAAACCCAGTGAGATTGTCAGTGGGCATGATGTAATAGTCAATTATCCCATGACTGTTACTGTAAAAGTAATATACATTTCATTTCATAGCATGGATATTTTAAATGAAAGTTCTACTCCTATTAAATTTCATATGTGTTGTCATTGAGTTAAATGTGAACAAGTTCAGGCTTTTATCAAAAAGCTCTTTAATCTACTGAGTGACACAATGCTTAATAAGAACATTTTAATGTAGATTTCCCTTCATTTTGGCTGTTTCCCATGTATATTGTTTTGTACTGTTTGGAATTTTATTTAATAACAATCACTGTGTTGAATTTAACTACTTCTTTATCCCAAACCAAATGCAATAATAATGGCTAAAACTGGTTGATGCATCATCCTGTTCAGTATCTGGATGGAAGAATAAGGGTAAACATTTACCAAAATGCCATAATTTGTGATAAAGGTTATAGTTTTTTAAAAGTAGCAATTACTGTTTCACACCTGCACAGTAATGTGTTTGACATATTTTCTCACACTTACCCTTACAATATGGCCTTCTAGTCAGGTGTACACTTCCTAACACATGCAGGATAGGATTTTGAAGATTTTTTAATTTGGCTATATATGGTCTTACAGTTCTGGCATAATGCACTTTATAAAAAGAAAGAAAATTAAGCATTTCCATAGTAAATGTGCAATCTATACTTACACTTTATGCAGATTTTTTTCGGATGATTTTTGATCCACACCTGTTTATTTTCTCCTTAAAAATGTATTAAAACAAATTTAAATTAACAGTGCTTGGTCTCTATTTCTCTTTTATTTTTTAACAAAATACTCTTCATACATAAACCTGGTTTAGTATTTCATAAATTTTAGAAAATAACTAGTGAATGAATGGATATTTTCTTTCAGTCTACAGATTTTCATCCTTTGGCCTTTTTTTACACGTTCTATAAACTTTGTCACCCTTTCCCATTTACGAACTGAGCAGGGATCCACCTTTAATACTGACATTTATGGTTATATTCAGTTAGCTGGCCTGAGTGACCAATGGTTTTATGAAGGAAAAACACATTTTCTAATTAATGCAAAAAATATTCTTGCTAAAACAGCTGGCTCAGAACAACTGATGTGAACTCCATGAAGCTTTTTATCAGCATCACTGTGATAGAAAAGAAAAGCAGATGCTGGCTCAGATAAATAAGTGTCACCTCTAAAATGTGAGTCAGCTTCAGACATGTACTGTTAGGGCTTCCAGAAGCCTTTACAGAATCATTCTTTTTCTCATGTGTTTTAGAAGAAGCCAGAAACAGCAGGTAAGGGACTTGTCCCGAATGACAGCAGGTAAATACACAATTCAGGGCAATGCCTGAGAGCTGTGTGAGAATTGATCTGCTAATTAACTATGGTCTCTTCATTTCCTTTGCATCAGTTTGTATAATTGCACATAGAATGGTTTTTGGTAGCTGAAGCACCTGAAGCAGTTTCATCTAACTCCACATTGGGCTGGAACTGCCCAACGCAAAAAAACCCCCACCATCACATCACCACCCAAAAAAACCCCAAACAAACAAAACAAAACAAAAGAATAAAATAAACAAAACCAACCAAAAAACTCTGGGGGAGTTTCTCTGCCAAAATTGCCCATTTGGAAAGTTCTTTGGTTTGTTACTGGTGTGTTTGTTGTCTGTCACCTGGAGAGCTGAGTCTGATGACTGGGAGGCAGGAAACAATACAGACTTTCCTGCCCCTAACCTCTCCTAGTAATACTTTACATGGGGTAAAGCTCCAGCCCACTTGTGGAAATGGCCCAGCTTCCTGTGCAGCAACTTTTCATGTCCATCAGAGAGCTGGTTTCAAGTGCTGGATGTTTGCAAAAAGGATGAGCTGACATCACCCTTTTAAATGGGCATCAGGCAAGGAAGAAAATCCAGCTCCAATCGTCTTATCTTTAGCAGTCCCTGTTCGTGGTACAGGCACTCCATCAGGGGTGTAACCTGTGCATTTGTTGGCTACTAATAAGTGAGTGTGTTAGTGCTTGTTTCATCTCTTTATTAGATCCATGTTGCCAGTGAAGAAGAGGATACCTGAGGCATGGAGCCTGCTGGACTGCCACAGTGCTACATGGATTCATGGCATGTGAAAAGTGGTACAGCACAGGCTGCTTCAGGGAGGTAGGAAGCTGGATTCTTTGCTTCCTGAATCACTGATCCATCACAAACGAGCTTTGATATGAAAGTATTTTACCCTTGCATGGGGCTGGCTGCACCTTTGCATATTGGTCAAATCTAAAATGAGATATTATCCATGTAGACGTCAGCCATAGAGGGAACCATTAAAGAAGTGAAGAAATCCCACATAAGGACTTCAAGATTTTGCCATTTAATCTCCCATATACTTACAGGAAATTAGTTGTTCTAAAATACCTTCATGCATTATTAATATCTGTACATTTGTGGAGTAGACACTGCTTGTTAAATATTTGCCCATCAGTCATATGAGACGGTAAGAAAAAAAAAACAGGAGAGAAGGTCTTCTGTAAGCACATACACTTCACAGCTTCCATTAATGTAGAAAATTTTGGCCAACAGCTGCCCTTTTCAGTGGTTGAAAACAGTACAAATTTTAACACTGTCTAAATAAACGTGTTTGGCAAGAAAAAAAAATAACGTCTTTGTCAGAAAAAATAAACCCAACACTGGTGTATTTGAACATTTTCACAGTCTTGAGATAATGCATCTTTCCTGTGTCAGGCGTCACCTTTCAAGAGCTGAACATGCACTCCAGAGTTTACTCTGCAGGCTTGTAGAGTCTCAGACAGCAGTGTTGGGCTTCAGGTGATACCTTTACAGCGCCTGAGAAAGTGGCAGAGCACTTCAGACAGTTTAGGTGGCCACTGAAATCTTTAAAATACTGCAGGTAGAGGCACTGGAGATATGTTTTCTTGCAGACTGCAGGATACAGTCAACTGTACGTGCCCTTCCAGCAGAGGTGTCAGTGTCCATCTTCATCTTCCTGTATGGGACATAAAACTTTCCGTGCTAACTGGGCCTAATTCTTCAAATGTGAGGAAACAGTGTTTGCTGCTGAGGTTTGTGGAAGCCTGGCTGGCCTGTAAATGGAGATAGTCCCATGCAAGTGGAGGCAGCCTTTGGTGAATCTGACAAAATGAGAAGCTTGGAAATACAGTCACAATCATAAAAACTTGTTTCATGGTGTTCTTTGCTTCTGAAGAGGAAACTCCCAGTGTCAAACCTACTGTATTTAGAGTCCTGTTTCCATTGAGATTCTTGAAGTAGTGCAGCCCTCTGCCACAAATGGAGACCTGTCCTTTGAATTCTGAGTTCTAGATGGCTGACAACAAATGGCAAAGACCTTGGTAAGCTTGAGGGCTTGGCAATGGAAAGCTCCTGAAGTGCAGGAAGAAGTGAAGGGTTCCCCATGTCTCAGTACAGATTGGGAAACAGCTGGCTATGGAGAAGCTCTGCTAAAAAGGATCTGAGGTTTACAGCAGATGCCAGGGTGAATATGATACATCTTAAATAAAGCAAGTGGCCTACTGGGCTGTACTGGGGGAATAATGGTCAGGAGATGAAGAAAGGTGTTTTCCATTACTCACATTGGTGAGTAGTACCACTAATTCCTACTGCACATCCATGGGCATCCATTGTAATGGCATGTTTTATATCCTTAAGAATTGGGTGAAGAAGAAAGGGAGAACTGGGAAGATGATGTGACATTCTAGTTTCTTCAAGAATCTGCCTTGCAACAGGTAAGACCAGCTACAGTCCCAGTGCACAGTCACATGTATGTCAGTGCCACTGTTACAACTTTGCTGCTCAGTTACCACCCCAAAGCATCAAAACCAGGCAATGCAGTTCAAATTTTGAGCTTTTCATTTCATGCTCCAATTTTCTTCTGCTTCAGTTGTTCCAGCCATCAAGGCTGTGCCCTTGTGGTGCCCTTGGCAATGACCATTATCACTGTTTCACACTTTGGTTTGCTCTACAAAGTAGTGCACCCAGTTTGGGTTCCTTTCCCATGGAACCAAACAAGAAATGCTCTCCAGCAGTGCCCCTGCTATGCTCCAGATACTACTCAGAGTTCAGTCCATGGGACCTGACAAGAGCTGGTCAGAAGCCACCCTCCACCTACAGTGTGGATATTGGGTCCTGAGCCCCAAGTGCTTTGTGTATTTCTTCTTGTAGTGCTGCACTGCCTGCTAATATAGACACAGCTTTTGAACATCAGCCATTCCATCTCCTCTTATCCAGTTCTTTTTCCACTTTATACTGATCCCTAACTAATAAGCAATTATTTCCTATATGTTTCTATATCAAATGCTTAATGAAGTCTAAATAGGTTATAACCACCTCATTTCCTTTATCCATAACATCAGTTATTATTCAAGATACTCAGAGGTCATCTATTGTTAAGTCTACTTTACATTTTATCCCATTTTACATTTACCTTCATGTTTTTAGTGAGCCTTTCCTTGAAAATATTGCTAAGTCTTATGAACTACTGAGTCTAGGCTGTTAACCCTCTGGTTGTCAGCATGACTTTTTCCCTGCCTCCTGTGAAAGTATTTCACTTTCAGTTCTCACGTAATACAATACCACTCTCAACTCAAAAGGTTATTAAAAGCATTTCTCCCTGCCTTGAAATTGCATAGAGCCATTCTTTCAAAATTCAGGAATGCAGTTTGTAGCTGGACCAACAGGGCCTCAGTCATATCTAAGTGAGATAAAATACAGCTTGAAGACATTTACTAAGTTCACAAAAGGTTTTCCTTGCCATTCTGAAACAGCATTAAGTTTCTATCTATAGCTTCTAAAGGAGATTACTGGAAAAGGGAACTAAGACATCAAACCCATTCCCTGAGGATTTGGTCCACTGATTTTAAGTACATACATTCTGCAGAAAAAATGAGAATGTGCCTTCAGTGATCTCTAGTTGCCTGTACTGGGTACTGAAATAAGTAGCATCTCCAACTTTGCCAGAAGAACTGAGGTTGGAATGGGAACAAAACAGCAGGAAGTTCATGTGCTGAGTGCTGAACTTGGCCTAAAGAACAGCCAGTGTCTGGGACAAACTAGGGGGTGGCTGGAAATTTTTACGAGCTAGGAGGAATGTCGGGCTACTCGCCTTCATTACTCAGTCGGTTATTCAGTGCCAATATCACAGTTTTATATTCAAGCCAGTTTCAGTGGTGATACATTTGTTTATGTAGGTAGCTCATCCTAGAGTTTAGGTAGTGATAAAGAATCAGTATTAGAAACAGAGCCAGTACTGAGCACCTTCACCAGCAATCTCGAGATCTTCTAAATCTTGGAGACAGGAAAGGAGGAAAGGACAGGACTGTGTCACACCAATATTTTCTCTGAAAACCTCATGCAGAAGAAAAAAAAAGATGAATGCATATGCATGGCAGGAACCTACTGAGCATAAATTTACAGAATAAGTTATGATGCATTTTAATGTACACGAAAAAGAGGTCAAGTGAAAGAAAAAAAAGAGCTATTGTCTAGTTAAGGCATTACAAATGGGATAAGGCATTTTGTCTATTTGAGATTGATTTGCCCCACACTACATAATTAAAATACGAAGGCTGGTACTGATGGAAGTCAGGGCCCTATGCAAAATGCATTGATGATTTCCATGCAGGGGAAACATGCCAGCAGCATGAAAAAGTCTCATTCTATTAGTTGGCACCCTGGATGGTAGGCCTAGGACTGAGCATTACTTTCACAGCTCACGCCACACCACTCATGCGAACTGCTCAGCAGAGAGCCAAGAGAATGAGTGCCTTCAAGACTTCCCAGCATAAACAGATTTCAACCAAAAGGGCTGTGCTAGGAAAATTTCCACATTAGCCCTTGTGATGGTCCCTGTAGCTGTGGCATGTTATCTGGCAACGTTCAGGGAATTGGCTTGACTCTGTGCAGCTTCTGTTTTCTGCACAGGCATCTTCTCTGTCCAGGACTGACAGCACAGCCACACATATTTAAAATAAACACACTTTGTGAGGTGCTGCTGGGGATGGTTTGTGAGACACAGTGAGTGCAGAGAGCCTGGCATAGCCCCCTGGAGCTGAGTGGATGTACCCTGAGTTATTCCAGAGGCAAACATGTGAGGAACAACATATGAAGCTGTCTCGAAGTAAGGATTCATTTCCACAACAAAATAACAAGAACAGGGCTGGATGCAGCTGCAATGTGGAGGGAGGAAAGTTTTGCCCAGCCCTTCCCATGCCATGTGTGGGAGAGGATGTTTTGTTCTGTGCAGTGCTAGTGAAAGGGCAGAGATACCTCTCAGAGCCTCTCCAAGTAAATCCACACTGAATAATGTAATAGCATGACTTGGACACAGATTTAAAGAATTCGTAGGACAACGACCTAGTATTAAATGAAAAACATTGTCTCCTGCAGAGAAGGAAAGCAGAACACTTGGCACCACGTTAGGTCAGGAGTGGCTGTTATCACTGTCAGAGCTCAATTTCCTTTTTTCATGGCAGATTAAAATAATCTGGAAAGAAGCAAAATGAAAGAAAAGTGCGTGGCAACAGAAATGAAGGCACACTACTGGTGGAAAGGCCAGGAACCACAACAAACATGAAAAACATCTTGGAGAAAACAGCCCCTTTGTAAACCCTGTCAGCAGAACAATAACATCTTCACAACAGCAAAAATAATTTATAGTTTTGAGAGTGCCCTCTAGTGTGAGCAGGACCTTTGGGTGCTCTGATCTCCTGAGCAGCGCTGGTGTTTCTCAGAGCTGGCAGGACAGAAACACGCTATGAAATTCAACCACACCGTGCTAATTTAAGAGCGACCACGGCAGCACGGCAGAGCCTCGGCTTAACAGCAGCATTCCTCAAGAGCCAGCCCTTAATCCCACACATCACCAGTTTATCAAAAATTATCTTGATGCATAAACTAATTCATTAAGATGAGGGCATGAACTCTGTGTTATCGAGTCCCTGTGAAATGACTTGCTCTTGTGAATAGACAGTGTCTGGTGTGGGTGTAGCCCTTTGAGCCGAGCTGTACACATGTTGTCTCTTGAGGCTGATGTACTACACAGCAAGAGGAAGGCACCGAAGAAAGGAAAGGGCCATGAACCCTTTCAGAAAAAGCAAGTTTATTCAAGGAGGTTTGGGGGGTTTTTATCTTCAAATCCATATTGCAGAGTACAGGAAGGACAGTGCAGTGGGACCGAGCGGGTGGGGTGCGGTGCTTCACCCCAGGCCTGACAGAGGATGTGTGTGCATCCTGATACCCCATCCAACCTAACACAGGCTGCATGCTGGCACATGGCCAACCACATCAGCTTCTATAATATACTTTAAAAAATTTCCATAGTATTCCTTTGACCATTTTAGCACGAAAACATTACAGAAGAAACAGCGAATTGGCCAAAATCCACTCATTTTATATCAGTACAATTAAGGAAACTGGTTATTTGAAGAGGTGTAAGAGACAGAGTCCCACCTCTAGGTATTGTGTTTCAGTTTGTTTCTAAATGGCCTAATAATGAAAGAACAGAATAAGTGGGGAATTTTTACTACAAGCACGGGGAGGGGAAGCCTTTGGTATAAGTGAAGCTGAAGGGAAAGATTAATTATATTGAAGGCCTTTCTGATGCTTATGAGACCCTGCTGTTAGGCATTTGGAACAATCTAAAAGCTAATATAATCTCCTGGATTGATATTAATGTCCCACCTGTTCCTGACATGGAATACTTTGACTTGTTACTGTAGGTGGGTAAAGATTGCTTGCAAAGCAAGGCATGGAGAGTAAGAAGCAAGACTGATGAATATTTAGATTCACAAAGCCAAATCAACTATCCTGTATATTTTTTCTGACCCTTCCTAAAACAGCAGGCAGAATTTTCCTCAATTTGCTTTGTTCCAAGCTTTTAAGTTATTTTCCTCTTAAGAAAGCATGCAGTATTGAGTTGCAATGTCTGTGACTTACACTGCCTGTGATTTTTTTTTTCCCAGTCTACCTGTTTATTTCTAATCATATTTTGGAGTAGCTGGAAGCATTGACTGACAGATAAACTCTAATTATGATTGTCTTACAGATGGATCAGATGGATCACAAACAAACAAACAAAAATCTTTAACTCTGTAATTGCTTATTGGAGTATTAAAAATCTAAATCTACACCTTTTATAGGCACTCAGGGGAGGAATGCTGAGACCCATTTATGCAACATAATAGCATTTCCCTGAAAGCATCATTTTGGTACTTCATTAGAAACCAAAATGGCAAATTGTATGTCAGGAATTATTAGGGAAGGGACCAAGAAGAAAACAACTTTAAATTCATGTTATCCAGGTGAGTAGCACACCTGCAGCTGATACACTGGCCAGCCAGTTTCAGGAAGGATGTCAGGGACTATAAGAGGTATGGAAAAGGACATCTGAGGCTTAGGTGTGCTGGGTGCCCTCAGCCACACAGATCCCTGCTGCACAGAGCTCTTGGGGCACTCAGGGCTCCCTCCCTTCCCATATGGCTTTCCCTGCTGTGCACTGGGATGTGGCACAGGTGATGTGGATCAGGACACACTGCAAAGGAGTGCTTCAATGTGAACAAAATGCATCAGCTGGAAGGAAAAATGAAGGAGGATGATAGACATCTTCGTAGTCATGGATGTTATTCAGAGAGTCAGTAGAGCATGGTTATTCATCATCTTTTATAAAATTAGACATAGGAGACAAACAAAGAAATTAACAGGCAGCAAATTGAAAACAAACTTGATGAAACATATTTTTATAAATAATGTATTTTTAAATAATATATTGCTCAGTTCTAGACCCTGCTAGACAAAATAAGAAATTAAATGTTACTGGTTTTGAGAAAGGGACTAGAAAAATTCCTGAAGAGTGGGCCTGCTGACAGCTGTTAAACATTAAGATCCAGATGGAAATTTTGGCTCAGAAAATTTCTGACCTCTAAAATGTAGAAGTGATGAATTATGGCCAAAGTCCTTCTGTGTGTACCCTGACTTTCTTGAAGTACTGGTAGAAATAGAATATAGGAAAGGCAGACTTAACAACAGCGGTCCATTTTGCTCCTTAAACTTGCTTACTGAAAATGGAAACCCCTGAAAAAAAAAAAATGAAATGCAATTTTCCTTTTTGCTGTAAGTGACAAAGCTATCAACCAGGCAACTTGTCTGTAATATTCACATGGGCACAGGAGAAGCACAGTAGCAAGAAAAAGACTGTAATTTTTATTCTTTGGGCTTTTTTCACAAAAAGGTTTTCAAGGATAAACCAAAATCATTGTATTTCACAATTGCCTCTGGTGGTTCAGGATTTGTTTGGGTTGTTTTTTCACATTCAGAATCTCATTAACTAACCTGAAAAATCATGAGCATTAATTTTCAGGAATGCTCAAGGCCTGCAAGCTTTGCCAGATCAGAGCTCAGCCTTTCTGCTACTTCCAAATCACCAGTGAACTTTCCTCAAGGGTTACTGCGCTGAAACTAATAAAACACCCAGCACCATTCTGTTGGGTAACAAGTCATCAGACAGGCAGGTGACTCAATTCCCTTCCTGCAGGATGCTCAGGTGTGCTGGTGCAGAGCAGATGGAATTGTTTTGCCTTCATAGCTTACAAACAGGAGACAGCTTATCAGTGGCAGATGTTATTGAGGTTGAGTCTTGCAAAGCAATTAAGAGATGTCACCACCCAAGGCTGACTCAGAGAGCTGCAATAGAACATTTCTACATCTGCCCTGCAGTGGGGGGTGGTGGCACATGTCAAATGTAATCAGCCCTCGGGGAAAGTCCCTTCCAACTCAGAATATTCTGTGATTCTCTGTAAGTGCCCTTAAATTTACCCTTTAGTGACAGCACCAGCAGCACTGCTGCAGCATGAGCTGCTCTCTTTCAAATCTAATTCATGTGTGAGATCAGTGTTCCAGAGCACTCCTTCTCCACAAGCAGAATAGTGCTTTTAGCTCTTTCTTCATAGTTCAGCCGGTTCTCAGACAGCCAAGTTCCATCCACTTGTATCCTATGCTGTATTAATGAAACGTGTATGATCTGCTGCCCTCTATCCCAACAGGGCTCCTTCCTACTGGGATTACATTCTACATACTCCCCAGAGAGCTTCAGGGACATCAGAGTGTACAGCTAATGAATATTTACAGAGAAGTTTTTTTAAAGAGAAAGGAAAGACAATGAGTTTCCAATAAAAATTGTCTGCTGAACATCCTTAAGCATACATTTGCAAATATGTGCAGAAAAATCCAGAGTAGAAACCTTTACAGCTAAAGAAAGCATGACAGGAGTCAGACTTTGGAGCTCAGGAGGGATTTTTGTGAATTACTGTGAGTTAGAACCATAGCTTCCAATCCACAGACCACAGGGATGGGCTGATCAGCTCCATAGACAAAAAAAAAATCACATTAACCTGTGTCAGTTCAGTGTGGTTGTACCTGCAAACTGTCAGCAGCTCAGCAAAAGGTGGAAACATCATTTTGGTGTTTGAACAACGCTCTCAAGCACATGGTGGGATTTTTGGGGTTGCCCTATGCAGAACCAGGAAGTAGACTTGATGATCCTTGTGGGTCCCTTCCAACCCAAGATATTCTGTGATTCTATAGATGTAGTTAGACACTGTGCTCAGCACTGGTCTTGGTGTCTCAATAGTTTTGGAAGAATTTGAGAAATGAAACCAGGGTTAGTCCGTTAGGTATTGTGGCCCATTTTCAACACGTAGATCTATATTGTATGTCTTGCATATTGCACTTTCATATAAATGATTGCCATTCTAAATCTTGTGCTAGTATTGAAATCATACACAACAACTTTTATGAGTTTCCGAATGAGAGAAAACGCTTTAAAAATATTGATTCTGTCACTATTTGGGGGGGAGTTATTTATTGCTTGGGGTTTTTGGTGTTTGGTTTTTTGTCAGTGTTTTGTTTTTTTTTTTTTTTTTTTTTCAGAAAGAAATGTACATCTGTTCATGTAACTTGTTCTTGACCAGATTAGAACAAAGAAATCAAGACTGTTCACAAGTCCTTTGGACTCAGTAGATTGTAAATTTATTCGTGGAAAAATCACTCCTGTACTTGGTTGTGATTCTTTCCAGAGTCCTAGAGTCCATACAGGGGCAGTTTTGGATTCAGAGACCTCTCTGGAAGAACTGCAACTGCCCTGTCTGATTATGTTTTTCAAATGACACAAAACATTGCACCGGAACATCACCCCTAGTTTTAAACTTGTTCACCCTGAGGAAAACAATGTATTTTCAAAATATACGCAGTAACCAGTCCAACTGCTACTTGGAACGGTGCCTGAGGCTTTTAACCTCTGAAACCACACCTACAGAGTTTATTTATAAACGGCAAATTCATTACAATAATCCCCTGTCACAGCAGAAAGTCTCCGGGGACTCTGGATTTAGCTGAACCTGGCCACCAGACCCCAAAAACTCACTGTGCCCACAGTGGTGCACCCACGCCTGCTCTTGGCTGCTCTGAGGGGCCCCCTGGAGTCACTCTGCCAGACAGGGGGTCTCCAGCCTCCTCAGTAATTTTTTTTTTAAGTGAATTCTTGTGCTTTTGCACATTTTTTTTAGTTCCACAGCAGGGGTTGAGGTTGCAGGAAGAGCTCGGTGAGCAGAGCATAACCTGCAGAGGGAAGGCGAGGCAAAAAGCACTGACGGGCAACGAGGTTCATTAACGATTTGGACACAGGACTTAAAGAGATACTAAGTAAGTTTGCAGATGATACAAAATTGGGAGGAGCTGTAGAGTTCCTGGAGGGCAGAGAGGCCTTGCAGAGAGACCTCGAGGAATTAGAGGACTGGGCAATCACCAAACGTGTGAAGTTTAACAAGGATAGATGCTGGATTCTGCACCTGGGACACGGCAACCCTGGATGTACGGATAGATGAGGAAAGGGACCTGGGGGAGTCCTGGTCGATGGCAAGTTGAATATGAGTCAGTAGTGCCCTGGCAGCCAGGAGGGCCAACCCTGTCCTGGGGGGCATCAGGCAAAGCATCACCAGCTGGGTGAGGAAGGGGATTGTCCTGCTCTGCTCTGCAGTGGGGCAGCCTCAACTTGAATATTGTGGCAGTTCTGGGTACCACAAATATAAGAAAGACATTAAGCTATCAGAGAGTGTCCAAAGGAGGGCAACGAAGATCGTGAAGGGCCTTGAGGGGAAGATGTGTGAGGAGCAGCTGAGGTCACTTGGTCTGTTCAGCCTGGAGGAGACTATGAGGAGACCTCATTGCAGTTACAACTTCCTAGTTAGGGGAAGAGCAGGAGCAGGCACGGATCTCTTCTCTGTCGTGACCGGTGACAGGACCCGAAGGAATGGCCTGAAGTTGTGTCAGGAGAAGTTTAGGTTGGACGTTAGGAAAAGGCTCTTCACCTAGACGGTGATTGGGCGCTGGAACAGGCTCCCCAGGACAGCGATCAAAGCACCAAGCCCGACAGAGTTCAAACAGCATTTGGACAACGCTCTCAGACACATGGTTTGATTCTTGGGGTGTCCTGCGCAGAGCTCAAGGGTTGGACCGGATCATTCTAGTGGATCCTTTCCAACTCAGACTATCCTGTGATTCTGTAAGTTTCTGTTTACGGGCAAACCCGAGTCCCAAAGCTGGTTTCGCCCTTCCCCGCCGGGTCCCCCCGGTGCGGGCGCAGGGAGGTGACGCCTGCGGGGCGGTGACGGCGGGCGGGGCCGGGCGGGCGGCTCTGCCAACCCGGGCGGGCAGCGCCGGGCGCTCGGGACGGGCGGGAAGCGACATCACAAGGACGAAGCCCTCCCTTTCCTGCGGGAAGAACGGAGCGGTACCGCGGCTCCCAAAGTGCCCGGTCGGGGATGTTCGGCCCGGGCCCGGCGCGGCGGTGACGCGGCGGGGGCGGGCCGGGGCCGGGGCCGGTCCGGCCATGCCGAAACGCTCCTGCCCCTTCGGGGAGGCGGCCCCGCTCCAGCTGAAGACCCGCGTGGGGCTGCGGGAGCTGAGCCGCGGCGTGCGGGGCGAGGAGTATCGGCGGGAGGTGTTCGGTGAGCCGGGGGGCGGGATGCGGGGAGCGCCGGAGGGATGCGATGGGGAGGCCGACCCTGACTCTGCTCTCCTCCTCTCCCGCTGGCAGAGAGGACCCGGCGGCTGCTCTTCAGGGGGGCCCAGGCGTACATGGAAGGCGCCGGTCCCGCCGCCGCCCGCCCGCCGGAGCCGGAGCCGCCCGGGGATGCGCAGGGAGGGGGTCCCCGCTGGAACGGGCAGCTCCTCATCGGCCACGACGGGAAACTGCTGCGGCGGCCCGCGGAGAGGGGTAGGTGCCCGCTGGGCCCGGGGGAGGTCACAGAACCGCTGAATATACTGAGCTGGGAGGGACCCACGAGGATCAATGAAGTTTAGTTCCTGCCCTGCACATGACAGCCCCAAGAATCACACCACGTGCCTGAGAGCGGTGTCCAAACGCTTCTTGAACTCTGTCAGGCTTGGTGCTGTGACCACTTCCTTGGGGAGCCTATTCCAGTGCCCGACCACCCTCTGGGTGAAGAACCTTTCCCCAGTATCGAACCTAAACCTCCCCTGACACAGCTCCATGCTCCTCTCGCCAGGAGGCTGTAGACTGCGATGAGTGGTTATAGACTGCATAGTTCTTCTTTATTGATTTTCCTCAAAGGAATTGTTAGATTTGAGCTTCGCTGACAGATTTGCGAGCTGTCACATGTATGGTCTGCGCTAGAATCCTTTAGTGGCTTGCCACTGAGCAGAGAAAGAACCAAGAAAGTTCCAAGCAGGGCTCGCTGTGGCGGTGCCTGCCCGTGTGTTCTGCGAAGTGCTGCCACCTGTAGCTGTGAGCGGAGGCTCCGCAGCTCTTGGGACTTCCAGGTGCTTTCTCTGTCGTGCTCTTAAAGTACGGTCACTTCTTAATCGTATCTTTTCCAAGCAGTTCCACCCGTGGGAGCTTCCAGAGCCTGCTCATCGTGTGTAAGGACCACTGATGTCAAGGAGGTGTGTACGCAGTGTGACCGGTTTGTCTGCCAGAGCTGCAGCAGGCTCTGCAGCTGCTGCAACAGGGTTGCCTGCTCTTTGTGCTCCACTATTGAGTAAGTGCCTTTCAAGTTTCTAAGCTTATTTTAATTATATATGCCCTAAAAATTGGACCCAACAGATATCTAGCTCATCCACGTAAAGGACTTAAACTCTTTTTAAACTTCAGCAGCAGTAAAACTGTCTGAAACATGCCAACCAAAATGCCTGTATGAAGCAGTATTATGAGTGCAAGTCTAGTTTAGCTTCTTATTTAAGTGCTGTAGGAGGCAAAAATTCCCCTTGCTTTCCCACCAGCAATGTAGTGTGTTGGCCAATGGTGAATGAATGCACTCCCAAGGAATAATCCTAAGTTTTTGCCCTCGTTGTTAACATTTCTGTGATATAAAGAAATACTGAATGTGCTGTGTGGGAGTCCCGTGGTTACAGTTGATAATAGAATAGAATGGCATTTATTGCTATGTTCCAGAAACAGTTGACACACTGACTTTGTTTCTTCTGGTTTTCTTTTTTTTTTTTCCCCCTAGTTATGCTGATGTGGGAGAGCAAGTTCTCTGCAACGGTTGTTCAATATTTCAAGTCTGAAACTTGATGAAATAACCCTTGTGGCTAAAATGTCCATGAATTTCATGAAGTCTTCTCCTTACAGCTGGTCAATTAATCCTTTTAGCATGTGAATTAGTTATGGAATTTCTATGTTTTATATTTTATATTGTACTTTTAAATATTGCAGCTAAATAAACATGTATATTTTAAAGCTTTCTAGATTATTTTGAGTTGGCTTTCTCCTTTTCCCTAGTTGTGGTATGCCTGGTGTTCCTGATGTGATACAGAATTCAGAATATTCTCTCCATATGTTGCTCATGTTAGGACACACTTTTGTGAGATCAGAATAGAAATAATTTGCTCCTTCTGTGTTTTCACGTGAGAGTGAATCCATTCTGGACACAACATTTTTTTTGTGAGCTAACTAGGAAAATCAACCAGGCCTGAAGGTTTTTCCAAATAGAGAATTTGCTGATTTCTGGTTAATTATTTTTTTAAGGTATCACAAACACTGTGATTACTGACAGCTTGAATAGTTTTAATCTTTCTATGGTAACTTTGATAGAAAAAGCAATAGTATACCAGGCTTGGAGCAGGAAAGCTTTTCTCAATAGTTAATTTTCCAGTACCCTCCTTGTAAGGCCTTTACTGGAAAGCAGCTTGCTTGTGAGTTGATCTACACTATAAACTTCATATTGTCCTGAATACCCACTCAAAAATAGCTCAGGAAGTGGTCTGAGAAATGGTCAACACTCAAGTGTACCTTTCCATAAACCAGCTCATTCCTTGTTTTCCTTTCACATCACTGCAGAGACCAGTTTGCTTGGTATTGTTTGTGCTGTAGGAGTGAAGTACTACTGGATAGCCTCTCAAAGTAGTTTTCTTTTACTGGTTTTGCTATGTTTCTTAAAAAAATGCTTTTCATCTTACACACCAACTATACATAAGACAAAACTACAGTGGTCTTTACCTCAGGAAAATGCTGACTTAAGTGGCTGATTCAGGACTGTAGGATAAAAGGAATAGATTTGACAGAAAAAAAGAAATTCTCCTGACACTCACAGCTAATGGTCTGTTTCTCGAATTCTTTGCCTGGAACTCCCAAAGCAAAGTCACCCACTCATGATTCCCAATCTTCTCAACTGTGATTAGTATGTTTTGGGTGGAGTAACCTTTTTTTTACCTGATCCTCTCCTTTCTGTTTGAAGAGACTTCTCCCTCACGGGGACCCTTTATTTGACAGTCTGTTGAAAGCATTCTGGGTATTTACCTGTCAGAATACTGCAGCTGCCCAAAGAACAGTAAATGCTTTAGCAAAGCGTGGGTGTGGCTGTTGCTGAATAGCTGCACTTCTTAGCTGCACATCACGTGGCTTTGGATGTATCTGCCACAGTGAGGTGCAAGATGACATCCTTTCTAGCCCTTGTAGCACTTGGTGTAACTACACGGAGACACTTTAAAAGCATTTGTGGCTTTAGGGTATCCTGGGGGATGTCCCTTCACTACTGGGTCAACCATCTGTGTCCCCCTAGACTGGCTGATGGATCTGGTTACTTTCCCTGTTCTGCAGGCTTTGGTGCCAGTTGAAGTGGAGGAGTTTACTAGTTCTTACTCCAGTCTGGATTTTGAGCAACTGTAAAATGTATCTTGTCTTCATCCCCATAACAAAAAAAAAAAAAGGCTGAGGCAGGAGAGCTAGTAGTGACAGAATTAGTTGGAGTGTGCAGCAGTTCCACAGCAGTATCTGTCTTCAAAGCCATAACAGATGAAGTCAGGATGGTGGCAGATCCTTGGTGCAGTTTCCAGAATGTTGCTCCTGTGGCAATCATTTCAAACTACAAAGCTGAGCTTTATGAATGGGAAGGATCTGTGGCTTACTGCATTTAGATGTTAGTTTTAGGGAAGAGCTTTAAAACTTGGTTTTATTTCATTTGAAGATTTAAGCAGTGAACAAAAGTGTTTTTCAGTCAAGCATATTTTTCAAACTGAAACCTTTAAATATGTCTGCCTTTTCTCATTCTCTCCTGAGGGTGAGAGACTGAAAATACTGTTTTGCTTCCAGGCTCAGGGAGAGATGAGACATGTTGTTTACAGATGATTCGTGTTTCAAAGTAGTTGATAGATATGGGTTTTTGGCTCATTTAGTCACTGCTGTATTTCGTAGAAAGCTGTCCCCTGTAAACAATGACATGGATTTCATGGCTTAATGTTCTTATTTGTTATCCTCTAGCTGCTTGAAAGATGGTTGTGCATTCAGGCAGATACCCAGTGCGGCGGGAAGAGCTGAGAGAAGAAAGAAGCAGGAGGGCTGGAAGAAGCTTTGAGGCTGGGAGGAGCAGGGCAGGAGGAGCACAGAACAGTGTGGTCAGCTCTTGCACAGGGGTGGTGCATCGTTCAAATGAGAAATGGGTTTTAGTGGTTACCACTCACTTGCTTCTCTGCCTTCAGAAGGTGTGAAAACTGCCCTTGTCTACAGAAAACTCAAATATTATTCAGGAAAGTTCCTGCTCTAGTCCTGTAGGTCTCAGATAAACAATGGGAGGTAAGGCTGGGGACTGTTTGTAAATCTTTATATTGCCTACACTAAAAAAGAAACCTGTGTGAATGGAAAAATCTTTGGGTGGGAGGTTCAAAGATTTTTCTCTTAGGCTAATTAATTCTTACTCACAACATCAGCCTGTTGCCACATTGGGTACTGATAGGACTGCATAAGAGAGCAAGAGAAATTGCTTTAGTAATTTAGCAGGAAATTGGGTGTAATACTGTGCTTTTTTGTTATTATCATATGTTCTTCCCCTCATACTGAGTGCAAAGTGTCAAAAATCAAAGTTTGCCTGCTGTTCCAAGGAAGGAAATCCCCTGAGGAGCCAGCATATTGGTGGGTGAAAATATCCTGCAGTAATGATATTACAGATGGGTGAGAAACTTCTGAGGCCTGTATATCATCACTGGTGACATATGTCTCAAAGAGCACAGTTTTATGTCTAAAAGGAAGTCAACTGATCTGATCAGGATAAAACAATTTCTTTTAAGCCTAATAAGTGAGTAAATTCTAGAAATGTGTGGTTTCAGAGATGCCAGATATTTAAGGACTATCTAAGGTGGTGACTTCAGTAGTCTCCAGCATCTACACCTTACATTAGAACAAACCCACAACATATAAAGAAGCTCAGTGAAAAGAACAAATACACTTGAATTGTCTCCTTCAATAGCACTTGTCCTGTTCACGTGGCAATTCCCATATGTTTTGCAGCTCAGGTTTGCTTTCCCAGAGGAAAGTGAACCATTCCACAGATGATCCAGAAAACATGAAAAATAAAAATAAATAAATCTTAGCTCAC
Organism: Manacus candei; assembly: GCF_025592945.1. Lineage (NCBI taxonomy): Eukaryota > Metazoa > Chordata > Aves > Passeriformes > Pipridae > Manacus > Manacus candei. The sequence goes on along the minus strand of NW_026138161.1, from coordinate 3,838,434 downwards.
AGATCTAACCAGTGCCATTCTGTGATCGGTGTGTCTTCTGTTTAGTACAGCCAGCATCTCAGCCTCACCCCCTCCTTTTGTTTTGATGTCCTACCCATTCAGACCCTGACTTTTAACCAATTCATGGCCTTTTTTTTTTATTTAATTATTTCTGAGCAGGTGATAACTAGATGAAGCTCTTTGTTGTCTCAGGGCAGGGCACAAACCAAGTTTCGTGGGTGTGAGTGCAAGACAATGTCTTTTTTTTCTTTATCAATATGGGTAAGACATTCATGCTTTGCCTCTGTGCTGTATTTGCTGCCATCAGCTGTGAGTCAGCAATCTACAAATGGTTTAAATCTTCTGAATCTTTCCTTGAAGAGGTGCAACCAAGAAGTAGAAATGGAAACAGTGTCATCTGTGTTGGTTTGGCCAGCACACAACTGGCCTTTGGCTGGATGGGTTAGAAAACAGCAAATGCCAACACTGTACAAGGAATACATATTTCTCTCTCACCATGCTCCCTACACGATGATGGCTTTGGGTTTTGACAGGACCAAAGTGGATTAAAAGATTGAATCCTAGCAAAATGTAACTGTTATTGAATTCCCACCTCTGCTGTGGAACTGCTTATATGTGCTGCTCCTTTGTAATTTTTGGTTAGTTGTAATATTGTTTCATCACGGCGGATTCTGCAATTATAAGCTGTTAGTGTTGCCTTTCCCTTCTGTCTAGATTCCAACAGTGCTGAGCACCATTAAGTTTAGTGTGGCAGTTTATCTCCACAGTTCACTCTGTGTAAGTCAAGCTTGTCCTCTGCTCCATATGGTGGTTTGCCATCGACTGTCAGACAGAGCTTAGATCCCAAGCCATTGCAGGAATGTGTGGGGTTGTCCAAGCAGAGGGAGGAAAACCTCGACCCACCCAAGAGCAGCACTCAGCTGATGTGCAAAACAAAACTGCCACAGCAGCACAAAGATTGTAGAGCCAAACTCTGCAGCATAATCTTGGGTGTGCCAGCTTGGCAAACGGGAAATGAGAGGGATGGTGGGAGGCTCTTCCCAGAGAGCATCCTTCTCTCAGCAGGCTTTTACAGGAGGACAGGGGAGGCTGAGAAAGCCTCGTGTACCCACACATACCCCAATATTGATTTACCTTGTGCTCTTTCATCCGCTCTCATTACTAAAAGGAGGAAGGTAGCAAAACTTTGAACATTGTTTTTAGTGAAGCAGATTGGTTAACCTATTAAAAGTAGCCGAGAGGCTTCAGAAGATGTTAATGCTTCTTTAAAAAATAAATGGGAGCTATGTCATTTAATAACAAACACTTCTTGTGAATAGAAAATTGGAAGATAGTTATTGTAAATTACTTTCTGTTTTATATTATTAAAATTGCAATAGAGTGAAAGTGATCAGACACTATATATTGTATATTTTAACGGTTAACACAGTAATTCTTTTTCTTTTCTAGAGACACTTTATTTTGACAGATATTGAAATATCGTACTTTTTACAGTTAATTGCATTTTGAACTGCTGCCATTGTAATACAAGTTTTAATATTTGCTAGTGTTGTGTATTCTGGGCTTTTGTTATTTCGTTGTTTGTTTTCTTCTGGGAAAAAAGCTGGAATAAAAAGCCTCAGCTGGAATCAAATTATTCTAGCTTACACTTTTATTGCAAGTTTTTAGTTCTCATAGTTGTAATTTGCATTAAAACTTAGCTCTAGATGTTATGTTACTTATCTCTTGCAGAGGTTATTATTGCTTAAACACTTTGTGATTGCAGGATTTACTTCAAATTTTAGGATTTATTGAATTGTACTTTCTTGCCTTGTTTGACTCAAGTGTAATAGTTTGGTTAGATAACAGCAAATGGTCCCCTTCTCACTTTTTCTGTAAGATACAAATGTTTTTCTGTTTCTTCTTTCCCTGACAAAGACAGTTGTAGGTTGTAGGGACAGATGTCCACTTAATAACCTGCACAGCAATGTCAGAATCCCCATGGTACCACCAGGTACTACCTTGATCTGTTTTACATACAATTGCTCCTAAATTTGCACTGAAGTTCTGAAAGCTGCCAGCGGCTTCTTGTCCAGAAGTACTTTCTTGTCTTGTACTTTGATTAGGGGCTTAAGGTAAAACATAACCACTCACCCGACCTCTGTAGCAGAAGTTTCATCTTAAAGCCACAGGGTGGCAGCGCGATGTTGGTTTTGTGTCGCTGGTTACCCAAGTTCTTGGGGTTTTTCTCGAGTCCTCACAGCGTGATTGATACTGTTAAAATTGGACTGCTAGTCTGGGGAGGAAGTGTGTTTTAGAATATTCCCCTCAAAAATCTGTAGGTCGAAAACAGATGTTTTCAAAACAGATTTTTTTTTTAATCAAAAATACTTTGTACCATTCATAAAATACAGAGTGAAATTCAAAAAGGACCATTTTGCTGCCTGCAAAGACGAAAGTAAAATGTAAATCATATGCAAAAGCATAAATTGATCACATTGTTTTTTCTTTTAATTTTAAGGTATCAGTATAGCAAACAAGGGTGTTTATATGCCAGACAACATGTAAGTTATGTCACTCTTCTTAAAACACCCCCCTCAAAAAAAGAAACCCAAATACCCCCATTCCACACTTGGTTGCATTAAATGAACATATCCCACTCAAGTTGCTTCTTATAAAGCTGTGAAAGAGTCCTGCCAAGAGCAGGGCTGTAAATCTGGACTTGGAAATGTACAGTGGGGCACTGAATGGCAGTGGCACCTGGGGGATGGTCCTGGTGGTGGAGAAAAGGTGAGGGTTGTGCCATTCTTTGAGCAGAGCAATTTCAGGAATTACGGACTAGTCAGTCTGACCTCAGTCCACAGGAAGATTATAGTGTGAATCCTCACAAAAGCTGTGCCCAGCTCTACATTCAGGCACATGAGGGGCAAGAAAATAATTGGGAACCGTCACACAGATTTATCAAGGGCCAAGGTAGCTGGCTTTGCTGATGAGATGAGCAGCACTGGATGAGAGGAGAGAAATTGGTGTAATTCACCTTGACATTAGCAAGGCTTTCAGCACAGTCCCCAAAGCACTGTTTGGGAGCTCTGTTGGAGAGGTGGGGTTTGAGCAGGTGAACTGTAAGGTGGGTACAAGCAGTGCTGGACTGTCAGATACAAAGGGCTGTGACAGGCAGGGCAAAGTCAACCAGCAGCAAATTAGCATTGCTTGGGGGCTGTCACAGGAACTGGTGCTCCAGTGACCCTCCAGGGCAGAGAGACAACACTAATGAACAAGAAGCCTGGTGACTTCCAGTTCACAGATGGGTCACTTCTGTGGCCTTCAGAGTCCATCAAAAGCACAAGTATTTTATGATTTTTTGGGTGCTGCAAGGCTGTGTATTCATGTGGGGTGCATTTGGATACACTTAACAATTTATAGTACTGTTGAAACCCTTCAACACTCCTAGATCAGCTGCATTCTTCTTCTGTTCTCCTAAGCATTGATTGCTGCTGTCAGAAATGAGGAACTAGTAAAAGGCTATGTGGTCTGAGTATGTCCACTCTTACATCCTGTTTACTCTGCTAGAACTACTGATATGATAAAACTTACTCATATCATTAAGTGTTTTGGTGGGATGTGCTGTAGAGTGCAGCACTCTGCAGAATATTGATTCCTGAGCCTAAAGAAATGATTCAATTTTCAACCAAATAGTTTACATACAGAATTTAATGCACTTTTATATATCTCATCCCATCGAGTTTCGTTTTGGGAGCTTCATTCTCCCACGCTTTCTTGCACTGAGTAATACCTCCCCAAATGAGTAATCTGATTGTTCTGATTTCTTTTTCCATGATAGCAAGATTATTTGCTGCCCCAGAATAGATTTTAAAGTATTTTTAAACCCAGTAAGAACAAACTTAGAAACCTGGGACTGTGGTCAGTCTGGATGACCAGGATAAGGAATTAACATATAGTAAAATGTAAGGCTGAAATATATATAGTCAATGTGCAAATTTTCACAGTCTCCTCCCAAAAATGTCAAAAGAAGAAAGCCAGCTCGAATACTTCTTTCATACCTGAATGGTTTAACTCCAGGTTGTTCTGGAAGTCCTCACTTCTCTGAAAGTGAGAGCACTTGGTCTCAGCTGGGTGTCGTCGCAGTATTGTTGCTCACAGAGCTGACTTGAAGATATTTGTGTATTTAGATGGGTCACAGGAGTGCAGGAGCTTTCTTATTTAGCCAGGGCATGAAGTAAAGAAGTATTATAGAAAACTGCTTCATTCCTGTGACTTTGGATCAGCACAGCTGAGCACAAGCATCTGTAAGTCCTGAAAATACCTTTTATTCCTGACCTATCCAATATTGGAGCACACTGTCTTGGTGAGACCAAGAACTAGGAGTTATTGTACATCAAGTTAGAGGGACTTTTCTTTTTCACTGGTACAAGACTTCCACTTTTGTTTGCTCCTATACCCACCTGTTTGTATTTGGGATCATTGCTATAACTGTCTTTCTTACATCTTGCATTGAATTTGTCCCTTCTGTGCTGATGTCACTGATAAGGACACCGTGAGAGCCTGTGCATTTCTGTTCACCTCAGCACTAAGTTTTCCATTGGTGAAGTGCAGAGCTGTCCTTGCTCTGCTGAAGAGATCATCAGTGTTCATGATGCTGCCCTTTCTCTGCTGCTGCTCCTTGTAACCTACTGCAAAACAACATGGTTTGGGGTTCTTTCATCTTTTCCTTAGTGCCAGGCATTGTGGCAAGTACAGCTTAACAGGCAGGAGTCGTGGCTTCAAGCTGTACCTGAATTGTCTAATGTTAATTCCACACATGGTCTCTTCTCCCCAAGTTAAATGAAAACTTCCCTAATAACGAGCGCTGTCAGAAATGAGAGTGCCCTTTAAAGTTTAGTGGCATACATCACTTGGACATGAAAACTAGTTCAAACCTCAACACTTGTTCTCTGTATCTTCTCGAGAATTTCAGTTCTTGTGAGGCCTTTAACTTAGAATATTTTCTTAGTTTGCTTAACTCCAGCTACCATCTGTTGTTCGGTGACAACTCGGAGCCAAGACGGCTGATGGAGATCCGAGTTCTCCTAGATCAGCACTTGGCACCACGAGCTTTTTCACAACCCAACAAGCAGTTCTAACAGCTGCATGCATGAATCACTTAAGTTATAGTACCCTGCAGCACCCTGTAAGAATGGGTTTTGACAATCTGGTCAGATGTCACACAAGCAAAAGTGCGATGAACCGAGCTCCTTGGAAGGTGTGACATAAATTTCAGATTATTATTTTGATACACATTTTAATGTAACATGCTCTAAAGTTTCATTGCTGTTCAGAAAGTTTTGGGACTACCCTGGATTGCACGTAAGAATTTACAATTACAAAAGAAATTCAGTGGGCCGGGGTGTGTGTGTGTTTATTTGTTATAGCAAACTATTCTGACACATTCCCTATGGCATTTCATATCACTGAGAGACAGTTTGCTCCAGCAGTAGAGTGCTCTTCACGTGCTTTTGACTCAGTCTATATTTAAACCAGTCTCCAGCAGTATTTTATTTCAGTTGTTTTAGTCTGGTTTGCTTAGCTGTGGATGCATTCTTGATTATGATCAGTGTTTATTGCAAGATTTGCTGTCATAGAACCATAGAATAATTTAGGTTGGAAAAGACCTCTAAGACCATCGAGTCCAATTTTTAACCCAGCACTGCCAAGCCCACCACTAAACCACGTCCCTGAGTGCCACACAGCTTTTAAACACCTCCAGGGATGGTGAGTGACTCCACCATTCCCTGGGCAGCTTGTCCACGTGTTCACATACTGCACTTTCACAAATGCTACAGAACATCATTTCATTCAGAGTTTAGGAAGCTGTAAGAGCACTTCTTTAAGGTTTGCAAGAGGACTGTGGGGATTCCCTGTGGGTTTCATAGCAGTTAGGTGAGTGCACCAACACCAAGCCCAAAGGACCAGTGTCCAGAGACCAGGATCAGCCTGGTGTCAGTGGGCAAACTGGGCTACACAGCTGAGGATTTGTGTTATGCTCTAGTGGTGTCATTATTTTTTTAATGATAACCATTGCTTTGGCTGAGTATTTAACACGAGGCCATTGACAAAGAATTTATGGAGTCCATATGTTTGTATTTCACTTAGTTGTCCAAATAAGGGGGGGAGGGAGCAATATGGAGATTACAGTGTCTTGATTTTATTTTGAAGCTGCATCTGCAGACTAGCTGGAGCCAAGCAGGGTAACTATAGGATGGACAGTATCATCCAGGAATAGGGTGTTAAAACTTCTTGGGCAACTTCCACAGAGCTGCCTGGCAGGAATTCCCCCTCAGTTTCTCTTAGAAAATGAGATCAGTGGGTACCCAGGGGATAATGAAGGCTGGCTGCCAGAGAAGGGAAGCCTTGGTAGTTCTGCAGTAGGATGGGAAAAGAGATGATTCCAAGAGTTTAATCAATAGTGTTGAGTTGGACTGCAAGCCTTTCACACCACTAGAAAAGTGGATAAATTGATCTCAGGATGCTCAGGCTTCAGACTGATGCAGTGAACTTGAGGATGCTGAAAAAGGTTGGTGCTAGTTTCCCATGTTTTAAAGAGCTCTTAAAAGTTTATAAGAGTTCTAAAGAGAATATGTAAATGTTTTCCATCAGCAATTTTCGGTTAATGTCTTATCAGGTACTTTATGTTTCTAAAGAACTCTAGATAGGTTAAACTTGATAGTTCACACCACAACGTAAAGATAAGCCAGATAATGGGCAGACAAAGTTCTGTTTTGTTTTCCCTGGGTTTTTTACATTTATCAGCTGGAAATCCACACAAATTTAGGGATGCCTTAGAACAGAAATGTCTGCCAGACAGTAAGGGATGACCAGATTTTTTTTTCCTAAATCTACAAAAGGAGTAAGAGTGTGCGATAAAAGGCACTGGGCCGTTACCTCCTCCTCTTACCTGCAGCAGGATTGATATTAAAAATATCAGTAGGAATAGGAAATCACTTTAAAATTCAATGGAGACTTGCTCTTTTCTTTGGTTAGGCCAGTATTTCATGCCAAAATATACCAGACAAGAGTCCACATGAAACTTGAGGACATGGGTCTGTATAGACAATGTAAAGTGCTCCTATGGATTTGGGTCAGATGAAGTCTCCACAGTGACCCAAGGAGCATCCAGAAGGAGAAAGATACTTATTTAAAGACATATTCTGTCAGTTGATAACACACCCTCTAGAAGGGACTGCAGAAGATAAGAAACAGGCTAAGGTACAAAAAAAATGAAAGCAAGGGAGAAGAGGAGGAAGGGATCCACTGTTTCTTGTCTGCTGGGAAGAGACAGGGGAAGGAGGACGATGTCATAAGGCAAAAAGCAAATAAAGAGAATTGGAATTCTGACAAAACTGACTGAAAAAAAGGGCAGGGGAAGTGCAGCAATAGTGCAGCCTGGTCTCTGCAGGTACCACCCAGCAATCTGCATCCAACCTCCGTGCAGCAGGGAAGTGAAAGCCCACCTCCATGTGCCAGCTTTTTTCCTGCTCCCAGGAGAGGAGATCTGCTCAGCAGAAGACAGATGGCATTACCATTGCCTGTGCTCCTGTGGGGGCTTTTTCCAGATGGGGAGTTGGAAGCTTCTTTGTGCTGCTACAGCCTTCCTCTCCAGCAGCCCTCGAGTGCTCGGGGCTCCACCAGCCTGTGCACCCGGATCAGATGCTGCTCAGACATGTGCAGCTCAGCACTGAGAAGATTTCAGCTGAACCTGTTAGGAAAACAGAAGTATTTATAACGAGGGTTTTCTTCCTCTTTGAGAAGTGTCCTTGTTGACTTTTTCTTTCTTGTAACACGCACCTGTGTTTTCTCATTATTGAGAGACTGCTGATAAAACCCGAGTTACTATCAGTGACCTGAAAAGAAAGGTGATGTGACTGTTTTGCAGAGGAACCCCAGACAACCCTGTGTCACACACTGACTTCACCAGCCAATATTGGTGCTTTCCTGCATTGCTGGGATGCCTCTCCTACCTCAAACAAGGCACGGGTGTGACAAGTTTCTCAAAATTACCTGAAGAACCACTGGACAGTCCAGGAAGCATCACCCTCATTGCAACTCAGTGAGCTGCTTACTGGAATTTTAAAAAAAAATAATAATCATTTTAAATACTAAGCAGCAACCTTTGATCTCTACTTCCTTCACGCCAAACAAATCAGCACAGAAAGTAAAACTTTGGAAAGGTAACATGATTACAAGTTTTACAAACAAGTAAAGGGAAATACTACGTTTAATCCCCTTATCTTAGTTACACGTTAAATTTATGACCTCACCTGTGTAAATAAGTACATTTTGTTCTGCTTTCTTCCACTTCCCTTCCCTGCAACTTTCCACTCTGCAGTTGCTCCAAGTGACCCTGTTCTCTCCACTTTGTTTTTACTAAGCTTCATTTTATACTCATTATTGGAGGTATTCCTGTCTTCCTGTTTAGTTTCATTTCTCCCCATAATATCAGAATAAGGAACCATTGCAGCAGCTAAACATACCATATGGAAAACTTACTATATGCTGCAACCATCTTAATAGTATAATTCCATTTTTCATTATAGAAGTTCAATGAAGGGCTCATATTTTGATCTTTCTGCACATCCATAAACCCTTTAAAAGTCACTGGAGCAATTTATCAAATGTGTGAGAAAAGTCCATTAGCTATTAAAAAAAAATCACTCAGATGCTGTATCGTCTCCAGGCCTGTATGTGGGAGAAGGTGTTGGTGTTGTTCTCCAAAGTCAGAGTTGCACCTCATTGAATTAAAATGAAAAGCCAATTTCAGGGTAAGGAGCCTCTAAAGCACCCCTTGCCCTCACAGCCAAGCCAGGGCTCCTGACTGAGGCCTGGTGACATGTGCTGAGCTGCTGGATTCACTTCCATCAGGAGAACCAAGTCAAACTGGCATTTTCTGCAGCAGCTGGCAAACTGGAAGCATATGCCAATCTGCAGGGTGCAGCTGTGCAGCTCCAGGTGTCAGCCACCTTTGGGGAGCTGGCAGCTCCTGCCTGCATGAGGAACAATTTCTGAGCAACCTGCATCAGACAGGTGAAAAGGACAGTACAGGAACTTGTTTCAGGCGTGGCACTGTGGAAAGGAAAAGCTGTGACCACTAACACCAAGCAGAGATGGAAGTGCCTGGTGGTGCTGGTGTTACTGCAGCCTCCCAAAAATAGCCCAGGGATCCTGTCAGAGTGCAAGTCCTAATGCAGAGCAGACATCATCCTTCTCCCAGAAGAGTAAATATCACTCAGGGTTTTCTCCCCTTGCCACGCCAGAAGGAAGCCCAGAGTATCCAGCCTGCCTTCACCCACACAGCCATTGAATCATGGAAAGGTTTGGGGTGGAATGGACCTTAAAGATCATCTGGTTCATCTCAAGGAATGTAAGGGCAAGTGCCTGGTGTTCCTGCTTTAGAGGAATGCACTGACATCCTCCAGTTCAGTAAGTGACAATATGCCAGAATACAATGTACTCTTCATATCCCTGAGGAAATTACTTACAAAACTATAATGCAATAAAATGTGGATGAATTTAACAAAAGATACGCGCTTTGCTTAAAACAGTAAGTGCAGCAAACTTGGGATGACCAGGGCCAGTGACATCAAAGAAAATGACACAAATGGGGAATTTGTACTATTGGAAGCATTTCAAAGCAAGGCTGGTGTCAAGTCACACAGATTGTATGAAAACAGTAGGCAGGTCATATCAGGCTGGAAGTATAAATCTATACCAGAGAAGACAGAAAAAAATCCACAAAGACCCTCCTTCACTAAAGCACATGCTCTCAAATCATTAAAGAGATTAAATCATTAAAGAGACTCACAGACTAGTTGTGGTTTGCAGGGATTTCTGGAGATGGTCCAGCCCCATGCCCCTGTTCCAAGCATGGGCACAAGACCTCAATTTGAACCCCATTTTTTTGAACACTGAACCCCAAAGGAGTTCAATTTGTTCCAACTGCTGCACTTCAACACAATGAAGGAAAAACAGTATTACTGATTTTGCCTTTCTCCAAAACTGTATGTTTAAGCATGGATTTCATGCTCACTTGAATCCAATTTCAATGAATTCCCAGGCACTCTGCTTAAGATCACAGTCACTATTTTTTGTTCTGATACAGGTTTTCTCAGCTTTCTGGCTGAGAGCATCAGTACTGTGAGGACACAACAGTGCAAAGAAATAGATGTGGCAGAGTTTACAAATAACTAAAGATCACAACAATTGGGGGAAGGTCTGTCTCTCTGTGAAGAATTTTCACTCTTGTATCAAAATAGTTATACCATTTTCTGCGGGGTGAAAATTATGTATTATTTTAACAATGTGCAGAATTTGGGAGACCTTCAGAATCCAGAAATACAGCAACTGCTGTGTTGCCATTTATCTGCTTGAAACAAACTCAAAGCCCTGATGAAGATGCAACATACAAGCAGTTAAAGTAATCTGACAGCAGACATGAAGAAGCAGTGTGGAAAAATTCCTAGAAGTGGCCTCTTAGACCAGGGTTACATTTAACACAGGAAGAAATTCAGAAAGCCTGTCTCTAGAGAACAGGTAGTGAGCACTAACAGGCAAAAAACTGAAGCAGCACTTCAGTGAAGGAGGAACAGAACTGAGCTACGAGCACACCGAAAAACCACAGAGGGAAGTTAAGTTTTTACAGATGAAGTCCTTGATTTGATCCTTAAAAAAGAACCCACCACGCTCACAACACCAGGATGGTGACCCAGCAGCTATAAAAATTAAAATAAAAAAAAAAGGGTCAAGCAGGAGCTACTGTAACAAAATGGGTTTGTTTAAAATGGTTTCAGACACAGAGCAACTACTCATCACCTGATTAGAATGCAACATATGCTCCAACAGACAGCTACCACACGTCTGCACGCTCAGCTGCAGTAGGGATAATAAGCTCCTGTTTGCTATAGGCACTGTGTGTTCTTTGCATTTTACTCCTCGTGGCAATTAACCTCCCTGTTATTAAAAAAATTGCACTGGAAGTGGAAGACAAACACACTCATTTGCAACACTGAAGAAACAAGATCCTTTTACATTCGCCTGTTTCTCCAAATGTGTTTTTACCTCTGAAGCTCTTCTAGATATATTGAAATAAATCAATCCTTCTAATTTATTTCCCCAATATTTCTCAGGCAAAAGATCCATACAATTCTCACAGGCACTTTCTGGGTGTGGGCTCTTCTTCTGCAACTGTCTCCTTGGAGTTTGCACTCCCATTGTAGGTCGTGACCTCTAATCTGGGACCACCATCCTAAATCCTGCTACTGGAGATAAAAATCTTGTTTTGGCATGTGCTCTCTAAAAGCAAAGGGTATTTTCTCTGACAAAGATTTAAAGCTACCCACAAACACAAGTATGAGAATACAGTGCTCTTGCACTGTGCATTTCAATGCACATACACCATCCAAAGTAGCAGACAAGAAAACTCACCACCAGTTAAGGCAAAGATCATCCAATTCAAACTATCAAGGCAAGTTTTTGCCCTCAAAACTCCAAAACCTACCATAATTTATTTCTCAGGTGGAAAACTGGGAGCAAATTCAAACAGCAGCCAAGGTACTTGAGGCCTGCATGAGAGCAGTGCAGCAGCTGGAGAGCAGGTGGAGTTCACCTGCTGGAGGGGTGATGGTGCAGAAAGAAAAATGAAGAAAAAGCAACTTATTTTACTGGGGGGCTCAGAGGTCAGTTTGTACAGAGTTGAGAATGCTATAAACCACAGTTATCTTCACCCAGTTTAAAGGGAGAACAGCCTGCCATATCCTAATGGGATTGTACTGGATGTTTTAGTTACACAAGGGAATATAAAACGGAATTTGCAGAATTACCTGGCTTCTGCCCATGCCTCTTAACCCCAAACAGCACACAGGGCTGTGCATCTGTTTCAAACACGGCTCAGTTGACCTCAACTCCTGACTGCACTCAGAGGCATACACAGAACTTACTGCAAGTTACTCACTTGCTCTTGCCAAGGGTTTTTTTTCCCTATTTTTTCTCCCAACCTGAGTTTACAACCAAGTTCCTGGGCTGTAACATACGTATACTACCAGTGTTCAGAACCTGGGATGCACCATCTTTGCTGCAATGTGTAACACCAGAGCAAGATGACATTTTTCAATGCCAGAAGGAAGAATTAGGAGGTTTTGGCTGTGAAGAAAGTTCGAAAAGTTTTGGGTTTTCAAATCAAAGAGTTAAAGAAAGGTGCAAGATTTAAGAAGTCTCTGCATATATGGTACAAAAGGAACCTGAGGTGAATGACATTCAGGTCACAGGTTTCTGTGATAGGATTTTCTGTGCTAAATCAAAAAGGACACATTTTAGGTTTGCAGACAGACAACTGATACACCTGTAATCATTCAACTATGGACAACAGGTAAGGTGTTTTAAATAATCACTGGCTAAATGAGGGAAAATATCCAGAAGACCTGGCATTCAGGTGTGGCCCCCACAGTTCTTGGCTGCCAACAATACTAAGGTTCACAGAGATTTTTGGCAGCTTGGTTTTTTTATGTTATGTTTTATATAAGGGAACTAAAACAATTAGCAACAACTGGCAGAAAAATACTGTTCTGAGACATAATCATCCTCAGCAGAACAACCCGTTCCACATCTGCTCCTGCATTTGAAAGACCAGATTTTCCTGGGGCAGATTACAGTAACCTTTGCTCACTCATGTTGCCTATATTTGGATGCATGAAGTGTGTTAGTTCAGAACTTGTCAGTACTTGTAGACTTGCAGAAGAGTTCCTTGGACTTCGTCCCTGGGCTGGCTGGAGACTCGGGTGAAGGCATGGAAGCAAAGGAAGGAGAGCAGTTACAAGATCAGACCAGCAGAATAAGACAGGCTGTCCAGTCTCTAGAGACAGATCCCTTCTTTCCCCTTCCCTTCTTGCATAAAACATGCTGTAAATTGCACCAGGAATTACAGCTTATTCCTTGAACCAAAACATGTGTTGGATATTTAATGGCTTAGTACAGTTGCAGCTTCTGTGCTGAGTTTGAAGCACACACTGCAGTTGTTATTGCATGTTCTTGTACTGTTCTCTGTATTCTTGTTTGAAAATGGACATTCCAGCCTCCTATAACCACCTCCTGTGATTAACATTAGTCCCAAGAGAGGAAACATAGTTTTAGAGACTGTACAGTGGCCTGAGTGATGGAACAGAAACATCTTTGTAGATCAGGACCTCAGTAACACATTCTCACTGGCATCAGGAAGGCAGCAAAACGAGGCCTGTCCTCATTCACCTCAAGACAAACTTTCTGGCACAGGGTGCATTTCTCTGAACAAACATTTTCCAAAATTATCTTTGCATAATGATCAGCACAGAGATGAAACAACTGAGGAGGGACAGAACAGCCTGAATCCCTCAGAGATACACACAAACTCGAGAAACTGGAGCAGTTGTTGCATCCCTACAAATTCAGAAGGTTCCTACCACAAGAAATAAGAACCTAACTCGTTAAAGCAATTTTATTTAAGTATTTGGAGGGAAATTTTCATATCATGAGTAAAAATACTAGAGTTGAATGTTGTTAAAAAAAAAAAAAAGTCAAGATGATGGGCTCTCTGTGCAAGCACAGCAGTTTCTGATGGAAAGGAGAAGCGAGGATTTTCATAACATACTCCCTTTCAAATAAAAAAATTAAATGCTAGTTAACTGGAGTACATGTCATCATTTTTTATACAGTCAAGAGAATGAAAAAAAAACAAAAAAAAGCGCAATTTAAAGAACGCAACCTACAATGGAATAAATTCATTCGCAGCAGAGACAGAATAAGACTGCTTTTATGAAAATTACAAAGAAACATGATACAACAAAAATAGGGTGAGGGGAATTTTCCACTAAGATTAAAAATGAAAAACAAAAAAAAAGTTCACTTTTTGAACACCATTATTATTCAAACACGTATGAAGTTCCAACCTATTTTTTTTTTACATGGGAAAACACTGTTAAAGTGAATCTTCAAGAGTGAGAAGGCACCATGAACTGTTGGTTGATACCTTTAATGCACACTCAAGAAATAAGAAATGATCTGGCATGATGCAAAAAATCATTAAGTGTTTATATATATTCATATATCTTTTCATAAAAAAAAAAAAGCGGCAACAAGTCATTACTTCAGTGCCAAAATGTACTTGTGTCTGGCTGATTCGCTCATTAAGATGATTTCTCACTTAGACCTGTGTGGTATTTCTGTACAGTGGTGGAAGTGGGTGATTTTTTCATTGTTGCATTTCATATTAGATTGGTAAATCAAGCATTTTCTAGGTTCTGAGAAGCCAATCCTATGAAGTATTCCTAAGCTCTATGCAAATGGAATAATTAAATGCACTGTCTAGAATGGAATACTCATCTGTACGATGTGGCAATCCCACTGGATTCAGTTTGATATGTAATGTCTTGTAGCAGATGTTATAACAAAAATAACTTTTGCTTTTTGATTTACCTCACTGAGGCCATTAATGCTGTTCCTATAGTTGGTTTTCTGGAGTTAGATGATGCTTCACTGCTGTCCAAAATGAGTTTGAACCTTGACTCTCCAGAGTTTGTTCACTTTGTTGCTTATATTATTGCACTAGCTACTAAAGTCTTATATCTTCCTATATAAATCTAATTGTTCAGAGTGCAGATTCTATATTTAGATAATGAACTGTATGAAATAAATAAAATAAGGGGATTTTCTGGTCAGAGTTGCTGATATGTTGAATACCTTAATTATTTCTAAAGTAAACAGTTTTGGTGTATGTTCTTAAAAACCTATGGTCATTCAGCATAAAAGCCTTGACGTAATACTTAAAGAATGGATTCGTTTTCCTTCTCAAAAATGCATCAAAGAATTGTTTTAAATACAGAATCTGTGAGGCTTCCTACAAAGTCATCTAAATCGTAATACAAACACAGTTTGTAATTCAGATAATATAGAAAGTTCTCTAGTGTCCATTGAAGTAAGGTCCCCAAAATGCAGTCTGTTTTGTTTCTGAATGGCAAAACATTAAGCGGTTCCACTGGCTGAGTAGGAGAACTGAGGAAAATGAGGTCTTCTCTCGTTATCTACACAATCCATGCTGTCATCTGAAAGAGGAAAACAACATTAGACAATATTTTCTAACTTTTCGATTTTAAGTAAACAAACAGTAAGATATTGCACGGTAAAGTTATTTCAGAAAATTTCAGTGTTGCCTTTTTTCTTCTACAACTTGAAAGGACAAAGAAAGAGAAAGTCTTAAATCTCCCCCCAGTAAATGGGGATCACACCAGATCCTGACTGGTGTATGTACAGAGTTGTTTGGATGTCCATTAAAAATTGGTAGAAGCTGCATAGCTTAAATCCATATTCACTGTTCTGAATCTCTGGAAATTTATATTTGACAGCAACAAACATGCTCAGTTACCAAGAAAATAAAGTACATTTTGATTGAATATGGACATTAGTCCACGCTCAATTGACTGCTTGCATATACACAGTGTGTGTGGATATGGACATGTGCAGAACTCATTATCAGAATTAATTTCCAGTGGGAATGTGCAGAGTTGGAAAAGAAAACAGTACAAATAATTTCACTCTTATAAGACAGGTTTTTAATTTCCCGAACTGGAAAGACATGTGGAAAGTTTCACAACAGTTTACCAACTTCTAGGTCAAGTACATATGGAAAACCAGCAAGTTTAAACTGATGCTTTTTCACATAGCTGAAGAGAGCTGGTAACATCACAGCAAATTATTTCTAGTGGTCTGGAGGACACAGTGAGAAACATTTGGGAAAACTTTACCTTGGTCAGGAGGAGTGATTGTTATCATCTGTGCTGTAAATTCTTCATCAAAGTATCTTGTATCTGTTTCAGATGTAACTTGTGGCTTGAACAGAGGTACAAGCTATGAAAAACAAAAAAAACAAACACTGTCCATTTACAGGTTCTTGCAGTGCTGTAAGTGAAACAAGTAGGATTTGACATAGTTATAAGCTACAGTGCCTTTTCCTACCTTCCTAAAATGTCTATAAAACACCAGTTCACAAAGAAGGAAGTATATACAGTAAAAAATATATATTTAGGTGTGCACTTCCTATTTATGGGGCATTTAAGGCATTTTTTCTCTAGGATTTAAATGCACAAAGAAGCACTAAAATTGCACAAAGAATCCTAAAATTTCTTCAAGTAACAGTATATTTACAAATGTTTAAAGACAATAGTATGTACTGGTTCCCAACCTAATTATATGGAAATTGTCAACTGCATCTAGTTAGGTATATGCTTAAGGAGGATGCAAATGTGTAAGAAAGATGCTCAGTGATACCAAATCGATCAGCTAACCTTCTGTATCACCACAAGGGTTGTATCATTCACCAAAAATTTCAACTACAGAGCTATTGTGTCTATGCAGCTCTGGCTGGAAATGTGCTGGAGGTCTCACTAACCTGGGAGAATTTAGGCCAAGGCAGCAGCAACGTTAGGCTTTTATATTCCTGGTCCTGAAAAGCAGTTTGATGTCAACTCTGAACTTCGAAAAACTGAAGTGCTTACAAAAACCTGAGTCCAGTCAGCAGTGAAATCCTCCTCATGTCACACCAGGAGTTGCACTATTCGGGGTTTATTCTTGAGACTCACTCGGGCAGACAGGCTGGAAACCATCCATGTGTACCTAGGCAAGCTCTGGCAAGAGCAGCTCCAGATGGAGAGGAGCTGCTTGACTGGGGTTGGAGGAGGAGCGCGCCTGGGAAGCGGGATGACAGAGCTGGATGCATACAGATGCACAGGGTTGGAACATGTACAACTTTGGAGGGCAACAGAACTGGGATTCAGACCTCACTCACCTCCCCACTGCACAGTGCAGCAGAGCCAGAATGTAAACACTGTTCTGAGCCCTCCCACAGAGGACATGGAATAGCGCTCAGCGCTGGGCTCCCGCTCGCCCACCACTGGGGTTACACATGGCCATCTTTTAATAGCACAGAGCCACACCAGGCAACAATTTGGGAGCGTGATTGAGGAAGTATATGGCTTCCAATCTGAAACTGCAGGGAAAGGTTTATCAAGGTAAATGGTAAATTGCTCCAACTGGAATTACGCAGTGACCCCAAGACTTGCACTCCTGCGCTTGCACAAATAAGAACGACACTGACAGAAATCACTACACTCGGAAAACATCAGCAAATCTTGGATGTACAAAACACCTCTTCTCCACCCTCAACTTTTCCACCTGCTTGGATGTGGAGAAATCATTTGCTTGTCAAGTTGGTAAATGAGAAAAGCACTAGTTTCAAGCTCCCTATCACCAGGATCATCTTTCTGATCTGTTTTGAGAGCACCTGACAGCATGTTGTCCTGTCTTACAAGCAACAATCCAATGAGTCACCTTCATTTTCAATGTAAAGACTTTAAAAAATGTAATCTCTATATATGGCAGTATTTTCAAATACAAAGAAACATTTACTGTTTAAAATCAATCTTTAAAAACTAGGGGACATAAAGACTGTTAAAATAGGAGAGTGCAATTACAGTACACTTTTTTGTTTTTTTTTTTTTTTTGTTTTTTTTTTTATTACTAACAATCCTCCATGCCCAAGGATGGCTTAAAAGAGCTGGGCAAATGATCCTATCAAAAAAATACTAGGTTCTTAGAAGTGGTCTTTGTGTCATGAATTTAAAAAGGAAAAGGAAACAGGATATCCCAACTCAGGAGTCACCCTGAGCCTTACAGTCCCCCTGAAGCTATTGAAGATGGAATGCTTCACATTATAATGTTAATAACATTTCTCAATCAAATCACACCAACATAATTATATGTTGGAGCCCTGTTGAGGATAAGGAATTTTTCTCTCCCATTTTAACTCTATTCTCTCTCTCCTCACACAAGTTTCTGTCAACTCCTCAGAGCAAACCTGGCTTTGTTTTTGACAGGCTATGCATGCACACGTGTGTGAAGATCTATCTGTCCTTTTAAGCTAGTGGTGGTTTTGGCACTTGCAGTGCCCCCAGTTGCTCTGCTTGCTGTGCACAGCACAGAGTGATTTAGGACTTGGGCACTGCAGCAGACACCTGAACTATGCACATCGCAACGACTCGGAGCAGCGATCCCAAGTGAGAACACATGTGGAATGGGCTAGCGCTGCCTGTATCATTTTCCTTTTTATTTTAGTATCTGTTAGAAGCAATTTGAGACAGATTATGATGCACCCACAAGACATTTTTTTCCCCCTAGCTGTCAAATTCTGAACATTAAGCTGGAAACAGAGGGAAAGCCGCAGAAAGCTCCAACACTGGCTTTAACAAGCAAATATGTCACTTTACTGAAAAGCTGTCACTGCAATAGCTCTGCAGTTCAACTGGCAGAGAGGTGCCACCTGTAGCCTCCCACGGCTGCAGACCAGCATGAATCCTGCAGGTTTATGCTGGTTTAAGAGAGAAAAAGTACCAGGGAAAAAAATGCATGTGATTAAAATCTCATTGTGTATGTTTCGCTTGTCGGTGGGCAAAATACTGCCAATGAAATCGCACCTTTCTCTGCACCAGAGACAGATAGCACTCTTCCAGGAGAGTCTGATGAACATTTTAAATTTTTAGGACAACCTCAGTTATTCAAAACTCCTTATAATTCAAAGCAAAGCTATGTTTCCAAAAAGCTTAATTACAAAGCAAGTGTTCTCGATTACCCAAGCCCATATTCATGCACATATTCAGCATTACTGGAGATGGTGTGTAACCAAGCTTAGCGCACAAACACCTCTCAGCAGCTGACAAAATCCAGCTTTTATCCATGAGACTGCACTTCAGGTAAATGCTGCAAGATCCTCTTTGGACCACCCAGAATGTAGGCAGCAATTACTCACAGGTTTTTAAAATCTTTCCACTTACACAGCATGCCAACTTCAGATGCTAGTGGGACACGAGCAAAACCAGGATCTAGGCTCCTTGGACAGGACAAAGTCAGGAGTAGTTTCAATCAGCACAGTTTTCTCTAAAACATGTTAAGTATCTGAAATTTCCTGGTGGTTTCTAGAACAATATGAATCAGTCCTACTATGGGACAACCTCTGAAGTCTTTCTGAGTCCTATGGATAAATAAATTGCCTCCACCTTGTGTGATTTCTTTTCCATTCAGGGAATCAGGACTACCATCAAATCACAAACAACTTCACTCTTGAAGTTTGAGCCCCAATATCAGCTTTTTACTTTAAACTGCATAAAAATAGCAAAACACGAAGTATTCAGCTTGTCAGCTGGGTGAAAACAGGGACAACTTCCTGTTTAGAACAGGAATTCAGATCCACTTTTTATATTATACCGAATAGACACCACCTAACTCTCTCCTGCACTCATGACTGCATACAGCTCTCCCTCACAGGATGCTTTGAAAAGGCTGAGGTCTAAACTCTTATCTACACTTTCAAGGCACAAAAACTTACTTTATGATTTTTCAGTTCCCTTTAACCACACAGATCTGTGAGGAAGTGAAAGAAGGGAAGGAAATAGAGGACTCTTTGTAGTTGTATACAGGAACTGGACAATTCCCCTACTATGGTACAGCAACTCAGTTTCTGCAAAGCTTCTTACCTGTTCCCACCAACTGGAGAGAGAACTAAACTGTACTTAGAGATCAAACGAGATCTGATACCACAAGGGGCTGCTGGAGGAAAGAGGGAAATCAGGAAAGGCTAGGATTGAATGAGATCATATGGCACCAGTAGATGGGAACCCTGAATCACCAGACCCACATTTTAGTTGGCTGCATTTCATGTTAGTGCTATGAAAATGTGGCTGATGAGAATCAAATGGGAGAAGACAACAGCAGATCACTATGAGAGCACAAAGCAGGACACCTTGGAGGAGTGAAATACTCATCTGTGAAGGAAGGGGCAGTGAGACATAGAAATGATAAAACACACTCCTATGGAAAGGGCTGGGCTCTTTGACTTCAGTGGCTCCACTGGAAAGCCCACAGGCTCAGTGGGTCTCATGGAAAACCAGTGAGAAACACCACAAAGTGCAGACACTTCCTATCAGTCCTTTGTCACACACAAAAAAATAGTATTAGGCTTGGATTGATGCAAAAGCCCACACTTGTATGCACTTGTCTTGAATGCTGAAATTAGACTGAAAAGGCAAGAAAAATGCAATGGGAAAAAACAGTCCATCTTCTACTACTGCTTCTAGGAATTTTTGCTTCAGATGCTCAGGAACCAACAATAATCCTGGTCTCACAAGGGATACATCAGTTGATAGGAAGAAATTGTAAGAAGAATTCACAGGAAAAGCAATTTTAAAAGCTTAAAATACTGTCTAAATTTGGAAGCAATTTCCATTACATCTTATTTATTCAGCCAACTACCTCATTGAGAGATACTCCTATCACTGCAAAATAAAAATTCAGAAGTAATCCAGTTACAGTATTTTAAGAAACACTAAGCAATTTAGCCCTGTTAAAAACAACTGCAAACCTTTTCTGTGGAGTGTTTCTGTGTACATTACACAGGGCAACAAAATTTGAAACATTCAGTATATTCACAGCTACAGTTCACTTTGGATGAACAGTTGTATAAATACCTTTTTCTCATATACATCTTGCCAAACAATGCCAGCAAAGAATTTGTGCTGCATAATCTCCTTGGCATCATCGGGACCACCACCTAACCTGTAGGAGGCAAAATAAGTAATTAAATGTTTGAGTACAGTTATTTTTCTCATACAATTTTTATTATAGGGTAGTGAAGAAATTCTGAGTTTATATAATACATTTGGGAGCAGTTCCACCATTTGCTACATATTTGGTTTTTTGTGCACGGACTATTTTAGGCTTCAACACAGTTCCACTTAAAAGATTTAAAAACATGCTAACAAACAGAGTTAGAATAAAGGTCTCTCTCAGAAAAAGAAAAAAGAATAATGATCACAATTCAAAAGACCTGCTCTTCAGGAAAGCTGCTGTCCTGGGGACCACAGCAGATCCTACAAGTAAAAGGTTTGAGCCACACACCCTTTTCTCTGTACTAACAAGAGACTACCCCCTACAATTTTCTAGAGCAGAGCGATGCCAGCAGTAAAACTGAATTTGATTTTGAAGTGAAAGAGAGACAAGGCTTTTTAAGGCAACCTGATTTATGCAACCTGATTTAAATTTCCATTAAAGAAAACAGTTGACAACTGCAGTGATAATATCACGTCGTATGCAAATCTTTCCTCCTCCTTGGCTTCAGGAAAGCACAAAGGGTGTTTTATTGACTTGAGGTATATCAAGATAAAGCACTTTTATTCCAAAATAAAACTGTCCACACAGCTTATAGATGCAATCAGTTTAGTTGCAGTCTTGAGCTAACAGATGCTTAAATTTTGCTGTGGAGGTTAAAATGTTCTCTAAAAGACTGAACCACATATCTGCAAGCAAAGACAGGCACCAAGAAAGCAAAACAGACACTGGGTAATCAGCAGGAGACTCTTTCAGGTAACAAGGTTAAGGTAACGCTCAGGATTTCAAGTACAGGAGGTGTTACCATGTTCACCCAGGCTCACTTCCAGGATCTGCCTGTTCTCTGGTGCCATGGGCAAACTGAGATATTACCACTGTTTTAAGAGCTTAAAATAATGACTCTACGTGGCCAAGGCTAGAGCTATACTGCTACAGAAACCAGGGATAAGGCCTGTTCTCTGAGCCCAAAGCCAAGATTCCCAGTGAAGCCTCATCCATGCTGCACAGCATTTGGCCCTTCATGTCCTCCAGGCCACATGCAGTAACCCCTCAGCCCTAATACACAATTATCTGGGGATAAAGGGGAGAGGTTTGGTTCAAAATATCTCAAAATATCAGAGATAACATGAAGGTTGTGTTAAAGCCCACTGAAGTGGTATTTTTACAGCTTGAGACTGCAAGCTCTGGGATGCAGTGTGAAGGCACAACGTTATTGGGACAGCACTGGATGACAGTTCAGCGTGGAAAAGTCAAATACAGTGACACTGTTCACAGTGCTGACTGGGAAGGAATCCTGGTGCATGCAACCCCCTCAGCCATGCCCACATTGGCTGTACCAGAGACACCAAAGCAGCACAGGTGCCTGGCAGTCCAAAGTCCGTGCTTGCTTCCAGGCCCTCTTCCATTCGGTGGCACAGCAACCTAAGGGGTTTGCTCCTACACATTCCTTCAGGAAACGTGCAGTGGAACAGCTCCCCAGTCTTCCAGTAGCAAAGTGCTGGGTGACTCTCTCCTTCCCAAGGTAAGCTCTAAGACCAACCTAAGTTCACCCTAGAGCCCCAGAGGCCAAACCAAGCCGGACGATGGCTCTCCCAACTGCCTGGCAGCACATTCTACAGCTGTGGAAGAGCCTGGAACAGAGCCCAACTCCGGGGCAGCCTGGGAACAGAAACAAACTCCGTGAGTAATCATCTCTCGGCTGGTTCCCCCCAGGTCCAGTGGCTTTGCCAAGTCTCTACCAGACTCCTTGTTCCTTCCCCAGCACAGATGATAATGGCTGATGGAGAGGGTGGAGTCAATCCTCCTTATCCACAGATGCCAACAGACGGCACGAAGTTCGGGAGTGACTATGAGCTAAGAAGCACCTGAATGGTGTTTTGCAGAAGCAGGCAGGAAGGCTGGTTGGCTGCAGCCATGTACAAGTGCTTTGCAGAATATATTATCTAATATGAGCCTTTGTTCCATGAAGGGCAAACACGTACTCCAGGAAACGCCAAAAAAACCTCCAGATGCTTTACTTACCTTTCAAAAATCTATACTATTAAACAAATCCAGTCAAAGCGAATGGGGAAACGATAGAAACCTCCTGTTTTGGACATGGACTTATTCCAAAATACACTTCTGTTTTCCAGAATTATTATGAAAGG
Source organism: Manacus candei (assembly GCF_025592945.1). Lineage (NCBI taxonomy): Eukaryota > Metazoa > Chordata > Aves > Passeriformes > Pipridae > Manacus > Manacus candei. The sequence goes on along the minus strand of NW_026138161.1, from coordinate 3,815,581 downwards.
ACTCTCAAGGAGAACAAAATTAAATGGGCAACTAACACAAAAATCATGCTTAAGCACCACTGAGAATGGAAAGAGCAGCAGGTTTGTCTTTCATAGGGACATGCAATACATAAAGAAAAATATAGCAGAAATAAGAGCTTTGAGGAGATTCCTGTACAATAAAGTTAAATTCCGTGCATTTAAGTCTTCAGACAGAACCAAAAACAGTATAAATAGGACTGGAAAAGCAAAAGCTATGGAAATTTACAGTATACAAAGAAATATAACAGAAAGTGTAGAGACCAAAAAGCAATTTAAGAACAAACACCTCAAAATCTAAACTTCTGTCTAAATTGGTCTCCTTAAGAAACACCTGCCAAACAACTCTGGTTATTCATTCAACTTCTATCTACATTTGAGAGGCTTTTTTCCCCTCTATTTTAGTTAAATAAAAAAATTGAAAATTATTAATAAAGTGCAACATCAATATTAAACTGAAACAATTTTCACATTTTAGCTTTTTATGAAACTGTATTGCTTTCAAGTTCCATTAACCATTTAATGACAAATGTCTGTGCTCCACGAATCAAGGGCAATCAGCCATCCTTCCACTGATATATCATGTAGAAACAATTTTTAAAATTTATGTGTTGTATGTTTTTAATATACATATATAAATATAATGTATAAACAGACAGTCAACAGTGACAGTATTAACACCATCCAGAAGACTGCAATTACTGGATCACATGGAAAATATTGTCCACGTAAAAAAAAAATAAAAATATTTGTCCACATAGAAGTAAACAGTGCTCAGCAGCCTCATCCATTCCCAGCTCTTTTAAGAAGAAACCCACAAGCTTCTAGTTTTATAGTTAAGAGGTTTCTACAGTTTCTACAGTAAGGACAGCCAGGCTGCAGCGCAGAAAAGTGGGAGCAGCCACCTCCACTCTGCCCTGCCAAATAATCCCATCCCTGAGCTCGTGCTTTGCTGTATTAGGAGCCACAATACAGATTCTGACTGTGGGCGAATCCCCATCTGAAGAGACTGTCATACTTGGAGGCAACAGATCTCTGTTGTTCACAGACCTGCACGTGCACTACCTCTCATCTGAGAAGATGGACGCAGTTTTAGGCATCACTTCTGCAGTCACCCTGTCTTCACATGATTTGTCTGAGTCACCCCTGTCCCCGAACCTCGTTTTACAACAGCACAAACATACCCACCAGGCTCAAGAAAAGCAGCTCAGGAAAAGCTATTGGTGTTCGCCAGCTCCAAGCACATAGACACATATTTCTCCTTTTCTGATACAGTCAAGATGGAAACTAATATTTTACTATGTCCCTTACCTTCAGAGGCCTCTAATAGCCACAGGGAAGGATTTGGGAACTGCATCTACATCACTTTCCTGTGACTGGAACTATCAGCACAGAGAAGCTCTGGACGGCTTTGGGAACAGCATGATTTGATGACTCCAGATTTGGAAAGAAAAGGCCACATTCTTCCTAAAGCCCTGTACACAGAGTCTATTGGGGCTTTCCTGCTCAGAGATTAAGACTTTTGTAAAGCCTAATGCAGCTAACTTCCAGCTCTGTGCTGAGCCTTACTTCCCCACTTCTTCATTAACTATATGCACATGACACAAACACAGTAGATCCAGAAGCACTGAAAAAGTCCCCACTCCCCAATATTAGTAATCAAAAGGAGTCATGTTTGAAGATGCTGAATCTTGGGAAGTCTCTAAAGTACTGGTTTCTAGAAAGCTGGGAGAAAAATCTCTTTAAATCTGCCTTTTATGTTTTTCTCAGTTTCAATTTAGATCTCTGTGGGTGAACTGTTTCACTTTGTCCAAATCGCTCTGGACAGAACCAAATTAGGCTAAAATTATCATACCCAACAGCCAAGTCTCAGTCTGTCTCAAAGCACCTGGTGAAACATGAAGACTTGATGAACACTTTGCAGTTGAACTGATATGCAGGACACTGGAGCTGACTGGAGGCACTTTTGTACTCCAGGCACAATTCAGAGTAAACACAAACATTTGTCACGTGTGGTTTCAAAACTTTGCATGTCCACAGGGCACCAAAGTCTGCTGTCCAAGAGGACCAGTTATTCAAGGTTATCTCCTCCTGCCAGCCACCAGCTTAGCTGGGACCACCTCCAGGCCCCTGCAGTCCCCGTTAGTGTCACCTCTAACTCTTCCAACTCCAGCAGCTGCTGTGTGGGCTGCAGACCTACCTGTGCCTGAGAGCAAGTTTGCTCAAGATCCATCTAACCTTCCCATAGCAGAACACCACAGAGGACAAAGACACACAGCTTAACTCCTTTCACAAGGAAAAAAAAAAACAAGGAGTTTGGTTTTTGTACAGGTAAAGGCTTGATTGACTCTCATACTCCTAAGCATCTGTGGCCAAAATTGCACTCTGGATGTGGAAAGAATCACCACTGCTAGGAAAAAGTGAAGTACCAGATCTCTGTGTGGCTGCAAAAACTGATTAGCAGGTCCCAGTGACCTTCAGCTCTCCAAAAGCACAACCACAATTCTGGTTGTGAAGTCATTAAATCTTTGAACAGGTTGTTTGTAAAATGCTACATCTTCTCCCTCTCGTTCTTCCTGAGTGGCAAGGGCCAACAGCACCACAGGAGACAGAAGCAGGTGAACAAACCCCATCTGAGAGAGGCTGAACAACCCTGACCTATGACAGGGGGCACCAAGGCATGTAGTGAAAACACATCAAAATTCAGATTAAACCATCCTGAACTTCTTTCAAGTTATAAACCTGCCAAAATTCAGAGCTTTTGAGACACTGCTGATTACAAACCCACCCACCCACCCATCTGAACTCAGCCCATTTACATGGAGCACTCTGATCCATGCCCACTTCCACGGGCTGCAGTCTCCACAACCAGAGGAGTAATAATGAAAGTTAAAAACTTTGTTGTTTTATGTGTGAAAAAATGCTCTGATTACCTCCTTTCATTTGATCTATGTCACAAAGCAGCAAAGGAGAATTTCAGGTCACATTAACAGGAAATATTTACAGAATAGTTTTATTCCTTCTTAGGAAAATTAGGGTTCACATTACAAGATTAATAAACTTCTATCAATCCCAAAAGAAACTTCAAAATTCCTTTTCTCTTAGAAAATGGATTTCACATGACCAAATTTAGAAAACAGTCATGATTAAAAGCAGAATGCAAATTACTGTTCTTCACATTTTCCCCACATGCCTGTCAGTTTGAGACTGAATGGGTATGACTGAACACAGAGTGCTAACCCTGCTTCTGTAAATCCAGCTCAGGTACAACAGGTCCCTTTTAAGATTTAACTCACTGACACAGATCACAATTCCTGAGATCCTTGATATTTAAACTACCCTCATCACTGAGCTTCATTATATTAACCTTTACTGATGTTGGGGGTTTTTCAGATAATGATTTTACGGGAAGTGACAACATCTCCCAGTTTCATTTTTCTCATGAATTTGGCCATCTCCTCCATCCCACTCTGAAGTTCACCAGCAGTTACTAAATGCTGCCAGTTCTGATGCTTTCTGCCACAGACAACATTACAATGATACTGACTTCTGTCCACCCCAGGGCTTTATGGAAGAGGGGACTTCTGCTGAATTACACAGTGACTCCCCAAAGCACCATCAAAGGGCCAGTGTCAACCAGACTATTGCACATTATTTAACTTTTCAGTGACTGCAGTTTTGTAGCTCTCTGGCTGGTTTTTGTCAATATGGTTCCATGAGCTCACTGTGAGTCAACTACCAGGTATGTCAGGCTCCCACCTCAGCATACAGACCACCCAGAAAAGAGAGTGTAACACTACAAGGGCAGGACTTCTACCCCTCATGCTTCCAGATTAGTTCTCTGTGCCGCCTGAAACGCCACAAAGCACAAGGGATTTGCCAAATCACAACCTCAGTTAAAACATTGTGTGAATGGTGATTGGTTAGAGACCAGTATTTAAGAACAGTCCATGATCCAAAAAGCTTGGGAAGCACCAGTGTAATTAGGCATAATTACAATAAGGCATGTGTGCAGGCTTGTCTAGTCAATAGTTATTTCTATCAGCAGTATGAAAATCATCTGTCCAACAGATCAGAGCAGCGCCGCTTCCAAGCCTGCAGAAGATACATGTGAAGAAGTGGCTATTTGTATAAAGTGAGCATATTGTGGAGTAATTATTGGCATTGGGAAAATCTTGTAATTAGAAACGAGTAGGCGTTCTTTGTTTGTCAACAAATTGCATTTTGGTTCATCAGAGATGCTCCTTTAAGAACAAATTGCAGCAGATGCTGCTTGTGTTTTCCAGTGATTGAAAGGCCCCACCTGAATAAGCTACAAAAGGGTCACAATTGCATTTAACCCAGCACTTTACTGGACAGGAATCCTGTTGGCAGGGGCTGCAGCCAGGCTCGAAGAGCACAGTGCCCGGGGGGCTGCTCATCAATTACACAACCTTCTCCTGGAGGTCCCCTTGCAGGCGCCGGGTTCAGGAGGGGGGTGCAGCTGTTGCCACCTTGTACAAGGCTGGCCACGTTCCTGGCTGCAACTGTGCCCCGTTCCCCACGTCACCGCCAGGCTGAATCCTCCAGCAGTATAAATTGTGGATTTGCATTACAAGATCTCCCAACAGGATTTTCCATCAAAAACAGCGATAGAAATAGCCTACAGTGATGACAGAAATCGTTCCTACAAGTATCCATGTACCGGCAAAACCCGCTTTCCTGCTGTGTGCACACACGTGCGCAGAGACTAAACAAACACCAGAAAGCAAACGGGAATACTCTGCTTGCACCTCACATGAAAGGTTTCCTATTTGGGGCCCATTTACAGTGGAAGGTTCAGGACAGAAGATCAGGGGCAGAGTCACAATATTATTTGTTCTTAAAACGTCTGGGTTGACAAGATGGCAGGTTTTTAAACTGATGTTTATCTTTGTGCGAAGGTCAACATCCTTTTTGGATCTAGTTCTATATTGTTTGTCAGCCATTAGTGGCTTAGGGTTTTTTGTTTTCTTTTCGGTTTGTTTTTTTTCTGTTTTAAAATCAAGGGTTATTTTTTAAATAATACAGCAATTAAAAAAAAAAAACAAAAACAAAAGGACAAAATAAGAAAAGTCAATTGAACATGGTTTAAACTCCACCACAAACATGGTACAAACACCACCACCTACTGTCCAAAGCAGGATACTATATCACTGGCACATATTTAAAGAAAAAATTCAGAAAAGGGACAGCAGTCTCAGCTGGGACAGAAGGTGAAAGTATTTAGTGTAGAGTAGCTTATAACCCACAGCAGCCACTGGATTTGTTATGACCAAAAGCAGGGTTAACTTCCTTTTTCCCCAAGCTATAGTTTTGCTTAATGGCAGCCAACCTACTGTGAAGTTCAGCACCAAAGCTCCTTCGTGTCACTATTTGTGGTGTCAGCTCATGTCAAAAGTTAAAAATAAATGAGTAGATCCACTTTCTGCATCTTGTTGGATGATCGCTTTAAACAGATTAGAAATAAAACTATAATTTTGTCAGAAATACCTTCCTCAACTTTTAAATAAAGAACAATATCTGGCATGCGTCCATGCAGGCAATAGCCCTTTGTGCAGTACAATTTTCAATTATCTTGCAGTTATGACAATAAGGTTATTTCATATGGGAGTGTAGAAATGGTTACTCCTAAGTCACCTGTCTCAAAGACAGTTCCCTTTCATTCACATAGCACAATTATTAACTTCCTTGTGAAGCCTGTAGCAGAATTTTTCTGTGGGTTTTTTGGCATTTCTGAGGGCACAAGTACTTAAAAGTGCAACCATTAAGCAACAGTCTCACCTTTGCTTAGGATCTTTCTTCAGCAAACCTGACAAGAGAGATTTTGCTTCAGGTGACAGTGTGCGTGGAAATCTGATCTCCTCCATAAGGATGAGCTCAAAGAGCTTTTCGTGGTCCTGATTGTAGAAAGGGAGCCGGCCACACATCATTTCATACATCACGACTCCTAAGCCCCACCAGTCCACTGCACGGCCGTAGTCATTATCTTCCAGAACCTGCAGAAGGTAAGGAAAAGGCTTCAGAAGAAACTCCCAAACCAGGCACGAACACAGAATTTGAGAAGCAAAATTTAACTCAGCAAGTCCGTCTCACATGATACAGCTGAATCTACCAGAAAAGTACTTGCAGAGTATCCATGTGAAAAGAACTGCCATCCATGCTCACCATCCCAGGTGAGCAGAATGGGGGAAAGGAGGTAGCAGGTACATTACAGCAGTCTCCTTCCCTTCTTCCTCCCACCCTCCCTCACATTATGGTCATGATAAGCACAACCTTTGAAAGTCCAAAGGCTGAGAACTGTTCTCACATTACAGAGCCAGCTGTTAAACTCTCACTTATTCATCACAAACTGTTCCAAATGGAATCCAAATTTTTAGAAAAAACCCAAACCACCGAGGAGCCATATGAGGAGAAGAGACCGTCAACCTGTTCCTTCACAAGCGATAAGCCAAACATATCCATCACCTTCATATCAGCTTGCCCACCCCAAGGGTTGCTCTGCACATGCTAAAAGACCACCCACAAACACTCAATGACTAATCTACATTAAACACTAAGAGCCAGAACACCACTCCTAACATTTGACCGGCTGCAAGGCTGTAAAACGGCAGCCAAATTGTCTGGAAATGTTTCCCCTCCACCCCTTTGCCCCGCTCTAAAGGCACTCCTGCCTCTGCTTAGAGGGCTGCAAACCCAGGAACTGTCAGTGGGGTGGACTTTTGCCAGGTCTTACAGCAAAATGAGCCCAGCACAGTTCATTCTTCTCTCCCCCAGGCAAATTCTACCTAACAAAGCTGTGGCTGGTGCAGGGACTTAAGACCCCAGCAGTGCCCTCCACCTCTCCTGCTCGCTGGTGAGAAGCCGGGCCATAGTGCATTTCTGATCTTCTGCACAGTGGGTTGTTGAAGGGAGTAGGGAGAGTTTTGTGCCTTGTGCAGTGGATGTTAAAAGGACTTCTCTAGACTTGGTGTCTCCTATGCAGTTGTCTGTAGCTGACACCAAGAGTCTCATGTTCCAGACCCTGTCCTCAGGTTTTAGTCGTCATCTTTACTCCTTTCACGGGTCTGCACTGAGCTGCTTACTCTTGCTAAGAGCACAAACCACAACTGCACCACCATCGTGTTTTCTTGCTGTGTGGTGTCCGTGTGAGCTTTACATTCCTGCGATTCAGAACACTTTACGCTCAAAAGCAAAAAGGTGAAAGAGTCAAACAAAGTTGACTCAAGTTTAACAAAAGCAAGATCTGAACCTCTTACGGATCTTGATAAAGGTTTTGCAAATAAAAAAGAAGCATCGGGACACTTCACGTAACAACTGTTTGCACTCTGGCTCTCTGCATTCACTAATTATTCCCCTTAATTATCTGAACGAGGGAGAGGGCCTGCAGTAAAAATCAAAAGGCTGCCAGGTATTAGATTACCCCACGTCGGTCTATTTACAGCATCCCCGGCCGTATGATTCACACCAAACGACAGCTGGCTGTGCAGCTGCCCCGTATATGTATACGGCCGACACAGCTGCCGGCCGGACAGGATTCCAGGAGCCGGCCCCGTCCTTCCCAAGGCATGGCAGCCCTTCGGCTCGCAGGAGATATTGTGTGACAATGCAGTTACCGCTCTCTGAGTCACCCCCGTTCAGTGAGCGCTTCCTGTTCGCACTCCCCTACACTTGGCTTGCCTAAAATAAAACAGTCACAGGGCCTCCAATTTTTATTTTTTAAACTGCCGCACGAGAGATGCAATAGGAGATACTGAAAGAAAAAGAAAACCACAATGGCCTTTGTTGTGCACTTAATAAATGCCATAGGTGCTTTAGAAATGCAGTAAACACTTCAAATGTTACTTTAGTAAGTGCATTATAAGCTGTATTATAAACTGTATTACTAACTGCAACATTTCCCTTCACCTCCATTAATTCTAAAAAGAATATAAAATGCTTATTTCTTCAAAGTTCTTTATCACAATGAGCATACACTCATATTAGTGACTGCATAAAAGAGAGCAACGGTGTATCAAAAATACACCGTAACAAAAAAGATATTGCACTCATACACGATTTATTGCAACACACTGGATAGCTGGGGAGCAGTGAAGTAGCAAGGTCATTTCACTTAAATTAAAGGATCATCATTTCCTAATGAGCAGCTCTGGACTGCTGTGAGATGGAATTTGAAAGAGAAGGCAGAACAGTTGTAAACATCACAGCCATTGATGCATCTGACACATCAAAGTTGACATGGTTCAGTCACTGTCATCCATGCATGAGATTCCAGTATGAACCTAAAAACAACGATGCAACAACTGTACAGACACGCCGCTGTGCTGGACTCGAGTTACAAATGCAGACAAGAGGCTCAAGACCCCCGCTTTTAAGGATGTCTGACCTCAAACACATGGAATATCGCTCGCGCACAATTTCCAGATTTTTTGCATGCTATCAACCAGATGACAAAAGCCTCCAGAATTTAACACTCCAACTCACAGATGGGGTTTGCAAGTGGGGGAGAGAACTGGGTTAATCAAAAGGATTTGTCCTTCAGGGTTTTTGGATGAGCCGACTCAACATAAATATTAAAAAGAAAAATAATAGCAAATGCCATAAGAGAAAGAACAACACAATGCCTGCACAGGGAATCCCCACATTCTGAGTTAGGAAAAAACAAAACCAAAACAATAAATATTTTCAGCCTCCTCAAAAAACCCTTGACGAGAAACTGAAGTTCAGCAGTTGATTTTTTGAAGGAAGCTAAAATAAAAGCTAACACTGCATCATGCTGCTAATTACTCTCTGCATCAGTAAATCTCAAACTGTGGTGCATGGACCCCAATTTAGATTCACTGAAGACTTCTGGTGATCCATGGAAAAGCTGGCAGTTATCATGAGATTGGCTCCACCTCCTTGCTGCAAGCTACTTTGACAGGTGCCCACGTTCTCCATTATTACAAAGAGACTGGAGGCCCTTGAAAGCACCTGGGAGTTAAAAAAAAAAAACAACCAAAAACCAAAAAAACCCCAAGAGCACACTGCCACCACTATGTAAGCAGAGAGCACAAAAGTGCTGATCAGCAGACACCAGCTCTCAGCAGAAATATTCCTCCTCCACTTCGGTTTTCCATAATCTGTACTCCTGCATACTTCAACTCAAGGCAGGTTTGCAATGCCCAAGTCTCCCAGCTCAGGGAAGGCTACATCCTGGCTGTGTCAACAGTATATAATCTGCCAGCAGCCCGAGACTTGCTTCTGCCTGTGCTCTGAGCTGGATAGAAACCTAAACGCCACGGGTTGCAAAGCCCCCACTGCAAGGGAAGCAGTGCTTGTGCAAGGCACACCACATTAGCTCGGGCTCTGTGCCCCACTAATACAGGGAGTCTGCTTCCAGACAGCTCGGAGCGTGGGCAGAGAAACCAGCGTCTGCCTGTGAAACACCGTGTGTACATGTATCCCCTATAACACAATTCCACTTTTGATCTGCCCGTAACTAACTCACAGCTATAACACCACCTGTGTTGCACAATTCTCGGAGTGTTTCCAGGAGGAAAGCTGCAAGAACACATTTACATTTTACACTTTACAAAAAAAAAAAAAAAAAAATAATTTTGCACAAGAAAAAAAAAAAAATCCCCCAAACATGCCATTTGGGGGCTGAGATCCCCTGCCTGGATTTATTTCCTCTGAAATTGGAATGTTCAAATTAACATTGAGAAATATCTCGTGCTTTTATAGTCATAAAACAGTTGGCACTTTTAATGCATACCATGCTAAATACTGCAGAAAAAGCTTGGTCTGTCCTTTTTTTGAAAACATGTCGCCTTATACTGCCCTCAAAGAGTAAAAGAATTGGACAATACTTTCACTTCTTAAGCAAAGTCCTGTTGATAACTTTCAACAGGACAACAAACACCATACTGCAAAACAAGTAATACAGCATATAGTATTCGAAATGATTTAAAAGATTTTTTTTAAAATTACATACCTTTTACATATTAAATTACATATTACATATTAAATTACATACAAGAAACAAACTGTTCCAGTAAAATGTAAATACTCCCTGAAGTGGACGGAAGATACTATCCTGGTGAAAAATTATCACATATCATTATGCTAAAGATACATTCCAGATCATGATGAAAAAAAGGAGTCTCAGCATGTGTCATAGCAGTCAGTGCATGAACACATAATGGCACAGGAATTATTCTGTATTCTTACTGCTATCATGGACAGCATATAAGAAGGTAATTTAACACAACAGCCAACATAAACATACCTCCGGCGCAAGGTACTCTGGAGTGCCACAGAAAGTCTTCATTGTTGCTCCATCCTTGATGCCTTCTTTACATAGTCCAAAGTCTGTTATTTTTATGTGTCCATCTTTATCCAGCATAAGATTTTCCAACTGGGAAGAAAATCCAAATTAAAGACATGATTATGTATAACATACACTGCTCCTGAGCAGGACAGCAAAAGACATAAATTTCTGCAGATCAGTTTTTCAACCTCATTCTCACTGGGGTCAGAATAATAGTAGCTGCCAAAGCATGTATAATGTAAATATACATTGTAACACTTTCCTTAGTTCTTTAGGGAACATTAGGTAACTAATTTGCAGTAACCAATGGTATAAACAGAAGGAATGCGGAACGTAGACATAATATTTATGCTTCTACAATATTATCCCCAACAGAACACCAGTTATTTTGAACATATATTAAGTATTCCCCCCTCACACAACTTCTTTTGCTGTGATTTTATGAAATAATCTGTACCAGTAAATAACAGCAAATCAAACAGAAATCATTTGCATGGCTACGGAACCACTTCCAAAGAGACCCTTTAAATGAGAATCACTACATACAGTCACTCAGCAAATGGTATTCATCTTAGCTTGGGCCACTAATTTTTGAGAAAGCCACCCAGGTATCACATGTCCACCATGTACAAATAAGGTGCACTTTCAAACGTATCATGGTGATATGGGAGACAAAATCCCAGCAGAAATCCCAAAATTACTTTGACATAGCCTGAAAACATTATGAATGAACACAATGTTCATTCTATATTGCTCCTAAATAAACTACCAGTATACCCTCACACTCTCCTGAAAACTCTTCTCAGGAAAAAAGAAAATGCTACTCTTAAAGCTTCCTCAAGAATTTCTCGAGTTTGTTTGCCCTGAAATATCTTGTTTCATTGGGGTTTTTTTCCCCCTTTGTGCTCACCAAACAAATAAGTAACTAACATGAAGCTAAGGCAATTTTCTGACTGGAAGCAGGTGCTATGAAGACAGTTCTGTGAGCACACTGCAAGGAAGAGCAACATTCACACAGTGTGAATTTGCATCTATCTGATAAGACCAGGATTATGTTCCACCGTGCAGAAGAACCAGCAAAGTTTCTCTTAGAACATAAGCAGGCAAGTGAAAATGAAACCCAAGTAGCCCAGTGCCCCTTCCTGTTTTCTGAAGGGCTGCCCCAGGGTCCTGATAAATGCCTCATACAGCCTCTTGAACTATGAAAGTGTACAGACATCCTATAAAGTCACGCCCAACAGCTGCAACAACAGTTAGGATAAAGTTCAGTCAGGAGAGCATTTCTTAATAATTCAGGCTCATTTGCTGTTGTTAACAGCAAACAAAAAGCCAAACACCCAAAGCTTATGAAATTATTTCTCTACATACCTTCAAATCTCTATAAACCACATTCTTCTCTGAATGCAGGTAATCCAGCGCTGAAACAATCTCGGCTCCATAGAACCGAGCTCGGTCTTCAGAAAAGACGCGCTCTCTTGACAGATGGAAAAACAACTGCAAGAACAGTGATTTGTTTAACTTCAGATGTTTCTGAGTTATGTCTTGCACAGGACATCCTGCTTGGAATGTGCTACTACCTAAGAGAAAACCCCTTCCCTTCCTCACCCAGCTGCGTTCCCAAATGTGTTAAAAAGAACCATAAATAAAATGATTTGACAATTTATATCTCTTATTCACAGATGCACACTGATAACGAGCTTGTGTGCTGCAGTCTTGTATGTTCAGAAAATTCTAAAAACTCTTTTTGACTGAACTACAATTACATATTAAAACTACAGTGTGATTTGGAGAAATGTTAATATTCTCACTTTTCCTTCTTGATTGTAACAGTAGTTAGCTCCCTCCAAAGTAACACATGCTCACAATATTCATTAAAAAGTGTTAAAACTTGTCTGAAGAAAAACTAGAAAGCAACCTTGCCTTCTTGAACTTCTAAATGTCAGATTACAATATATTGCTGTCATGTAAAATAGGAACCTACGCCCAAAACCTTTATGTTCTAAAAATGGAGTTGAGAAAATTAAGAGTCTTAATTTTTAATATTAGTTAAACCTGCAAACAGCTCTGCTTAACTGGGACAACTTGGATTAATTAGAATTGCAAACGTGGACCTTAGCTAAATAATGTCAAGCAGAATTAGCAGTAGTACAGGAAAATCCTAGAGTATTAAACATTATTATATTTCCCTTACCTCCCCTCCATTAGCGTACTCCATAACAAAACACAAGCGATCATGTGTCTGAAAGGAATACTTTAAAGCCTGAAACAGATTTAAACCAAAACTTAGAAGACAGATCATAGTGACAATTATAAAAGCATTTTTAATAGAGTTTCAGAAACAGACATGAAATTTTCTATTTTAGTGAACTTTTTGTCCTTGAGTCTTATATCATACCTACACTTTCCTGTTGCATCTGAGGACTGATCCACTGCCAACTTATTTCATTAAATAAATTTAATTAAACATTAAATCAATCCCTTGCAGAAGCAATCAGCACCTATAAAGCTGTGAAACAAAGTCCTGGCTCATTAAAAGTGACACAAAATGTATGTACCAACAGTGGCTGTGAAGTTTCCTTCTCAGGCCACAAGTTCCCACAGGCTCCACCTCACAGACAAGAGGCTCCGACCAAACCCCAGAGCACCGGGTTTCACTGCACCAGCGGTCCTCTTACATGAAACATATATATTTACACACACCAGCCCCCTGGTCTCTGCCCGGCTGCCTGCAACTGCTCCCTGCTGACAGTCTGCCAGAGGATTGAGCAACACTGTCGATACCAATTTGTGAGCAATTTGCAAAAACAGACCGGATGGAGGGTGTGATGGAGTGTCACAAGGTGCCTTTGTACAGTCCTGTCACATGTGTTCCCGTGGCAAGAGTAACATCAACTTGTTTGCCATAGTCTTGAGATTTCTGGTCATAACCCATAACATCATAGAATACCCTGAATTGGAAGGGTCCCACAAGGATCATCGAGTAAAACTCCTGGCCCTGCACAGGACAACCCCATGAGTCACACCATGTGCCTGAGAGCATTGTCCAAACAATTCTTGAACTCTGTCAGGCTTAGTACCATGACCGCTTCCCTGGGGAGCCTGTTCCAGTGCCCAACTACCCTCTGAGTGAAGAACATTTTCTTAATATCCAACTTAAATCCAGTCTCACAGCTGACTTCAAGAGACCTAATTTTGGGTATTTGAGTTTATGAAAGCATCAAGGAGAAAATATCACATGTGGTATCACTGTCTTCATTACTAGGGGTGACATTTTTAAACTACTCATATTATTGCAGAGAAAGGGAGGATCAGGTTTTAGACATTCATGATTACACTCAATACAGACAATATTTACTTCCAGAGGTCACACTTAACAGGGCTTAATTCCAGTTAAGCCCTTGTACCTGGCCAAAGGAAACAACCAGGATCCTATACAGTCTCTTGGAGGGTTTAAGCAGCTGTAAACAACTCAGAGACAACTTGTAATAAATATTAGAAACAAAATCTTGAGATGGAACTTGGATATCTGAACTCAGCACAGAGAGATTGCTGGCACTGAAAGTCTAAACTGAGAGTATGGTTTGATTACACAGCTAAGCCAATCCAAAAGGAAAGCAGTGGTTAAAGCACAGTCCTGCTCTTCCCTGCCCCATTCCACATGCTCCCACCACTATTCTTTGGCTGCCATTACCAGTGTTCTGATTCCACAGTTTCTGAGAGCTTAAAATAACAACAAAGACAAAATTAAAGGGTTTTTCCCCACTCTATCTTCCTGAACTTGTTTGTCACAAGATCAGGGTCACCCTGATCTCTGCTACAAAGAGGAGACCAAGCATTTGGAGGACAAGGGAAGTAGATATTTCTCTCAGAGATAGCAAATCATTAAATGGGTGAGCTGTAAAGTCAAACCACACCCTGAAACACTGTCTTCAAGAGGTACTGAGGACCTGCTCTGCAAGAATCAGAAAACTTTTAAAAGTATTTAAATTTGTGCTTCCCAAAAATGGAAAGGGTACAAAAATACACAGCCACTCTGAAAACACAGATCTCAGATGCATTATATAAGTAAAAAAACCCAAAACCACACAACAGGGAAAGCCTTGTTTGTCATGATGTCAAGTAACACTCAGCAGAGGCAGAAATGCTTACTGTTAGGAATGGATGCCGAGAGTTCTGTAGGACACGGTTTTCTGTCAGCGTGTGCGCTACTTCATCCTGAAACACAAGCAGAAGGAAATCAGCAAGGTGGTTCCCCAGATCAGGGCTCCATGTAAAACACTAACAGAGCAATTATTTACAAGTTCTCTGAGAATCCTCGGCATGACTTTGCCAAAGGCTGTATCAAGGGCAAACCACATCCCCAGGTTTCCCATCTACTCACCTTTGCTACAATAACTTCTTTCTTCAGAATTTTCATAGCGTAATACCGTCCAGTTGCTTTTTCTTTAACTAAAATGACCTTTCCAAAAGTGCCTTTTCCCAGTAGTTTAAGGTATTCAAACTCGTTCATGGTCTGTTAATGATACAGATAAAAAAGAACTGAATTACATGAACTAACAAGAAGTATACTATTCTCAGCAGAAGTGCTCATTCACGTGAGAATGCATCGCATATGTTACACATGTGTCTTTTTGTTAATCTTTTTGTTTTGTAGAATTCAGGAGCAGAAATGACTCTCCCATAAAAATGAACGCCAGTGCACTTCCAAATATAATCAATCAAACTATTTAGGGAAAACCATAAGCTTTCAATTAACTGAACGCTCTTTTGCATGACAACACTCAACTGTGGAAGTAACACTCAGCATACATTAATCCAGATATTTTGACCTCTTTGTCAGTGCAGACGTTCCTTAAAAGGCACATGCTGCTCTGATTCCAGGGATTAAACTCACACCTTTTTTCTGATGTTCCCTGCATTTCTAGGAGGGTGCTTTCTTGTGCCTCATTGTACTTCACTGAACAGCATCAAAACCACAGGACAAATAACTGCCTCACAGACTAGCCATGTTGCAGGCTAAGGACTCTCTCTGTGAGATCAATGATGGCTGCCAACGTGGCAACAATCAGACTTACACAACCCAAGCCTCAGTTGAGGAAAAAAATTAAGACGCTTTCGACAGTAAACTTCCTCAATAGTCTTCCCTAGAACTGGTTCAGGAGACTTCCTGCTAATTGTTCAGTACAGTTGATATCAAGACTTCAGTCATCA
This sequence comes from Manacus candei, assembly GCF_025592945.1. Taxonomy (NCBI): domain Eukaryota; kingdom Metazoa; phylum Chordata; class Aves; order Passeriformes; family Pipridae; genus Manacus; species Manacus candei. Next base: position 3,800,022 of record NW_026138161.1, on the reverse strand, counting down.
CTGTCACTAACACACCCAGGGAGAGACAGTCACTGTTTCAGAAAAACAGGTATATTTGACCAATGTTTGACCAATATTTCTCATTGCATTTCTATGAAGAGTTGCCCAGCAAGGGCAGGATCTGTTGAGTCAAGGATCTAAAGGCCTAATGGCAGCTTTAATTCAGAGAGACATGTAAGTAGCCACCCCCATCACTCTAAAAGCGCTGACATGACACAAGGGTAACAAGAACTTAGTGAAGAAACTGGTGGATAACTATCTTTTTATAGAAAAACATCAGTTTTCCCAAAACTGAAACAAACTTATGAAAGTAGGTGGGGATGTCAACGGTGAGATGAGGACACAAGAAAGTCCCCAGCTAAAATCCACAAACATTACATTCACTTGGGAAGTTCCTATCAATTCTTTCTTGCAAGAACAGCTGGGATCACTTTGGAAAACAAAAATCCAAACAGAAGACCACAAGGAGGTAGAAAGAAGTGAAGGAAGGCTAAAGACAGACACACCTAAAAAGGCTAAAGATCTCCTCTGGTACACACTCCTTTCATTGAAGGCCACTGCTGAACTGGCACTGTGCATTCAGACTATGTTGTGCCTGATGCAAAACCCCAAGCTCTAGGAACATTACAGACAGACACTGCAGTGGCTGCAGGGGGTCAGCCTAAACCCTTAATCCAGAGCAATTAAATTCACTGGACCCACCCTAAATCCTGCAAATCCACTGGAATACCTTTGTACCCGCCTGCAAAGAGTTTAGAGTCATGTGGTCTAGCAGGAGCTATGATTTCAGGCCCTGTACCACAGGAAAACAGGTAAACCAAACCCAGACACGAGCTGGCCTTGAAAGTCATCCAGTAAGGAATCTGAACTCAGAACTCTGGTGGACCCAGATAGGCTCTGCCTGGTACCTGCTCAGCTCAGACAATTGTTTCCTGCAGAAGCTGCATCTACAACCAACTGTGTAATTGTTATGGGAACAGATGTGGTTTGATGGCTATTTCTTGTCTACATTTGAGAAGACCTAAAAAAACAGTTATTCCTGCTATGCCCACTTACCACTTTGTGTTTTGGCTTTGTCATAGAAACTTCCATTTCTTCGGCACCTGAATTATCACTGGGAGAGCCAGATCTGAAATCCATCATCTCTTCCTCTTGTTTCTTGAGGCTGTCTGCTACTGTTTGGATGGCTTTTGTCCATTCTTCCCTGGCAAAATATAGGCAAAGACATTCATTACTTGTGACTTTACCATCTGCCATTGCAAAGATCATCAAGGAATACAGAGCAACTAATGCTCTCTGAGGAATCAGTGGAAGATACAATGAATTATGTGCATTTTCAAGCACTGTAAAAATGCATTTTTAAGACCACTTTCAACAAGTATCTTTATTAACAGTACTAGAAACAAAAGACAACTGAAGTTCTCCCAGTCTGGATGTAATACAAGGCTTTTCACACAACAGAACTTTTAATAGGCATTCAGTCAACAGCTGATACAACCTGGTGATAGAGAGACTTACATAACAAAAACAGACTTGCCAAAACCAAAAAGCAAGAGGTTCCCATGAAGCACAAAGCAATTAAATGCAGTGTCTACATTTCTATGGTGCACTGAAACACATATCCAACTCCTGGGGACACTATGCCACCTTTTCGCACACATATCCCAAATTTTAATGGCAAGGGGTGTTCCTGGAGAAGGTATTAAATGCCAGGATACTTAGGTTATTCCTGTGTTATAAAGATGATGACAGCAGTACAGCAATTCCTGTGTAAACTTTAGCAGAATGTCAGCAAAAGCAGTGACATTTCATCTTAGGTCTTGGTTACGATAAAGTTTCCACAGCTGTTTCAGCAACGGGTGCTCTAACAGTGACCCCTTTGACTCCCATGGAGACCACTTCCACTCCAGTGTCCTTTGGGAAATTTCACACCTTTGGAAACTACTGAAGTGAAAGTTCTTGGCCTTCACTTGATTGCACTGCAAATTTATTGAACATAAAGAATACAACTCGTAAGGGCTTAAAGGGTTTCAGGACAGGGTTTAAGACATACAGGGGCTGAAGGACTATCTGAACTTGCCACGTTTTACTGTCTTTTGTATCTGTAGGGAATGGGATGTGGTGGTTTAGTTGGTGTTTTCCAGGCACTGGTTAAACTCTTCTCCCAAGGACAGTCCAGGTAAAACACTTTGCCACCGCAGCAGGAACAGCAGCAGCCAGTGCTAAACTGCTCTACATGCAATCTGCAGTGCAGCTGTGCCATCCTTATCAATGTCCCATTCTCCACTGGTTCTATGAAATGACTTTTTTTTTTAAAAAAAATCATATCTGAACATGTGGATTTTGGTTTGTGATGGATGGAAGAGGCAGATCATTCACCAGAGGAAGCAAAGTCCATAGGAAAAAGTGCCCAACACAAGATTCTAATTAAAACTGCACCACTCAGGGTTTTCCTGCCTTGTTCATTTTTTATTTTGGATTTTGCCTGAATATGCACTATCCTTCCAGCCCTGTCTGGGGCAGCAAGGTAACGCCAAATGTTCTGAACGTTCTCGCAATACTCCCAGCACAGACTATTCCATCCACCATCACAAACACATTCCCTTATCTGCTAGTCATATTTTTCATATTCAGAATGGTTACAATAAGAACTTTTTCTTCTGTACTTTTCTCTCTCCATCTCTTTCAAAAAGCAAACATTGGTTTTAAAGGCAGAGAAAGCTGAAGGTATATCTACCTTCATATCTCTTCTAAGATTTGTTACTGACTTGGTTGAGATCTCAGCCCTCCTGAAGTGAGTATCTTTGATTTCTGGGAGACCAGAATTTCACCCTCAGCTTTTATGTCTCAAGAGTACACAACAGAAGTGACTAACACTCTGAGCCCCGAAGTGTCACAAAGCTGACTTAATTGGTTAGGAGGGAACAAAACAAGACTGAAATACAATCTTCTTCCAAGTGGAAACTGTTATTCACTCCCTTTAGGGTCACTGACCACAACGCTACTAAAGAAAACAAGGACCAGTTTCTTTTTCTTTGCTTTTAATTTGACTTCGCCTTCTTCTGATCATTGTAACAGAATTAAAAGCAATAACTGGAAACTTTCTTTAAATCAGTGCATGCAAAGGCTATGAAAACAAGAGGCAAATAATATTGGATAGAATTTACCGATCTTTAAACTAAACATGTGCCAGTATCATAGCTAGGGAATACCAGGGGTTTAAAATACTCATTCCCCTGGGGCAATGGTACTGGAATAATTTAAATTCAGTTTCTGAAGAGCGAGTAAATATTTAAATACTCAGTAGCTGCAGAATAGCTGTGCTGGAAAACTGTTCTCTCTGGAGGTAAGAGATCAATTCTCCAATGATGAGAGCACAGGATGCAGCTCTTAGCTTTGTTTCCTAACAGCTGAAACAGAAATCTGCACCTGCAGCAGATAACTATCACCTTTATTATCTAATTTGCATAAAACATTAGCAATCAGCAATGATACAACTAACTTTTCCTTTAGAAACAAGGTGTCTAAATAGACTTTAAAAGGTCAGTATTTTGATACAACTCAACTTTGCCTGAATCTCTATTTCACTTGTGCTTATCCTTCCAGAAACTCCCAGGTCAGAAACCCTTCATTTTACATACCCACAACACTTCCAGTGAGAAATGAACCTTACATTTCCAGAAATAACTACCTGTGTGCTGGTACACACCTGCACCTGTCCATTTTGGATACCCAACCTAGCAACTCTTCATTTACAAACTGCTCAAAATCCACTCTCTGAAACCCCCCCTTAGGGTACCTTTTATACTGGAACATGGACTAAAACTGAGGCGCTCAAAAATCATTTGTCGATTTTCAGTCCAGACGTACATCATCTGATAAATAAGAGCTTCAGCAAAAGACTTGCTATTAATGCTGAAGACTTGCATCTGCTTTTGCAAGGAGTTTATGCATTAAATATGAATGAAACATACCGCTCCTCTGGAGTCTCCACATGAAATGTTCTTTCAATTACTGTGGTCCACTGGAGGCATCTAATGATAAATGTGTTTGGTTTAGGTCGTTCTGTCTTCATCAGCTGGCACTCTACCACAATCAAGGAAGAAAGAGTCATGGTACATAAGCAGGTTTAAATAATCATTTGTCTTTATTCTTATCTAGCAAACTGTTGTGATTAATCAGCCATAGAAATCTCTGTAAGTACTTCTTTAGGAGACTTGAGACAATTTACTCTGTTGATGAAACCAATAAATAGCTTGGGAGATAGCCATCTAAGCAGCACCGAAATCAAATTCTGCTTTGAAAGGCTCCACATTTGGTCTGCCTATAGAGGTAAGTAGAAATGTGATGTGATAACACAGAAGCCATTCAGACTCAGGTCCCAGACTCCAAAGGTCATCCAGAGCAGAGCACATGGCCAAAGTCAGTTGATAATGCAGCAATTACATCCACTGAAACTGAAGTCAAGCCCCCACATTCCCTCCAGTTGACTTTCCCAACATAAAACCCTGTCCGTGGCTTCCAAGGAGTTGCCAGAGAGCACGTCTGGTCACTTTGCAGTGGCCTGAGGAAGATCAGACTCAGCATTTCCAGTCCTCAAACACTAGAGGGAACATCAAACTGCAAAGGCGCCCCCTGAAAAGACCCCATTCCAAACGCCTTCGGGACAGCTGCCGCAGTCGGATGCTGTACGGACACGCGGCTCACAGCTCCCATCACTGCCAGAATTCAAGCACAGCCTAAAAAGGCTACAGAAGTACAGCTACATGCAAAGCCACCACTTCCTTCATCAGAATGCTCTACTGAGAGCTGAGCATTAATTTTTTTTAATTTTAAAATCACATCTACTACTTTAAGCTTCATAGGATGTTACGAGTGTTTATCCTTCCAATTTGGGCCTGAAAATGCACCTGACTAAAGGTACAGCTAATGCTATACTAACAGAGAGCTGAAAAATAAAAGAAAATCAATACCAACAAGAAGCTAAGACACTATATTTTTTACATTAACATTAATAGAAAATCTAATTAATTAAGAAGCTCCTGCTGGAGGAAAGTGAAATTAAGAAACCAAGTGAGCAGGGGGAAAAGAAATAAAATATAATTGTGGGTTTTTTCTTGCATTAAACTCTTTTCCTTGCAGTTAATGAAACCACAAGCTCGCTATTATTTGGTCTTCAGGTTCTAAATCACTTTCCAAGTAAATAAAAAGGCACTATGAAGACAAGAAGAAATTTCTGCTTACTGCTAGAGCTACAAACATCCTCCACCTTCAGAAACGTGCAACTTGAGGACAGAATCCACCAGAATTCGTACATGTCACTAAAGGCTACGCTGGTTCCATTAGGTTAATTTCATTACTGTGAAAATTTAGAATGCTCAGTTTTAAATTCAAGCTATTAATTAGCACCAAGATAAAATATTTACCGCCAGTGTTTTTGGGCGCCATATTTTTGGCAATATATTTCATGCCTCATTTGCGGTTGGAATTATAAGCTTTTCAATGAGTAACTTCGCATTTTTCATGACAAGAAAAAACCTAATTTTTCTTTAATAGCACGCTGAGGTTAATACTGCATCCTACTAAAGCACTGCAATTAGATAAGAGAAAGTTTATTAATGAGTCATGGAAAGGTTTTAGTGTGATAAACGGCACTCCTTCATTCACCCAGATTAAACAACTTCCACACAGCGACGCAGCCCAGCGCCGTGTTCAGCCTCCCGGCCACCTCCATCCTCTCTCACTGAATGGCAATGAAAGCCAAACTACTGCACGGGCTGTTGCAGCCCAGCGCTGATAAATTCAGCTCAAAAGATCTCATTCCTGCTCCCAGACCGCCCACCTCAGTTTAGCTGCTCTTCTTTTTCTGTTGTTTGTTTGTTCTGCCTCCCATTTTTATCTGCTTAATGTGATTAGATTAAGGCCAGGGTTGTCCTCTACGAGCCTGCACAATGCAGCCCTAAGACACCGAATTTGGCTGAAGACTCGAACAACATCAGGCTATTTCTAACCTTGTGCTAATCCAGAGCTGTTTTCCCATACTTATCCAGAAGGGTAACATTATGAAGAAATAAACTGAAAGGTTTTGTTTACATTTTAAAACCAGACTTTACATTCACATTAAGTGCCTCGGATTCTGAAGAAGTAGCACAGACATTTAAATTAGCCATGAACTCTAAACTTTAACCATTTAATTTCAGCAAAATAAACCACACGAGGAGTTTTCTGTCATAAAAGAGGACCAATTAAACGTCACTCTTCCCCTAAATCAGCACTGTCCATTGATATTTGTTCAGCTTGCTGATCCAGCAATCTTTAAGGCATACAGCAAGATGAATAATAGAGATTTGTCAGTTAATAACCACTATAATTCAAGTATGTCACACAGAAGTGTTTTGTTTAGTGAACAATATGCTATCTAATTACCCTGCTCAATCATAACAGCACATATCAAGTAATACAGAAGGCTTTATTTTTAAATTGCTTTACCAAAGTGCTGTACCACATAGGTTCCAGAAAGTTTGAAACTACCACTTAGTTCCCCCCACATATGACAATCACATGGATTTTATTAACAAAATGAATAAACAGTAGGCTTTTTCTTACTTTTAAACCCAACTGTGTGCTCTTTACTGTAGTTGACAAGTTACAAAAGCACCAAACTTGCCTCCTCTAACCATGTACTGCAACATGAACCACTCCAGCAGAGCACAGACACGGACGATGTGTAATATCAGGTCTGATTTATAGCATGTTTGGAGGTTCTGCTTAAAAACATTCACATTTCAAATATGGGCCGAGGGTCACTCACCCACTTGGAAGACAGTTTTTCCTGTCAAACAGGCAAATGTAAGTATTCCCCATTTGCAACAAAGTAAGTACTATAAACAGCAGCCTGTTAAAAATGATTTAAATTGCTCTAAAGAACCTCTTGATTCTTTCCTGGCGTTTGGTCTTTTAAAGTAAGTAGGACAGAGAAATTGTTCCTAACAGGAATAGACACCAAGGCATTCAAATGTAAATTACCATTTTGTATTTGAAAGACACTTAGTATTATCCTGGTGACTTTCTAAAATGTCACAATATTTGCTTTCCCAGCACTTAAGCTAAAAGGCAGATTACTTTCGATGAAAGTGTCAAACTCTGCTCCCTATATAATGACATCACACTTGGAACAATAATGTAAAGGAAGAATCCTTCCCCTTCCCTGCTTTGGTTTCTTTAAGGAAGGGTATGGAGAAAAAGAGAAAAGAAAAAAAAAAAAAAGAAAAAAGGTAAATGAGGAAAGAAGAATGATGAAGAAATAAAACTTTGGAGAGACAAACAGGAATGTTATGTTGAAGTTCTTGTTTTCTGCTAGCACCACTGGATAGATTCACCTTGGATAGATTCATGCTGTGCCTTGCTCAGCATGGCACAAGCTAGGAGCACCAAGTTACAGACCTGCACTAAGGTGGCCCTTAGTAACAGCAGACAAAAAATTCAGCCACTAATCTGGCCATCCCAAGCCCTCTGATAAATGCTTGACTGCAGACACACAGTCCTGCCCCAAAAGGAGCTCTCGTATTGTTGAGCAATTATGTTTTCAGCTGTACAACAAAACCACCACAGTCCACCCTCCTTTTTGACAGCCGGGAGAAATAATCCTTTTCTAACAGGAGCAGCCTCTCTCTCCATGTGGTTTTTCACAATATACTGCTTTTCTCAGCTATATGGTTTTAAAGGCTTATAACCTAATAGGGAGACATACATGATAATCCAAGATTACAATCAGTATGAAGGCTACTTATCTCACAGATTTACAACACAGGCTCTATTGGTTATTCATCTGCAGGGGCTTTGGAGCAGAACTTTTAGGTACAGGTTTCTTTTTTCCTTCTATCTTATTAGTGGTGAAGTACAGAACACAAATGCAAATAAGACTCAAATATCTCAGTTAAATGCTCAGGTACCATCATTCAGAAGTTCTGCTTTGTTTTTTGGGGGTTTGCTTGTTGTTTATTTGTTGTTGGGTTTTTTTAAAATAAATCACCAGTAGGTTAATTCCAGACAAAATAAACTCCTTAAGCACAGCATTAAATTACAAACATAAATATATGGTTATTTAAAATGGAGAATTAGCTGGTGAAAAAGTTATTTAAATTAAATAAATAGTGAGTCTCTCTCTACCTAGAGGGGCTTAGAAACAAGTTTTCAAAAATGTACTACCAAAACCCTCACAGACTGAAAGGAAAAGTCTAGTGTAGCAGAAAGAAGAGACTGTCAAACACATGGAGAGCACACTGTTTATTGCTAATACTTTCTTCATATCTGTTAAGGAAAAAGACAGGTAATTGGTATCTTCTATCACTCTTTTCTCATGAATGGAGTATTTTCTACCTCTCATGGACTGCCAAAATCACTCAATATGAATTTTACACTACAAGTAAGAAGAGTCCCCTACTCATGACAAAACTCCTTTTACTTGCAAAGATAAAAATGCCAACATTATATTACAGCAGAAGAGGTAAAGATTTTAATCAGAGACATGGGACCACTTCCAAAGAACAGACTGACAGAGACAGCCTGCCATCTCATTAAGGAAAAAAATCTAGTTCACTAATTAAGAAAAAAAGTCAGGGCTATCATGGTCTCTTGGAGGAAAAGAAAACAGAAAGATTAATTTTTACAAAATATTTAAGCTAAATTCCCCCCCCCATTCACTAGCAGGAGGCTTCTATAGGCCTGTGCTCTGGCCTGAGCCTTCCTCTAGAGACAGCTCGAGTTCACTCACATTAACTCAACAAATTAACCCAAATGAATGTATCAGGCAAGCAGGTTCAAAGGGAAAGCTTATGGTGCAAAACACATCCAAACAATACAAGTGTGGAGGGCACCCAGAAGGGAGCTGCACATCAGGTGCTGGAAGCACCATGTGCTACTTCCTATGTGAGAAATTAAATCCTGGTGGGGAAACAGCTGCTTCTGTGAGCCCAAACCCACAAAAATGACTTCTAGCAAGGGGGCCACACTCCAATCATCAAGACCTTCCTGATCTGCCACTAGTTCACCAGGCAAGAGCCAGTCTAGGAACATCCTCCCACCCACCACCCAGCCTGCAATGCCTCTTAGAAGGGCTACACCTTATCCACAGGCACATGCCGCATCTTCTCCGACCATGCTCTGATGCCATGGTAACAAACCTGTTTATCTATAAATGCTGAGACTGATGGGCTCAATCTGCCAGAAAAAGCACTATATTCCTGTTGTGAAAACCTATTTAAGTTAACTAGTTTTGAAGGCAACTTGAACAAAGAGAAGGCAATGGACACATTTTTACTCCTTAGCACTGAGCTGCCCAAGTAAATGCAGTTAGCAGCAAGAGGATGGAAGTGTCCTGCAGAAAGTGCATTTGTTAAAAGCCTCTGGCTATAGACCAAGTACTGAATTAATTTATGAATTAATGGCTTTCCGCTGCCTTTCTTTACCTTCTTGATCTGTAAGGAGATACCAGTCTAAAGAGGAAAGTACTGTCATTACTGAAATGAAAACACTATGACAATTCTCTCTCTAAAACGAGGCAAAAAGCCCCAAAGCACTCTTAGCATGCTGCACAGAGGCACCAGGCAACAGCACGTCCACTATTTATTCCCATCATCAGTCAGAACAGGTATATGCTGCTACCGGAGGAAAAATAACAAACATTTGCATTAATTCCTAGTGTTGCCCAGCCCTCTTAGGACCAGGGTGTTCCAAAAAATCTGCTTAATGATCAACTACAAAGATGAATCCCATGTATTTGAAGCTATCTGTAAGGAAGAGGGAAAGCCCCTGCACCCTTCTTGCTGCAGAGCTTTGCTCCCACTAGTCACCAGGAACACGGAACAGATCGTTGTTAATAACAGGTGCCACGATCTATTTTTAAGTGGTGGAACGAGACACAGGCAGATCATGAGACAGGAAAGATTAAGAACAGGAGAAAATAAAAGCTGGAAGTATACAGAGAAAGGTTAAAAACATGAGCAAGAGAAGGAAATTATCTTCAGAGTCTTCTATCACATCCTGTGCTGCAGCACCTGAGCAAAGTCGGAAATGTTTGCATAGGAAAGAGTGCAGAGGTTAGGAGATGTTATTATTTCCAAATCTTTTTGTTGGCTTTAATAGAAGAAACATGGTTTTGTGTTCAAAATTAAGAAAAATCAAGCTTGTTTCATTAAAACCAGTGCTCACTCTGCATTCTCTTGTGCTAACAATTAAATAACTTTGACCTATGTCAATGCCACTGGAATTCAGACCTGGTGGCAGAACAGAGGCTGAAATGCTTTGGCTGTGCCTACCTGTCAAGTACTGGGACATGTGCCTGGGTTAATTTCCACTTTAAAGTAACTTGCTGAATAACATACATACAGAATATTAACAAATAGATTGATTTTATTAGATAACTAGAAATGGTAAATTAGTAGAAAACTGGTTAAAAAAAAAAAAAAGGCAAAAAAAAAAAAAGCAGAGCATCAAACCCCCACATCACAGTCATTCCTGAGAAACACAGCGGGGTTTATCATCTCAAATAAACACCTATAGTGTTTAGATACACCACTCGGGGCAGATCTGAATGTTACAGATGCAGCTTACCAGCTATGACTACAAGAAAACATCGACCCCCAAACTGGACGAGGGAGCAGGTAAGAACACTTACGAGCTACTGAGAAGTTATTTAGAGGTGATTCCCGCTGGTCGACATCCTGCGGTCGCTCCTTGTAGCCAATGAACGTGCCATCGTTCTTCAGGAGAAAATACCGTGGCCTCCATGTTTTGATGTATTCTCCTGGAGAGACAGGATGGGCAAAGGGAGAGAACATCAGAAAACACCCCAAAATACTGACTCACCGATAATTTTTATTTTTTTTTGTTAATATTGAAACTACATGTCATTCTGACAGCAGCAGTTTTAAGAACATTCAGTTCAGTCTGATACAAACAGTGGAAAAATACAGGCACTGAGTCAGATACTGCTAGCAATGTTAACCATAAAAATGGGACTTCATAGAAGGTAAACAGCTATGTTTTGTTCTTCCATCTACTCCGATTTCCATTCAAATTCTGCAACATCTGCCTTAAATGCATTTTAAATTTAAAAAAAATCAGAGCAGATGTCCTATGTATTATTTTTGCTATTGTCATTTTTCATACTGACAAGTGGAGAAATTTTTTTCATTTACATTTTGCAGCGCAAGTATTTTAAACAACAATGGGTAATTTACTAATTAGTCAACTGCTTTATCAAACCAACAGTCACTTTTAGACCGTAAGAAGATAATTCTCTGCTTATGTTACATAACATCACTCACTCCTCTCACAATATCTCAAGCGTGAAACATGAGATGATATATCACAATATGAAGGGGAAAACACTGGATGATGTATAGCCACCACAAAGAAGAAAACAAACATCTATTCTGAAAGATATGCCACCTTTCTTTGTCAGAGAAAATATCCCTTGCTCACACCATGCTACTGCTTCTCTGAGTAACCTGCATAGGTGTGTGACTGTGTTACAGCCACATTCCAAACGTCCAGCAGTAGAAATAAAAGAAAAAAGTTGATCAAAACATCAAAACCTCAGTTATTTACGGGATTTATTTGTAAGATACTGGTCTTCAGGTAAGGAAGAGAGAGGTTCCACTGTGGCTCTTCTGGATGACTGTCAATATGCCTTGGCTTTTTGCTTATTGACCAGACTGTCTTCTCAGGCAGTCTCTCAAGAACCTCAAATAGCTTTTCATGGAGCCAAGCTGCCCCTCTAGGTCCTACAAGGTCCTGCAGTAGTATTTCTATTCAACTGAGTCATAAAAACCTCACTTAAGATGTTATTCAAATCACACTACTGGCCACACTTTTCCAACTCTGCTCACCCCAACAACTGATTTTAAAAAAATTAAAAACAAATGGTCACTACAAAGCACCCACAGCTGAGCATCAGCTATCCCTTCTCTCTTGAGTATGGTTTCTTACTTGTTTGTTCAACACTGGTGAGAGGACAAGGGAGCACAGTAGGAGCCAAGTTCCTTTTCCAGCCTGTGCACCCCATGGTGCTGCCCTGAAGCGGCTGGTGCCCAGTGCCCACAGGTTCATCTGCTGGCAAGCTCTTCAAACAACCACCCAGAGCAGTGAAAGGAGGAGGCTCACCAGACTTATTGGCTCTGGCAACCTTCTGCTGCTCTCCTATTCTCCCAGGCTCCACTCACACCCTCTTTTCCTGCTGCTCAGCTTTCCTCTGCCAGTAATTTCTCTCCCAGCGAAGTGCACCCTGCCCCAGGAACTCCCTTGCAGCTGCTTTGTCTCCTTCCTCTCCCCAGAGTCCTCCTCTCCGTCTGTGGTGCAGTTTCACCCTGCTTTGGGCACCAGCTGTGTCACTTCTCTGTTCACGTCCATCCCGTCCCCTCCTGCACACCGAAGCAGAAGCAGCCCCGAAGCCCACACCACGCGGCCACGGGCACACACACCCCCACCAGCTGCTTTCACCTGTTTAGTCCTTGTTGGGCTTTTCATTTTCTATTTAAAGCAAAAAAACTAAGAGTTACCGAACTGTTCGACAGAGTTGCACAGAGCTACCTTTGCAGTGGCCATGTCTGCAGAAAACATCCACTTGCACTGAGGAAACAGGTATGGGGCAAGAAAGGGGAGAGGAAAAGGAAGGCGCACAAACCTTCTCAATGTTTCTTTTAGAGACATCTGTTACTGCTGTAAGTCTTACACTAACCTATAAGGGGTTTACAAAAGTGTCATCATTGCTCCAGGAATTTCAGAACTCACCTACAGCTGTCATGGTTTAACATTTATAAGCAAGGAGGTAAATGTAGAAGGTTTTGTTGTCAGTATCTTTTTAATTCTGACCTTAATTAAAAGCTGAAAACTTTCTGGGATCAGTAGGAGATTATGAAGCCTTCCACATTTAAATTATCAGTCCAACTCAGCTCAGATCAGTGAGATTACTCCAATCTCATTACTATTACACCACAGATGTGACTACAGGGATAAGAAGATACGTGGCACATTCTGCCCAGCTCTTGACTAGAGGTTTGCCAGGTAAGCAGGTCAGGGAGGTGGCTGTCCAGACTATCACAATTTTGGAACACACTGTTACATACCTGACTCGTTGGTATTTTCTTCTCTTGCATAAAGAACACCCAGGAGACCTAAGAACCACCACATACCCCTTATGATACCTGCACTTAAGACTAAATACAGATTTGATGGGACATAAAATATCTGAACAGAGGTAAGACAGAGTTTCCACCTCCCTTACTCCCTAATTTGTGCTACACATCTTTCCCATTGGCATTTACAGAGGGGACATTTATTTTTTGCAGATTCTGAAATTATTATCTGGTTATTTTCAGTGAAGCACGCATAATTTTACACAAAATTACACTGTACTGTCACAGAAGACTCTTCCTCTTAGATTAGATGCTTATGTTTGGCTCTCATACTTTTTTACAGCTTTATCCCCACCGATCTGTTTCTCTGTTAGAAACACATCATCTAACAGGATTAATCACACAGTCTTTAAATTGGTGCACTCCATACATATATATAGCATCCTCCTCCACACTCACTCTTTCTCTGTGAAAAATCAAGGATTTCATTACTGCCAGGCTTTTTGCAAGGATTGTTCTACTTGGATCTTCCCTTAGCCATTGCTTTAGCTGGTTCTAGTTCCTGAACCACCTTTCTCATTTGCAAATAGATAACATGATTTTATTTAAACTTCTTTTCCACATGTCTGGAGCTTAATGAATCCTGTAATATGGGAGCCTACATATTATTGGTTATTGCTCTTGCCAAGGACAGTATGAGGCACAGTCCAGCATCTGTGGTATAAATTTTTATTATATAACACACTGAGGTTGTACTTCTGCATCTTGCAGCAAAGTGGTAAGACACTGCCTGGTGTGTGACTTCCCAAATAGATAACCTCCAAGTATAATTTTACATTCAAACCTGAGCAAACTATAGTTCCTCTACAGAAGTTTGGACACACAGATTCACAAACACAGTCATTAAAAAAAATGTACAAAGTGCGTATTCTTCAGAAACAAGTTTATATTTTTATGATTAGCCAAAACACTATAAATGGCCTACAACCCATGAGGACCACATCAATTGTGACAGCAAAACTGACTACTTTAGGCAGAAAAGGAGTTTGTCAATACAGATAGAAAATAATTATGTGGAACTGCTGGGACAAAGCTGTCTGAAAAACATCAACACCTTTTCCTTCCTCCGATATACTCAGCAAGCTGTCATGTCTGAGGAGTGAACTGAGCTGTTTCAATTTGTGCCCTGTGTTTTTTGTTCCTGTTGCGGTTTTGTTTTTAAGAATCACAAGCAAGAAGTTACTTGAACTCACTAATATTAGCAGTTATGTAGTCACACTAGAAAGAATTGTACCGAGTACAGTAAATGCAAGCATGTGTGGCAAATTTTATCAGACAACACTAAAAAAAAAGAAAAAAAAAAAAAAGATCCACCATGGAAAAGTGAACAATTTACAAAGCAAAACATTTTTTCCTCTGTGATTCACTGCTTGTGTAATGCCCTGGCAGAGCCTTCTTTGTTTTCAGTAACAGAATGCTAACACTGCAGACACAGGAAAGCAAAAGCATGGGTTATAAATCCTACATATAAAATCCTGGAACCAAATAGACTCCTCTGTAGTTTGCTAGCTTTATTATTTAAAATCTTTATGTACCATTCTGTTTACTCCAAGCAATTTCCAAATTGCAAAGAATCCCAAACTGTATATATCTGGAAACATACACAAAGATAGTTATAGACTGATTTCCCTTTATTGCCTTGTGTCTGCCCCCACACACTGCACATTAAAATACTTAACACACACTTAGAATGTAAATCCATCTCATGCCAGAAAAGCTTTTTCGCTGTAATGCATACTGCAAAGCACGCTTATGCCTGAATATTTCAGAAAAAGTTAAACACAAAACTCCTTCAGTTCATGAAAAGTTAATTCTACTGAGGATTTACAATAATGCAGGGTTAGGTTATTTTCCTCTCCTCCCCACAACAGTATCTCACCGAATCTGGAGCTGTCTACCACTGATAGAGTATCTAACATCAGAAACAGCTGCCACTCCCTGGGAAGCTCACGGGGTAAGTGGAGAATAATGAGCAGCAAGCACCAGCAGAACAAAAGAAAATCCATCTTTATTTACCAACTGCTGCATGCTTGTTGCTGCATCAAGCTCATTCAAAGCCAACACCACACCCTTTAATTCAGAACAGACTATATTTAAGAAGCCTCTGCTATTTTTTTTTAATCAACTCATACATACCAATGGTTTGAAAAAAAAAATCATTAGGTTAACCAAGTCAGCATCCAATGATACCCTTGATATTTAGAAAAGCACCAGACCAACTATTAACTTTCTTATGGCCCAAAGTAACCAAGTAACATGCCCAGGAGCACTGACTGAAAACAAGGTCTCAGTTACATGAAATGCACTCAAGTGGCTACCACAAATCTGTGGATAAATAGTGCATTAAAACTTTCTGTCCTGAGCATCAGAAGCATCAGCTTTAATTGCAATTAAGGTTAACGCTCAAAAAAAATGAGAGCTTTTGCGTTATGCAAGCCTTCTCTACATTCCCACACGCTCCGATGATGTAACGACACTCCCTGATTGTACAGCCCCAGTTCCTGTCCGAGGGAACACGAAAGTTATGCCAATCGCAGCGCTAATGTGCCACCAGTCAAAGGTGGAATGACTCATTCCCGAGCCTCAATGGCCGCGAGAAGTGGTCTGCATCCTGTCGGCCTAATAAGGTCTCGGCAAAACAGATGCCAGTTTCCTTAAAGACGTGAAGCTTTCAGGAGCTGCCATCTCATGTGTGCTGGAGAGTGGGACGGGGATTTACAGTTAGTTTTTGCTGCTTGAGTAAATGGGGTAAGTGTCCGCTCTCGCTTCAAAACCAGCTGAAATCAAAACAGATTTGGAAAAAGAAAGCCGGATTGAAAACCTGCCTTTGCATTTCTAAAGCACTCGGAAGCAAGCCCTTTCCAAGCCAGGGAGCTAATTCTGGATCTTAACAACCTGACACCAAACAATTAAGTCTAGGGTGACCCGAATGAAAACTCTCAGCTCAAATACGTTCGTTTTTTTATAGAAATAACTGCACAGACACCCACAAGGCTGGTGCACCGCTCTTCGCTCCCCTCAACAAACTGTCAGAACAAGATATTTAAACACGGTGCCAGGTTTTCGGTAGCTTGGGGAAAGAAAAAAAGAAAGGAACAAAAAAAAGAGGTTATGCTAATGTCTTTCCCAACGTGCTGGCGGAGAGAGAAGGACCTCTGGTTTGTCTGCCTATTCAGAGGCGCAGTGAAGGGGCCGGTTCTTTGATGATTTTTTTGGGCCCCTCTCTGGATGCCTCCTCAGCCGCCGCCTCCAGTGTACAGCTGCGGAGGCACTGCCTGTGCCTGGAATCTCAATGAGGTGGCCGGGCCTGGTGCTGGGGCTGCTCCCCCGTGGGGAGGTCACCTGCAGCCCAAGGCCACTATGCCCAGCCAACGCTCCAGAGCTCGGCTCATCCACGCCAGCCCAACGCTCCAAAGCTTGGCTCATCTGCACCAGGCCAAGGTTGAACAGCTCGGCCACTCCGTGCCTGGCACAGCCCTAATGTGGGGTCCCACGGTCACAATGGGCTAATTTGGGGCATGACAAACCCACTCCCCACTTTCATGTCCCACGGGTAGCTGGACGGCCGCGCAGTGCACCGGCAGCCCACACGGCCCTGACTGACGTGACTGCCAACAGGTTCAGAAGAAATGCCTCCTCCTCCTGGGTTTCTGCTTTTCTAAACCTACTGCCGTTTCTCACGCTCGCAGAGAGCTGCAACACAGGGCACCTGCTTCATTATCATATCTTGGGGGAATATGGGGAGGGAGGGAGGGAGGGAGAGGGGAGTTGGAGGTGGGGCGAAGGGGGATGGCTGAGCCGTCTGGCCTTCGAGCGACAAAGGGAGCCCCGCGAGGACAACTCCTGGTCACCTGGCACCCCACATCTGTAAATTAACTTCAGAAAGCAGCAAACAGCCTTGGCTTACTGCTTCCCACAAAGCTGTATAGAAAAACAAGCGTATTGGAAGCTGCCTCTGTCTTCAGTTACACAACAGCGCAGGTGGGAAACACTTAAGGAAGGCAAGGAATGGGTGCTCTGATTCACAAAGCTGGCCATGGGAGAGATCAGAAGTCAGATTACGAAGAAAGAAAACCAGATTCTCGCCCAATACTTTCTCTGTGCAGGGGATGGACAACTAAACTACCACGTTGTCTCCAATTCCATCTCTGCCAAAGGGTTTGAGATCACCAGCCAACACCACCACTGCAGAAGACAACACCTCTATTTTTCACCACTGTATTTCAACTGTCTGGTTATGTAAAACTGAAACATGGAGGTTTATCTTTTTTCTTGTTTGGGTTTTTTTTGCTGAATTTCAGTTTAGAAGGTCAAAAATGTTGCCATATTGCTTACAGCAATCAATTTAAGCAATACCAGATATTCCCAAAGGAGCAAAAGAGAATTAATCAGCATGTAAAAAACTCCTTACTCCTACCTTTGGCACAGCTTAGTCAGGCTAGTCCTAACCTACAGCTGTCTCCAGTGGGAGAAGATGTAAATGAAATTTCATTAAAACCAGCAGTTTTAAGGATAGCTATATAAATTACAAGAAAATATAAAGTGATTCCTTAAGCTATACTGAAAGCAATCTCAGAGTGAATTGCATCTCCACTACCTCATGGTGTGAGCAAAAGGACTTAAAACTACCATGAGGTGTCCGACTGAATTAGAGAGATCTTTTCTGTAACAAGCTTGCAAGCAGCTATAGCATTTTACCAAAACGCTGCACTCCTGTAGCAGAAAGCACCATCATGTACTTCTCTGCTTTTGACAGGTGCCCAGCTCTCTCTCATTTTTTTAAATAAATAAAAATGACAGAGGAGGTGTCAGATTCACTGAACTGAATTAAGCATGCTTAGAACAATTATTTCTCCCCAAGTAATTTTTACCTTGACACTATGATGGAAAATAGCACAAGCAGCTAACAAGCCACTTAAGCTAATAAGCCTCTTCAACTTCTTAAATATCTTCCCTTAGAGGAGGGAGGTAGCTACAACTATTCCTCAAGCTCAATCTGAAGTTAATACAATCAGTATTTCTGAAAATCAGGCTCTTAAATACACCCCATGTGTTTATAAAAAGAGTGTGACTTAATCCTCTGAAGAATTTATGTCTACTACAAATACAAAGAAAAACAAAAACTAAACCAAAAACACCAAACTCGCCACACCCCAGTGTATTTGAACAAGGATGGGCTTTTCTAGACAGCATCTAAAACCTGATTCAATTATTTTACCTCTTTGCCTAAGAATCCTTAGCCACGACTCTTGTGCTTATCTGAACTCATGCCTGATTTGAGTATCACAAACCCAGTTTTATTCTTCAGTAAATCCTGTCTAGAGACTGACAGAGAGTGTCAAAGGGGACAAAGCAAAGAAACACAAACCAAAGCTCTTGCAGAGATTAAACAAAGTAAGACCGAAATCACAGTTTTAACTTGTATTCCTCAAGCTGCCTACACATAGAGGATGTTCAGGAAAAGCATCATTAATTGATTAAAAATTATTTTAGGCCTCTTCCCCTACTCTGCCCCATTAAAAAAAGATTAGGTGAGTCAAAGACTGGGGCAAGAGTGATTTTTATGATGCATTTATTTGCTTTGCGAACATTAAACCTGGAAAGTACTCAGCAGAGGCTCCCCATCAAAATCCCAAAGGCGGTGAGACTGAGAGGTGAGCTGGTAGCTTGGGGGGGTGTGTGCACAGGAGAAAGCAAGAGCAGGGGAGGGAAAAAGCAGGACACAGGCATGAAGAAAACATCGGCAGCAAGGACTGGAGAGTCCCCGCCTTGCTCTTCTAGGCTCCCATTACCAGATCATTGTGTCATTCACAAAGTGAATCAAAACCTCGGGGAATTGTAAAGAATTGGCTAAAAAAAAAAAAAAAGGCAAAACAAAACTAAAGGACATTAGGAGAGATTTATGGCAACAGCAGCTTTTCTAAAACAGAGGATATGGACCAACTTCAGAGGCAGTTGAAAAGGAAAAAAAAAGGCTCTCTTTGTAAAAACTAAGCTGCAGAACATGGACTTTAATAAATAAGCAATTTATGGAGAGTAAGAAATTAACACATCGTATTGTTATCCTTTAGCTTCTGGGTTTGAGTCCTAATTTTCAACATAAATACAGAATTGTTTTAGGCCACTTACAATAAAAGCTCTACCAGTAATTGTGTGATCATGCTGTGCATCAGGAAATTTCTTGAAAGTGCCAAGAAAAAAAATCAATGCAGAATTTTAAACATGTTTATACAAACAGTTACTGGGTAAATATTTCATAGAAAGATGCATGAAAGCTAAGTTAAGCAAACATTCAATGGCAAAAATAAGAAGCAACATTAAAAAAGGGGTTTTGTCTTCATATGGCTGGGGCTAATTTGGATTTCCCTTCTTCATTTCATCACTAGTAAGTCTGCAAAACCCTGGAGGAGCACACGGAGACCATGTTAGTTCTAATAAAAAGTTTCATTTATCTTGAGCCATTTAATGGCCATCAATGGAAAAATTACAAGCACTTCCCAGAAAGCAAGTTCTAATATTTGTTATCATGGCAACCTCCTGGTTACGCCTCCAAATTTAGTATTCCTCAGATAACTTTTACTGAGTCACTACCCCAAACTCAGCAATGAAAACCTCCTCCAGATAACAGGAGTGCTGCCTCACTTCAGAGGAATTTTGCAAAGTAACTTAATTGCCTACTGAGAATTTATTAAAGCAACTTCACCTCTGAGTAACACGAGAGCAAACAGCCACCGTAGCTCTGGTGCTAAGCTTAGCTGAGTAACACAAGCGTAAGAAACCTTGCCAAGGATTTCTGTGCCTCGGACTTCGGTGTGTCGTCACCATAAAGCAGAGCACAATCCACACTGCTGCCTCAACAGGGCCACAAGCCCAGCCAGATGCACTACCAAATTTCATTTATTTTTATGACAGATAGTCAAAATGTTGAGTCTCAATATAATCAAACAGCAAAATTCCTGCTGGATTTCAGCGGTACCACAATTTAGCCCTGTAACACTGCAACACGACTAAAATAGGACTAAAAACATGTACGTGTAATCACAACTATTTTTTAAACCCTGAAGTCATCTATTATATTATGCTCATTATACTTCTTCCTAACAACTCCAAGCTCCAGGATAGATGCATTTCAGTCAGTCACATGAAAATCTGCTTCTTACACAAGGAGGAATGAAATAAAGACCAACCCGAAAAAACATACAATAAAGACCGACCTACCTTGACACTGCTACCATTAATTAATTTTCATGTTGCCAACAGCATCTTGGTACACTGAAGTCACTTCTCATTTTAAAAACAGCATAAAAAAAGAAAGGTATACACCACACAGAAGTGAGAAGCAGATGGACACAGGAAGATGGGAGCTTGAATTACACTTTCCAGCCTGCAGTGCCCCATACTTTTGTAATTTTTGCCATGTCTTCCCAAAACAGCCTCCTCTATTCAAACAGATCCTATTACCAGGGGAAAAAAAAACAGCACCCCCTACCCGCAGCCTGTCCTGAACTCACACCAGTTTCTGTGGGCATCAAACCTGGCACTTGCCCCACTGGATTTTCTGAGGTCAGGGACTACTATGTTAGCCCCACCTTTCCTCCACAGCTGGTTTTCCAAGCACAGCACACCACAGGACTGTTCCTCACCACACACATCCCTTCCTCCACTGGAATCCTAAAAGCCCCATCCCATAACTGAGCACAGTCCACGCTCTGCAGTTCTCTTCCCACTGCCACAACGATATCCCCAAAGAACAGAAGCAAAACAAACATCAAAACACATCCCTTGCCTAACCGGGTTACAGCTACCAGTCAGGTGTAGAACTTGCAGCAACCACAGCAGCTGTCCAGAGGAGTCAGATTCCCACACTTTAAGTCAGAGAACACCAGAAAACCATAAATAAAAGCTTTAAATTCATACGATGATTTTTGCTCTGTCCTGTTTGTAAAATAATTTAAAAAAAAAAAAAAAAAGGAGAGCGAAAAAAACCTACAGGTCACCTGGGGTAACATTCTTGAAGGTCATCTGGGGCCACCTTCGTGCCTCAGGGACTTCTGGAAAGGAAGGTACAGGCACATGTACAGAAAACCCTGCATGCAAACCCTGTTCAATGCTCAGCACACGCTCTGCTTACAGCATTTCCTGCCACTGCTCCCTGATCTGATGCTTCCAGCTCAGGCAGCAGCTGCTGGGGGCTCCTCTGCCACTCCAGGGGTCAAGCCAAGCAGGTGCCACCTGCAAACCCAGCAAGGTGGGAGGGAAACAGGAGGAGAAAGGGGGAAGACAGAGGCACCTTGTGGAGGGGGTACAGTGCGCCCGACATGAGCCAAGATGTGGCTACCACAATTCTGGTTGGAGTCTGCTGCATCAGAGGACAATGCTGACAAAGGACAAGCTGGGTCTTTGATGGACTCAGAGCACAGGCAGGGCAGGGAGAGGTGGCAGCCTGACCCCCCACCCCAGGCCATGCCAGCTGTGCCGGTTGCCATCACCAGTACCGGTCCCGGCTCTGTTGCTGCTGGAAGTGCAGGCTCCACCCAGCCCATGGGGAGAGTAATGCTCCTCTCTCAGAACTTTGTTCTTGAAAAATGGTCAAATCCAGTAGGTTTAAATATCAAGGTTACATCCTTTAGATACAGACACGCAGGTACACCAGAGACAATGTGGAGCTCCAGCCACGAGCTCACAGTATCGCTGTGCTGACCCTGCTCCTTCACAGGCACAGCCAAAGCTCACAATGAAATCTTCTGAAAGTCACACTGGCCTCAAAGACTGAGCCCACCCTCTGATCTGGGGAAGCTGTAAGGTTTAGATTATTCCCTAATTAATGTTTTTGCGCATTTATTTCGCCATCCTCTGTGAGAAAACCTTTTTAACATCAGGATTACGGGAGTGTCAAGCTAAGAGACAAAAATTTTCCAAAAAGCAGTAACTGTACTTGCAATTTTCATTTATCCACAGCACACCAAATGAACCTTGGTTGTGGATAGACTTCTTGCAAATTACAGTTTTCTAAACAAAGGCACCCTTAGTTACAGAAATTGGAAGGTACAGATAACACCCTCTCCTTTAAAAAAATAAGAAATAAAACAGGATAAAGGATCCACATGAAAGTTATTGTTCTGGTATTATATTTGGTGATAAAATTGCAGCTCAGCTACAAAATTAACTAAGAAAGAGTCCGCTACTGGGTCACCATCACTGGTTTGAGAAAATGTTTTTCTACACAAATTTTCTTTGCCTCATTGGAGAATCCAAATTTCCTAGTTTAATCTTTTTCCCTTTTCCAAAAGAAATGGGAGCCTTTTTAAGCAATGAAGATATCTAGTTATTTAATCACAGGGGCAATACAAGATTAAAATGGTTTCAAAAATTTAATCCAAACTAAATGTCTCCATTATGATAAAGTTTCCCAATGAACATGAAATCAACAGGTTTCCAATTTCAGGTACGAAATTTGATTGAAAATGCTGCTTTGCAAAACTATCACAGTCTCCTGCCCCTCCTCACTAAAAATGCAGTCTAAATTGCTATTTCCATAAAGAAATACGATATTAACAGGAGTTCTATGAAAAATTCCTTATGACCTGCAAGGATTCTTCTGCTTAACCCTAATTTATCATACAGAAATCAACTGCTCTGCAGATATGCATACCAGCAAGCTCCTTTTCCATGCTGCAGTTGGAATTTCTACCAAACTGGGGGTGATGGCAATTCAACAGCTTTATTTGCAGTCCTCTGTTCTTTGCACCTATTCATGACAGCACACAGGATGCAGAGAAACGTGGTCATGGCATTCTATACACTTTCCATTTCATCAGGTATGCTTCCCTGTCTTTATCTTTAAAAAGGAAACTGTAAGCAGTAAGCTGCAAAAAGGGTGATGATGAAAAAGCAAGAGAGGCGAGGGAAATAAAGGAATATTTTTTTAAATTACGAACATCAATGCCTTTTAGAAAGAAGAGATCCAGCCACATTTCCCTCTTCCTTTGTACTGAAGTTTAATAAACATTCTCTCCAAGTTACCAATTTTGAGAAAATCACCGGATAAACACTTGTGTTAACCCAGCTACATGGCTCGGTGCCAAATGTAATGCCAAACTTCCCAGTTGCAAAACGAGCTGTTTTTACACACCAAAGTAACCACGCAGCAGGCCTGCCGAGCCTGAAGACAGCTGACAGAGATGACTGTTGCTGTCCCCCCATTGCACCGACATCCATCCAAATACCAACATCTGCTGTGCTACAATTTACTTTTTACACAACATTTAGCAAAACAGTGCCTCTGACTGCAACATCATTAAGGAAGTAACAACAAATAAATCGCAAAGTCCCATCAGACAATTGTAAAATTAAAGCATAGTTTGCCTTGCATGCACTGAGCTTTAGTTCAGACGTACTGGACTTCAGAAATAATAAGCATTAGAATCTGTTTTCTTTTATTAAACACACAACACACAATTCTGTACACCGTGACAAGCACAATCCATCATTACAGTGTAAATTACAGTTTTGAGGGTATTGACTTGACTCAATAGGCAGAGAAGCAGATGCCTGCATGGCAGCCTGGCTTGCCCGGGACCATCACAGCAACCCAGAGTACTAACAGGATTACACTGTGCCTGCAAGCACAGGAACTGTGCTCTAAATTTGGGGCCCACTCCTTTCCAAACACCCAGAGCATGTATTTGTGCTTGCAAAGTAAGGAATTAACATTCCTAGAATCTAAAGTGCCCTTTGCTTTAAAAGCAAGACGGAGCACAGGGGCCAAGGCAATCAGCTACCACCGCACAGAGGTGAGGTGGGCTCTGGTGGTGAGCCCTGTTTACAAATTCATAGCCTGTGGGTTCAAACCAGGATTTTGTCTCCAAAGTGAAAGCCAGGTTTGGTGAGTGGTTCCACTGCACTGCCCAACACAGTTCACATCACAGAGGACCCTCCGTGATCCAGTGTCCTCCAATTAGTTGTCCTTCACACCTGCACCACCCAGGGTGCTGAAAGTCAAAATGGGGCTGCGCTGACACCCCGACACTGCCGCAGTGCCTTCATTGGCACACAGGCAAAAGAGGAGGAAGAACAAAGAATTCTGATCTTCAAATTAATGCCCAGTTTTCAAAACCAACTCTTTCTTCCTCCTCTCCTGCAGTAATTCTATGAATGCAAAAACAAGCAAAAAAAAATTTAAAATCTCACTTTCTTTTGAAAAGCAGATACTGAAATTAAAAATTTAATGAAAAAACAACTTAGATTTTATTAGGCATCAACTAAAAGGTTTTCCCTCAATCTTTCTGCTTCTTATCACCATCTTTAACACAACCTAAAAAACACTCTAGTTACAAAAAGTGACATTTTTTGTGGGAACAAACAGTGCCCCTACATCTCCAGACAATGTGTCTGTCAGGAACAACAACATACCCAACACTCAGCTCAAGATACAAGAACTTGGCAGGCTGTATCTCAAAGCAGTTTCACCAAAACAATAAAGTTTCCCTCAAATCCCTATCAGCTTAATAGTGGAAGACAATAATATTTCAGATAACACAGACAGCAAGCATTTTGGTAAGTGCAGTAGACATTCTTTATCCAATTTGCAGATAAAAACAGGCAACATCCACAGCCAGATTAACAGACATGCTGCTACTTTCATGCTTAATTCATGATAAAGGCAAGGGGTTAAGGCTTAAATGCTTCTGGGGGGTTTAGCCTGTGTTGATTTGTATTAGACTCTACAAATATATATACAATTTTATTTTTATATATATTTATATTTGGCAACAGAAGCTGTGCAAAGCACGGCCTAAGCACAGATCCTCTTCTGGGCAGGGATTTAGAGGACAGACTCCTCTGTGCTAGCTACTACATGTTTGCACAACAGGAGTCAAGGTCCATTGGAAACTTATCTGAAGACTTGCTCCTGCACAAACTTTAGGTTCAACCTCCGAGTTCAGAACTGAAACACTATTTGTTTGTCCATTTATCCCCTGGCACGGTTGGCTTTTTGTCAGACAGATGTATGCCACATGCAAGTCATTTCCCAACCTCTCTGCTCCACCTCCCTCCACACACTCTGCACACACTCTGACCCCTCAGCAAATGTTGTAAGAGAGGAGGAAGTGTTTCTGACAGTTTGCAGACTCTTCACACCAATTTTATGCCAGAGTATAAATGTTTTCTCCTGCCCTCCAACCCTACTTGTAAGGAAACAAAGCAAAACAAACAAAAAATCCACTGCTTCCCAAACAACACTATGCCCTAAACCTAGCAGCAGGAAAGGAAAGGGGAGGGAAGGGGTGGAGAGGAAAGGACAGAGAGGATGGATTACACTGAAGTTATTTTTGTCCCGTTCAAGTGGATGGGCAGAGACAACTAAATATAGAATTTATCAAAGCAGGTGAACAAGAAAGATGACATGAGCCCCATGTTTCAAGGAGCAAGAAATAAATGAAGCATACTCCTACAACCTGGCCTAAAAAGCTCCCCAAACCACACTCATTTGCACGAACAAGACTCTACTGAACAAACATTCAACTCGCCACAGCCTTCCCTTCGGACATGTGACAATGTAAATGGCAAGCAGATAGGCTTCCTGTCTCTTACCTGCTTATACTATATATAAACAAGACTACAAAATCCACATTAAAATAGAAAGAAGTTCACACTCCTCTGTGGTGTCTCTGGACAGAAATTATTCAGAAGAAAGTATGCTTGCATGTACAGCTGGGTAATAAAGCACCGCTTGAAATCAAACGTTAAGGAATGTTATGTTGTCAGTGGCAACACAAAGGATGTGGTTTCTACGAAATTTAACCAGTTGTGTCAAAGACAATTGCTTTCTTCTGGTCACACAGCAGTCCATGGCTTGCTCAGAGTAACTGCTACAGTGGTTTGGATTTCACAAGTGAAAATCCATTCATAAGTATTTTTAACTCCTTCCAGGGTCTGAGTTAGTCTGGGAAATGTCCTGGGTGGCACAGATTCCACTGAGGCACTGTGAGCAGGCCATGCTGGGAAACATACATATAGCAAGACTTATCCAGGCTCTTGGTCTCACAAAGCCTGCAGCCAAGGACCTAAACATTAAGTGCTTTGCCTGCAGGCACACAGGAGTGAGCAAGGAAACCTTCATAGGAAAGACATGGCAGCAGTCAAACCATGCCTTCAGCGGAAGCCAGACTCACATGAGTGCCGAAATCTACCACTGGGCTCAAAGAATAGAACGCTTTTCTGCGTTCCCCTCTTCCATCTGTGCTCCCAGTTACTGCAGTATCCAAGAGCCCCACAGCTTGAGCTGCATTTGTCGTCACAACATCCCTGTGAAGTAGGGAAGTGCTGTTATCACCACTTTACAGACAGGGAACTAGGGCACAGAGAGAGAAAAATAACCCTGTCTGAGGTGATCGTACAAGAAGGAAGTTAGTGGCAGAGCGGAGGAAGATTGACTTCGATTCTTAGTTCCAGGATGGCACTTGAATTCATCAGACACCTCTTCAGCTTCTAGATGCTCTGCCTTCAGTTTGACTGACCCACCCAGCTCCCCTGGGCCACAAGGAATGGGGAATGCATATGCCTTTAGTAACAGCATTTCCAGCCCAAGAAAAATGAAAGCGGGTATCAGATGCAAGTTCTGTTTGCATTCAGAAATCCAAACCCGAGCAAGGAAAACCATTTCCAAAATAGCCAGCACTATCCTGGTATTGTGGGAAAAGGAAGGAAGACGTATCAAGTTTTCATAGTAAAAAAAATTAAAAATCCATGGCAGATCATTAGTACAATTTTGAAATAATTAGTGAAAGTTTTAACAGGAAGCTGGTATTAGACATCTTTCAGGAACCTCCCTGCCCTGGAGATTTTACGTTACAGAACAGTAAGGAATTAAAAAAAAAATCCCTTTGGTACTACAGCTATCTCATTTCAGACAGAGACCTAAACACCGAGCTAATGTATTTTCATATGGAGACCTTGCCTCCAGACCTCACACAACAATCTTGTCTCAGATAAAACAAATTCCAGAGGCTCCACACTGCTTGAGGCTCCCCATTTCTGGCTGAGCCAGGCTTCAACCCTGCTCTCTTTTCTAAGTGAAATGGCACATCAGGTCCAAAATTTACTCTATCCTTTGGGACTCCAGTTGCAGCCATCCAGAGAACTAATTGTGAAATAAGCTTCTACAACTTAAGGGCATTCATAAAGCAGTATTTAATGTCAACTGTTTGAGGTGACTATTACCCTGGAGAAAACAGCAGAGATCCATCACCCTATGGATCACCGGGTTTATCTAATCTGACTCCAAAAGGTGACTGCTCATCCTAATAGCCAAAGGATGACAGACTTTCTAAACCACCATGAACAGGCCTTAATGATGGACACAGTCACCACACTGATGGGGACAAAGAAAGAAATTTGTGAGTTGGTGGTAGCTGAGGGCACCAGATCAGCCATGCTCGGCTTCCAAGTCAATGCTGCCATCGATAGACCATCACCGCTGACAAGCTGGACCTCACGGTGCAGGCCTCCGCTTTTACAACAGGCTGCTGTACATTTCAGCCACCAGCCACACAAGGGGCATCTAAAGCACATCTCCTCTGCCAAGGTAGAGTCTGAAGGAGCTGCAACCAACCAGCTACTGCTGAACAAGACTGCACCATCAGGCACCTAATCCAACTTCCATCAGTGACAAAATAACTAACGCCTTGCTTGGAGGGGACCAGAAAGAACAGAACTAGCTCTACAACACATCCCTCTAACCCTATTTCTCCTCCTTCTTTAATACTCAGACTATAAAAGAGTGAAGGAGAAAGGTTGGGATGAGGTTAGAAATATTTCAACTTTCTGAGAGCGAGCCTCACAGCAACAACAGCCAAACAAACAAACAAACGAAAGCAAAACTTCCAGCAGCTTCACAGCTACACAGCAATTATGGTAAACCAGACATTCTAGTAGGTAAAGCAAAAAGCAACTTTTGGGTCCAGAGCAGACGCAGAACACTAACAACAAGTAGTAAATACGCAAAGTTTATTATTCCAAGTTTTGAACCTTTCCCTTTAAAAAATCCCAACTTCTGTATTTGAACAGATCAGCCAACACTGAAAAATGAAAAGGCCTGTTGACAACTGAGGAACTGTTATTAATTTTGTTTGATGGCCATCACAGGGAATATGAAAACTAAAATCGAACACCTCTACAAATGGGGTTGTTATTCTCCTCCAAAATCAAGGTGGGCTTTGCATGAGATTCCCACCATCCCACTGTCAAACAGGTCAAGAATCACAGAATACTTTTGCTGAAAAGAGCCATTTGAGGTGATCTGGTCTGATCAGCCACTCAAAGCAGAGCCTTTCTAAATGCTACAAAAGAAATCCTAACACTAATAGTGCATGTAGGTAATTCAAGAGAATCATACAAATACAAACACAGGAAATAGAATGAATGCAACTTTATCAAACTGCAACTTTCAAATCAAATTTGAGGAACAAAATCTCAGGTCTGCTTGGCCATGTGACTTCATTTTAATCTCTCTGCCTCCAGTAACTGGTCTGAGCATTCTAGGAGTCAGTATAAAGATGAATATCAATACATTCTTTGTGTGTGCTGGGCATAAAAAGGAGAAATGAAGTCAGTGTTCCTCCATGGCTTATTTCACCACATGAATGATGAGAGAAATAGCACAGGATTGTACACGGTCACAAAGCTATGCACAGCCTCTGAAGCATGAACATGTATCTACAACCACACATCCTGTTGTGTGTCATTCCATTTCTAAAATAATGCCTGAAAAGAGGAAAGTCTCCAGAACCATGAGGTTTTGCCATAAGCACACCCAATATACTCGTGGGAGTAAACAAACCTCTTTGAGACACCAACGAGAGCTGTTGTGCCCATCCCTAATAGCCTGGAGCAGCTCCTGAGAAAAAAGCTTTCCTCTGGTCATAGGAGGATTCCTTAAAATGTGAAGAAAACGTCATATACACCAATTTTTACACAATCCCACCAGTAACACATCAGAAGATTAACACCAAAAAAAACCCAAACCCCAACCCTTAAAAATGCAGAAAACTTAACAAAGTAAACCTGATTTTCCCCCCTATTTTAGATACAGCTTTCTAAAACATAATGATTCATATTACTGCAGTACACAGCAACTTCAGGCACACATCTGGATCTGAGCCACCTGCTGTACACATGGAACAATGAGACAGTCCCTGTTCTGCAGAGTTGACTGTCACAGGACAGGGACAATGGAAGGCCAGACACACACACACACAAAAAAAAGGGGACCAATACTGGGCATCACAGGGAACAGCAGTCACAGTGCACACACACTACAAGTTCATCAGGGCCTTTTATAAGCAACACAAGGAGCGAGAGCTTTTGAAGAGGATAATAAAGCAGCACTGCAGCTGTTTACAGGGACCATTTCCCAAGTGTGAAAGGGTAGCAAAAGAGAAAGCACACAAGTGCTTTCCTGCCTTACGTTGTAGTCACAGTATAGACACATGCTAGGCTAACTGGAGGCAGAAGTCAACATCTTAATAGCAAATTAGAGATGGTAAAAATAGGTATGAAAAGCAAAAGCAGCTGGTTTTGTAGCTCAATGCAACAGAGGAACTAGCGTTAGGAACAAAGCAGCAGCCCAAAGAACGAGCTCTGCACTGTTCAGAGCAGCACTTTGAATAGGACAAGGTTACATGCCAAGCATACAAAGATGCAAGATGATGCAAACCTTAGGAAAGTATATTCCTCCCTCCATGTTTTGCTTTTGTTTTCCATTTTCAAGAATAAATGTACAGTCCAACAACTACAGCCACCTGGAAAAAATCAACTTCTTTGAAGATTAAAAAATACAGTCTCGGCGGCCAATCTGCTCAGAGTTGCTGTAGAGCTGAGACTAGTCACTATTTCAGAAAGAAATCTGGCCACCTGCTGCTCTAAGCAGAGAAAGTGGTGTACATGTAAAATCACGCTTTCTCTGAAATTACAACTGATATTACAAGGAAACACAGACTAGACTGAGAAAAACATGCATTAATTCCAAATGGTGCAGCTATGCTGAACTGAACTGTACACGGCTGGCTAGCAGTCTTCATTCTGTTGTCAGAGGTCTGCTCATCTTAAAAAATCATTTCATATTATTCCTGATGAACAAACTTCTATAGACACCTTAGACTTGTGGCTTCCTTTCAAGTCAGAGGGTAGATATCAGTAAGGCTGGGGCATCACAAAACCTCAGGCATTAAAAAAAAAAAGTTACATGAGTTATTAGAGAAAGATGAAACACCTACAGAACGAAAGGTTCCTAGTGCAGCAAGAACAGCACGTTCTAACCCAATAAAAGCAATCACCAAGTTAGACCTAGAGCACGCCAGAGATCAGATGCCAACGACAAGGTGTAAATTTTAAGCAACTGCTCTTAATACAGTTGAGCCACCCCAGCTGAAGAGAAGACACTGCTCCATTGCATCTGTCTTTAACAGGGCTGTCCCACTGTGTTCAAAATGTGAGGTCAGATTTGGCTGCTACGACTTTGCAATCCCACTGTATAAAGGGGGAGAATTAACAGTCCAGAGAAAAAAATGCCTCATTTTACCTGAATATGCTGCTGAATCTGGCAAGAGCTGTCAGGGAACACACAGAACCCTTCAAAAATACACATCTTTTATTACACTGGGACTGTACTTTGTGTTGCACAATCCCAAGCTTTTGTTTCAAGCAAGAAATTGTTTTCTAAATATTTTGTCACCATGACAGTCTAGCCTTGGACTCAAATTCTGCCCTTGGTTACTCCAGAAAACTCCTGTGAAGTCAACTGTGTGGTACAGCTTGTGGCTGTGTCCTGGGCTGATGGGAAGGCTCACCTGGATGTGCAGCCACCGGTGTCCCCTTGGCCCTCTGTGCTCTGCATGGCTCTTGCAGCCTGAGCTACTGCCTACCACAAACTGAGATCTGTGTGAAGAAACAGCATCACAGAGAACAGGAAGATAGTTTTGCAACTATGAAATACTAAACATCTTCCCAACAGGTTCAGCTTGAACCGAGGAGTACAGGCAAGACAAAACCCATTCCCAAGAGAGCAAGAATGAAGTATTTTAAACACAAGAGAGAAAATGAGACGTAGAAAAACATCCTGGCTTTGAGGGCCCTGTTCCAAGTAAAAACATGTCTTTCAGTGACATTAATCTGGCAAACTAAATCTGAGCAGATACAGCCTAAGTCCCCAGCACAGCCCCAAAAAGAGCAGTGGAGCATTTCCGTGTGACTCAGGAAGCCCAGCGAACACTTTCTGCAGAACAAGATCAACAGGGTGTTTATATACTGCAGCGGCGTCATGTGAACGGGTGGTTTAGTTTGTGAAATGAATGTTTGCATTGTCATTAAAAAAAAAAAAAAAAAAAAAAGCCCAAACCAAAAAACACCCTCTATTCCACACTTACAAGTTTCCAACATTAAAAACATAGCAGGGGAAGGAAGTACTTCAGCAGCCAAAATTTACAAATTCTTACCATAACTTTGGCGCAGTAAACTTCTCCAGTGTCACAAAGGCCTATTCTTCAGGGGGCTTGGTTGCCTTTTTTTCAGAAGGACTAATCCACATGTGAAGGCTATTAAAGAACACACAAAATACCAGCAGAAGCACAAACATGCATATTTTGTGTGTGTGTTTTCCAAGTTTTATCTGTTTTTCCTTACACAGATACCCAAGAACAGCCTGGAGGCAGGTATTCCTGCTTTCTCTCTTTTTATTAATGAAGCTCAGTAAGCTTTTTCCTTTCCCTGAAAAATGACAATGCTGCTTTATTTTAATTCATTCAAACCAGTGACAGAGATTCATCCTCTTGAGTTGCACTCAGCAGCCAGGCTTCAGGAATTTAAGAAAGAATGATGATTTTAATACAGAGGGGTTTTGTTTGTTAGTTTGACTAGAAAAGAAATTCCTCACAGTAACCTTTTAATTGTTTGAGAGGCACCTTACTAGAATCTCAAAGAAAACGCTAATACTCTAAGTTACACTTGGCATTTCTGCACAGCAAAACAAATCCAAGCTCTAAAAGTCAGCATTTTCCTCTTATTATCTGAAGCTACATAAAAGCCCTAACATAGATTTGAAAGAAATATAGCAGAAAATTCTTCCTGATCTAAGTACATAGGACTAAATTTATCTTTCACTTTCCAAAACACTGCTTAGAGACTGGGCATTTAGAGTTCTATTCACTAGCTAGAAAAAAGCCAAATGGTACATTTTAAAAAACTGACTTTGAAATATTGTTATGAGAACAGGGACAAGCTATGTAAACCCTAAAATTCTGTGGGTCTTTGTAATCACGATTACTGTCGCAAACTAAAAGGCTCATATTCCCTACTAAGCAAACATTTACAATTAAATCCATTCTGCACAAAGCATTTGCATTTTGAGATAGAACAGTCAGTTGTTCAGCTGCTGTGATTTAGATGGATTGGTTCATTATTGCTGCAGTTCGTTTTCAGCTACACTGTATAACAAAGGGGTGCCAATGTAGTCGTGAATGGCTTTAAAGCTAAGTATGCTGGTATTCTTCCATGATGATGTAATTTAACTATCTCCCCTCTCCCAGATCAAGATATCTTGACTTTACAGGCTAAACTTCAGCAGAAACGACAGAAACAAGCTGTCACAACAGTGTTCAACAGACAGTATAGATACTACAAGTCAGCTGGAGGCTGTTGCTGGCAAGTTTGCAGTGATTTTCCACAAATGAAAAAGCAATTTTCCCCCAATTCTTATTTAGAATAAATACTTTTGCTATCATGCAAATAACAAGGCAAATTTGACTTCCACACCAGGAGATACATCAGTTATATACCTTTCAAATGTTCCTGCTACACTAAAATGTACCTTTACCAGAAAAGACGACCAGAATTACAATTATCCCTGATGCAAAGAAAATTTCAAGATGAAAAAGTCAAATACTATCCTACTCCTTCACTGCCTGAAACATAACACAAAGGCAGTATGAAAGTCACATATTGCATTCTTTAATATTAAGAGGGATTAAAGAGAGAGCACGACTTCTTACACAGGCAAATAGTGATAGGACAGTAGAGTTTTCAACTGTTTTAAACTAAGGGAGAAGATTTAGATTAGATGTTAGGAAGAAATTCTTTACGGTGACGGTGGTGAAGCCCTGGAACAAGATGCCCAGAGAAGCTGTGGATGTCCCATCCCTGGAAGTGTTCGAGGCCAGGTTGGACTGGGTTTTAAGGAACCTGGTCCAGTGGAAGGTGTTCCTGCCCGTGGCAGGGGTGTTGAACCAGGTCCATATTTAAGGTCCATACCAGCTCAATCCACTCTATAATTAAAGCAGCAAAACCATTTTTCTATTAACAACTAAGTAAAAAGGTAGGATTTCTTTTTTTAAAAATTTATGGAAATAAAGAAACATGACGATTAATGATGTTTAGCCCCCCCAGTCTAAAGCACGGCTTTCTCCACACACTGCCTAAGCAGCACAAAGAACACTTCCCACAGAGTAACTCCATTAGTGAATTTGTAGTGGCAAAGGACTCTTATCCTGTGTCCAGAAATCAGTTTCCACCTATAAAACTCCTTCCGAGCCCCAGAACCAGCACTGTCACCACAGAGAATCACAACTGGATTCTAGACCGCTCCATGCAGAAACTTGCTGTAGAATAACAAACATTTAATACAGCTAAACCTATGCAACTACACATTTCAGTCAAGTCTTGAATTAAGAAATACTTGCCTTCTCTTTCCTTGGTGTTCACAAAATTTCATTCTACTTAGTGAACATAGGAAGGGAAGGGGACTGCACGATTTAAAGTTAAAAATAGTTAAAAAAAAAAAAAATCTACATTACAGAGAAAACACTTAGTTAAATGATTGCTATTTATTGCAGGTTTATTGGCCACAGACAGGCGTGGGGATACGTGTGACATGCATAAAAACACCAGTCCAGACAATCCACGCCTGGAAGCCCCTGAAAAGCAAGCAGCAAATAAAAGGTCATATTGCACTCTGCAGCTCTGAAGAGACCTGACAATGGATTTTGAACTGCTTAACAGGTTGTTCAAGGGTGTAGCTTTTTACTAATACTCCAGCTGTGAAGCTCCAACTTAGGAATAATGACAAAAACATACAAAATTGTGGGTACACCCTTGTAATTCAGGGCACAAACACTACCTAGTGCAAATATTTTCTACAGCAGTGTAACTACATTATTTTGCACAAGGCAGCACTACACTGGCAGTTGTGATCTGGCACATACAAAGGCTCATATAGGAACACATGGAAAAAATTTTAACTAAGTATTTTTTCTCTTAAATCTTAGGATTTGAGTTCAATGAATAAAAAAAGCGGTTCAAATAGAATTTCATTTTGATGTTTCTATTAAATAGAACATTTAATATTAGACCGGTCAAGCCTCTTGCAGACAAGAAATTTATTCTTTCATATTGCTTGCTTTCTGAAGTGTAATCAGGATGTACTTTGTGATCCCCAGATCCTTTGACGCAACTGCAGAAATACTAGGGTATACTGCTAAGGCTAGGAGGTCAGAAAAATAACACCACACATTATAAATTACTTTAAATCCTCCATTTTTTGAGCTTTCTTGTTACAAGTAATTCAACAGCCCTTTTTCTTCTGCTTAGTCTAAACCTGAAGCAGGCACACAGGTTATCTTTTCTAGTTTTTCTCAGCATCATGAGGACTAGCAAGCTTCTCTGCTTCAGGAAGAAAAAGGGGCAAAATCTTGTGATTTCTACATGTGGAAACTGATTTATAAAGCCACCATAAACGTTAAGGGCTGCACTTACAACCTGAGAATTAGGAAGCAGCCCTGTCCTCCATCAGCACCTGAAGTCCACTCAAGTAACACCAGTGTCAACCTCTTGAGTTAGACTTTCTATCAGCATAACAACACTTGTCTTGAAGACCCCTCCTACGGAGACAGGCTGAGAGAGAGTTGGGGCTGTCCACCTTGGAGAAGAGGAGACTCTGGGGAGACTTTACTGCTGCCTTCTGATACACAATGGGGGATTTTAAGAAAGAGTCAGAGAGGCTTTGTACAAGGGTCTAAAGTGACAAACAAGGGGTTGTGGCTTTAAACTGCAGGAGAGTAGATTTAGACTACAGAAGGAAGAAATTTTTCACTATGAACGCCCTGGCACAGGTTGCCTGGAGAAGCTGTTGATGTCCAATTTCTATAACTGTTCAAGGCCAGGCTGGATGGTGCTTTGAACAATCTGGTCTAGTGCAAGGTGTCCCTGCCCATGGCACAGGGGTTGGACTAATGATCTTTAAAAGGTCCCTTCCAACCCAAACTATTATAAGGCTGGAGCTCCCTCCCAAAGAAGGCTGTGGTTCACCACCAACACAGAGCCCACTTCTCTGACATGCATGTTCTGTGGTTCTCACTAAGGGTACATTTGCAAAGCACAGGCAGAGGAGACTGATTTGACAGCCTCAAAAATGACTCAGATGCTGCCCTCAATCTCAGTGTGAGCACAAAATACCACTGCAGTCATGCAGAGAACCACTGACTCCAAGGGCTATTTCTACATGCAGTTCACCAAAGGCCTGGGCTTTGGACAGCACTTCAAAACATGCTCCCCCAAGTTACCCAAGAGACTCAGGGAAATAGTAACTGACTTGCCCACAGTCTGTGATGATTGTTTACCTCAGCTGTCCTCAAATATGACCATGCACTTTTGAATAAATTGACAAATTTCTCAATCTTGTTTGATCAGCTATCTTTTTCACATTTTTGGCTCAACTTGAAGAGGTGGGAGAATAATCCCAGACGTCCACAACATGTTTTCCAACTGCACTCAAAGTCTGTCTTCATTATTTCCCCCTTTCGGTTGCAGTAAATATTTCTCACAAAAACACACTACTTCACACCTAATATGGTGCTATTCTTTCTCCATTCTTTTTCTTCCTCTTTCCTCACATAGTTTCCTGGTTTTTGTTCCCTCTTCGAGAGGTACAATGTACCTACAACATAATGCATCTGAAAATAATAATCCCTCCTCTGTCTTCCCCCCATGAGAGATGACTTTTTAAATAAGATTTAACTCATTTTTTTTGCCTTAGCAAACCAGTTACTCCAATATGTAAAAGGAGGAAAAAACCGGCACGGCTGACAGATGTTTGTTTGGTTTTTACAATGCTCTGTCTTTTAAAATACATTAAAATTAAATGTTGAAATATTAAGCAAACCCTTCTTTTTTCCAATATATATCAAGGTTTGTTTCCTAGATGAATCTGACACCAACCATCACCCCGATTTTTAAGAAAATTATTAGTACCATAAAAAGTGTATAAAAGCAGAGACACCACATGTCACCATGTACTGGTCTAAGACACCAAAGTCCTCACCAGCATTTTCAGATGGTAAAGTCTCAGGCTACGAGTGCTATCCCTGAGCAAGTCTGAGCAGGTGAAGCCACAGGCACAGGCAAGGAGTGCAACCGATGGTGCTCAGGCAGTGGGAGCACCACCAGTTGGAAGGGAAGGAACCTTCTGGCACCCACACAGGGGCTGCAGGGGAAGATGTTTTCAAGTGAGGACAAGGCGCCAAATCTAAAATGCATGGCACAGCACCCTGCCTAAAACCACTCCTGCAAGAACAACGAGCAAGCTTTATTCCCTTGCTCTCTCTTTACCTCAGAACAGCATACTCACTCAGTATTTCTTTCTTCCTACATCCAAACCTGATGACTTTTCAATATGCCTACTGAGAGAAAAAAAAGAATAGAAAACATAGGCAACTTTTTGGGGGGTTTTGCACAGGCCTACCTCCCTTTCCCTTCTTGAAAAGAAAGGAACCATGAAAAAGAGGATCAAAGCCAATACAGATGCTTTCTGCATGATCCACTGTATCAAGCATTCCCAGGCTCGCTTTTACAGGGCTTGCAACGTCCCAGATCCCTCATTCTCAAATCCCTTTTAACAAGTAACATTAATTTATGATGCTCCCCCAGTCTTAGAGATAAAATTGAGACCTAGTTTGTTTCGTTTCTGCTGTACAATAAAGCAGAATAGGAAAGTAAACTTCCAGGACTGACATAAATAATGTGGGCACCATCAACATCTGAGCTCTTCCTCTTTGCCATTCAAAGTGAGAGTGTTTAGTGTCACTCGCATGTAAGTTCCAGACAGTCAGTTTACAAACACTGAGAAAAACATCTAACCTAGCATCACTTCCCTAAAGAACTGGAAGTCTTTTGTGAAAACGTTGGAATAAAGACTTCCTGGGAGTCATTTTTACAGAAAAAAAGAAACGTTTGGACTTCAACCTTCAAAAATGTGAAGCTTGTGTCTTGAAGAATGGGTTTAATGCAAAAATGTTCTGGAAGAAAGACTTCTCTGAAAGGACACTGGAAAGTAACAAAGCCAGTCAAAGACAAGTAGTTCCTCTGTGAAAGGAAGATGAGCAATCTCTAGGCTACGCTCTTTCAAAGATGAGGTTCAGTATTGTTACACTGTACCAGCTGATTCTCAGCTCCTGACTTCCCTGTCATCCAAAGCAGACTTATCCAGACAGTATGCTGGATCCAGCCTGTTTCCTATGATCTCTCCACAAATAATTCCATCAGATGAGATTACCCTCCAAAAGTCTAGCTGACTAGCCATTATCAGCTCATATTTCTCCAGATGTTTTGTGATCTCATCCTTTCTTAATGTCTCTAGCATCTTGCCTACCACCAAGGTCAGATTTATTGGTTGACAATTTCCTGGTTCCTCCCCAGTCCTCTTTTCCCAGAACAGGACAAGCAAAATGAAAGCAACCAAGAGCAAGCATTGCAAAACTATTGCCCCTTGTGTCGAAAAAGAGACACACAAGGAAAACCACAAACTGACACAGCTTATCTTTTGTTTCCAATAAGAAGAGCAACAGATTTCCCTATAAACCCAACCCTTCAGCTCTAGAAATAGCATCAGCTTCTTTCCCTCTGTCACAAACTTCCCCACTCCATTCTTTGTCCAGCCCCTATCTTGTTTCTTACCTTTCCATTCCCCCCAGTTTTTCCTCTGAAGCAGCTGTGCCCTCTATAGCTGGCATCTTCAGAGTTCAGATGGCTCTTAGGATCCTTTGTATCAAGTGCCACAGCCATTCCTTTGAAATACCATGAAAGCCAGACGATCCTCGAACTAATCTGAACCTCGAGGGTTCTGGCTACACAGGTCATCAAGACAGTGCATTGCTACATCCCAGGGACAGACAGAAGCCAAGATAAAAAACAAAAAACACCCCAAAATAAAACACACACACACACACACACACACACACACATAGAAAAAGGTAGGGAACATGGTGAGAACAGAAAAGAGAGAAGAAAGAAGAGGTGAAGAAAAACAGCAACACAAGAGACCCCCCCCACTGGCTTAAAAAATATCTTGTAAGATCCTGTTTTGATTCATACTAACAGAACACTGAAAGTATGAACCTGTGCTCAAAATAACAAAGCTAAAGTTCACCATCTGTGCTATTCTGCCAGAGAAAGTTAAAAGAGCAACAATCAGCATTCGATTCCTGGTTTGTATTTTACATATGAACCCTGCATTCACTTTTTGCAATGAAGCTATAGGAAGACAAATCACAAGGGACCACTGGTTATTTATTCAATTGTCTGTATCCCTCCATTCATTACAGAAATAATTCTTTAACAAAAAAAAAAAAAAAAGTATTATTTCCAGAAGTGGAATAAGTATCTTTTGTATAATTTCTCATTTAAGGGTCTCTACTAATTTTGATCAGCTTGTAAGCCAGAGACTCAATCAGTCAAATAGTTTTACCTGCCTGGAGTCCACAAAAACTGACATTTCAAGAAAATGTTCCGGTTTTCATGGTTAAAATACTGTGTGTTGTTTATATACTATTTAAAAACAAAATAGCTCTGCATTTCCTGCTAATTATTAATGGATGAATACACAGGTCTTTCCTGCACCTTATAATTGCCTCAGATTTCTCACACTGAGAAATCAAGAATTCTATTTCCTTTTTCAAATGTCAGTGTACATTTTTCCCTCCCCCTCTTTCCCTGCCTCCAGAAGACTCCTTTTTTTCATACGAGTTTATGCCCTAATAAGAAAACCGGACATACTAGGGAGGACAGAGATGACAGAGTATCAAAACGCACAATCCCCCCTTTGTTAGCTGTGCAGAAAGACTTAAAAAAAAAAAAAAAACAGGATGAAGACTGAAAACAATAGAAAGACCTTTATAAACAGGGACCAGAGCAGAAAGATGCAAGAAATCCAATGAGATCTTTAAAACAGATCAGTAAAGCAGGCAAAATACACTTGGGCACACCTCGGTTATCCAAAAAGTTCCACACACACAACCAAAATTAAGGATACTCATGACATACATTCAGAGAACCTATAATCTCAGAGCTCAACAAGCAGCAATTTGGGCAGATAATTTTCTCCTTCTCCCCTCATATTCAATCACAATTATGGCACCCCTGGGTCAAACCATTTCCCCCATCCTTTCCCACTAAACAAACCTTCAGCATAACACAGCCAGGGAGTACGTACTGTGGATGTACATGTACAATACACCAACCCCATGTCTGAGTTCCTTCATGCGTCCTATGTGTGTGCTGGAACAGTTCAGCCGTGCAGTTACACAGAGAGTGGTCAGAAACTACTTCACACAAGAGTCTGTTGCCTTGCTATGATTTGAGTAACATGCACTAAGCACTGCCAATGGGGAAGAGGGCAGGGGGGAAGAAGTTCATTCATGAATCCTTCTATTTCTGCCTGGTTGAGGTTAGACGTGTCAATGAGATGACTCTGGCCCCTGCACAAACAAACATCTGCACTACTGGAAGTAGAGCTTCCTTTAAGCAACTGACTTACAGAACTGCCAAGAGCTCTCAGCCAGGCAGCAATGTTTAATTCCATTTCTCCATTTGTATTTTTAATCTTGGAAACAAAAACAGAAATGTAAAGCATGCTGACAGAAGAAAACTACCCCACAGTTCTAGAAAGCCCTGCTATTTCCCCGCCAGGCCAAAACACCTGCTCCTGCTAATGATGGCTTTATGCTTACTTACACCTGCCATCCAGAAGGGCTCCAGAGCACTTCGCTGCCTGATTTATACATACACAACTCATTAAAACCACCAAAATTAAGCCACTGCTGGGGTGAGATGTAGCAATTGTTTCACTGCACACAGCCATGCTGTTCAACGGCTCGGGACGTGAACTAAGAGACACCATAACCAACCAAAGCTGTGGGGAACGTTAGAACATCATTGCCCAATCTGGATTTCGGACAGTCACTACCTAAAATATTTGCATGTGGAAAGACCTAAGATCTTTAAAGAACACTTGCAGTGCAACCTTTGGTTTTATAAATGATCCAAAAGACAAACAATATATGTTTCCTATATCTAAAAATCCCCCTTTAGCAGTCCCTCCCTGCAGTAATTACTGTTTACGCCTCAACTTCAGAAGCTCATGGTATCAGACATCAGTTTTGGAAACATCCTGTGGTTGAAGCACTTGATCTAGCAGAGCCAGCACACTGATAGGGTCAGGCAATAAGTCTAGATTATTCAAAAAGAAAGATCCTTTACAAAACACACACACACAAGTGGATCAGTTACCCCCTGACCAAGACCCGGCCAAAAGAACTGAATTTGTCAATTGATTCCAAAACAGCTACAAAACCAAGAGAGTAACAGATCTGACATGCTGGCAGGCTAAGATGTAGCACTGCCTTCTGAAAACCTCCTCGCATGGACAACACCGAATTAATAACTGCAAAGTCAATAAGTGGAATGAAATAGGTGTCACTGTACATACCGAGAGGGTAAAAAGGCATTGGGAAACAGGTTAAAAAGATTAGGAAACCTGGCATCCAAAAAATGCCAAGACACGTTGAACAGTTTGGGCGTTTGGGCACAAATTTGCTGTATCAAATACGCAGAACGTGCAGAGTAACATTTTGGAAATAGAAATGTGTTCAGCAAATAATCTCATCGTATTATCAGCAAACTATAAGAGATAATAATCTGTTTCTCTAAGGCAATTTAAAAAAAAAAAAAGAAAAAAGTCAGATCAGGAGATCTGGGCATCTTTTACTGAGATCTCCTCCAGAGGTCTCCTTACTTGAAAGTAGCTTTATCATAATCCTAGAAACAACAAAAATTCAGTTCTCAAAAGTAAACACAGACACGTTTGAAACACAACATGACCGTTTCAAAGTTTCAGACACATCTGCTCTGAATCGTCCTGACAGTACCTTTTTCATACTTTCTAAAGTAAATGTTTCTCCCCGATTTTTTTACAGTGTTCCTCAAAATAACAATTTTTTTTTTAAATTACAGGTAAGTGCAGGAAGAATTGTAACAAAAGACAGTTAAAAACCCTCAGCCTAAAAACACTGTTTAAACTAAAAAAATCTCTCTGATTTGAAGAGTTTCTAGATTCATAAATGGTAATGGGAAGCGTAATTCTGTGTTTCTTTTCTCCTGTTTAATCCAAACACAGCATAATTCTCAAATACTTTATCAGAACAAGGCAGCCTGGGTACACCAGAATTACTGAATGAGCTGTTTAAGCTAATGAGTGCAAAGAGGTTTCCAACTGAAATAAACCGGAACAAAAAAAAAAACAAAACAGAAAAAATTTTATCAAAACATTTGTACATCAAGCATCAAACAATCTGCTAAACTACACTGCATATCCAGCTGTTAGAAATATATGCTTCCACCCTTTTAAAACACAGATCATCAACATGTTTTCTAAATCCTTAGATATTTCTTATTTTTGCAGAACCATCAGCCTTTATCCAGGTTATGATAACGTATTTATAATTTCTTCCATAAATAATTATGCTACACCTTTGCACCTTCAGGCAAGTTGCTGCAAACCCTCTAGAAAAATCCTGAGTCTGCAGAACCATGTAAGCTTCCCTACTGCTGGAACACAGAGATTCTGTTGTTGGTCCAAAAAAAATGACGCTATTATGGAAAGTACCTGTCAGTGCTCTCTCCTTTCCAAGGAATGATAGTAGAATATAAAGAAACACCTAAGTGAGGTACCATATAGGATCAATGCTGTGGTACTTGAAAA
The DNA here is from genome assembly GCF_025592945.1 of Manacus candei. Classification (NCBI taxonomy): domain Eukaryota; kingdom Metazoa; phylum Chordata; class Aves; order Passeriformes; family Pipridae; genus Manacus; species Manacus candei. The sequence goes on along the minus strand of NW_026138161.1, from coordinate 3,757,746 downwards.
TGAACACCTCCCCATAAAAGAACAAACTCACTGTTTTGGGAAGAAAACATTTAAGAATGTAAATGCCTAATGGTACACGTGACTGTTTTATCAGTTTTGCCACTCTGTCAAGAAGAAAGACTTGTTACAAAAATCAAACTGCATTAGTGGTACAACAGAAATGCAGAGAGTGCACAAACTCGAGGCTATTCTTCCCATCCAGGACACTGGTACCAAGACCAGTTCAGACACAAACAGAATAGCACATTCTCTAGCAAGTCTCTGCAAGAGCACAGCACTACTCGCGAAGTACAGGCATATTTTTCAAAAAAGATTCACCTTAATCCTCCCTTCAAACACAAAAAGAAAAGCTCCAGGCCTACATGTAAAGCAAAATAATTTGCTACAGTTTAACCTCTAACACTAAGAAGCATCTCCTTCAGTTGCTATCTCTATCATCATTTTCAAAGCAGTTTTCAGTGAAAACACACAGACACAAAGAAAACTCCTCGAATGTGCATTTTCTAAAACTTAAAAGAAAGTCACACACAGTCCTTATATTCCCACTAAGGTGAAGGGGAAAATAATGGATTATTTGAAGACATGCTGCTAAACACCAGATCATTGCACAGGAGACAGTCAATCCACTGTCCGGGAGGGAAGAGTCACTTACCTCGTTTGTGAAGCCAGCCTTCCTTCACTATTGCTACTTCATTCATAATGGCAGGAATGTCTCTTGAAAAACCAGTTTATGCCAAAAGATCACTCTGTTGAAATTCCTGAACTCCAGCAGAAGGCTCCACAAGAGGGACGAGGGTTTTTTCTCCGTTTTTCTCCTTCCCAGCTATTTCTAAAAGGATCAGAAGAACAATACACCATCATCTCAAAGCATGTCACAGACCTACAGTAAGGGATATGCAAGGAATTAGCTTTCACTGCTGGGGTGTTGGTTTGGGATATTTTTGGTTTATTATTATTAAAAATCCTAAACAAAGGCTTAGCTCTTCACAAGGATTTTTCTACCTCGGCGGGCGGAGGTGCCAAGGTACGCGCTTGCTGAAGTCCTGCTTCTTCACTGAGTAGGTTGATCACAGGCAGACTCACAGCATTACCAGAGTGAATTACAGGTTGATTCAAGACCTCCATCTCCGCAACACCACCTCACTCTTCACAACAATAAAAACTCTGAAATTTCACAAAGTCCAGTTTTCAATATTTCCTGGTAAGGAAGACCTTCAGAACCTCTTCTGAAAGAGTCGTTACAGTATGATGGCACTCTATTAACCAGCACATGGCATATCTTAGAGATAAACCTTTGAGAGTAAATATTCCCATGCTGATTCAGATTTTCTTACCTTCAGCATCATCCCATTAATCCCACTCAAACCTCCTCGACTTCCCAAAAAGCATCTTGTCTACCTTTGTCATTTCTACCTCTCCTAGAGGTACACAAACAACCACAGATAAGCTCATGTACCTTTCTGTTATCCAAAATCAGCCCTTATAGCGCCCTGATCAATTTTACTGCTCTTCCCTAACAGCACTGCAGTTTGCTGTTGTCTTTCTCACACTGAAATACACCCAAGTGCAATTTGGGATTTTTACCCCTCTGCTTTATGAGACAAAGTCCCTATCTAAGTAGCTCAGAATTGCTATATCTTATTGAAAATGTGCCTTGCTCATGGCTGACTACCACAGAAATGTTCTGTGCATTTCTCTCCCTCATTCAAAGTAATCTCTTCCCAAATGCATTAGCTTTTATTATTCTTCTAAATTGAATCTGATTATTTTTCTGCTTGTGGCACAAATGTTCCCTGTTTTTCTTCAATGTCTTCTGCGCTCTCCGGAGTGTCCATGCTGCCATTCAATTTGGTATTACTTGAGTGATCAAAAAACCTAATTGGTGACAAATTCCCAGCAGTAACCGACCAGTTTTAATAAAACAAAATCCAGCAACATTTGCAACCTCCCACCAAAGACCTGGCTCTTACTGGAGTATCTCTCCAACTACAGACATCACATTACCACCTAACAAACGTATACCGTCGCTGCATGCATTTGGCACGTGTGCATCAATTATCTCTGAGCGTGCAGGTGATAGCCATCCATCAGAAATTAGATTAAAAAGCAACTAATTCCCCATAACTCACCAAGACGTAACACTAGATGGAAGAAACAGGTGGACAAAATGAATCCAGCCTAGAAATAAAACCCCAGCAGGGGCTGAGGGCTCTGTGCCGTAGATCACAGTGCTCTGAAACAGGCAGCCTTCAACATACAGAGCTCAAATTTGAACAAGCTCCATCACCGCCAGCAGAAATGCATGGGGAGAAAGAAGGTCACTCCCTTGACACTTTGTTTAGGAACCTACACTGTTTATTACTATTCCTCAGCTTTTCCAGTTAACACTTTATTTTCTAGTTCTCCCCAGAAACAAGGTGGGTTTGAGGTTTTTTCCCAAATTACTAATCTGCCAATCTCACTAGTCATAATTATCGACTCCGTGAAACAGATGTTTGCATGAGGGAGGGAAAACACACAGAAAATTACATTGGAACAAGTGACATGTAAGAATTCATTAATTTCATAAATAAATATGAGAACACAATACTCTGCAGAATAGAGACCAGCAACCCAGAGCTGCCAGAGTTACTTAGGAACAAACTCCTTTAGCTGCAGCTTCAGAGCTATTAGGAACATGGCAGGCTTTCTTCTTCCTTTCAGAACTGCATGCACAACAGTCATGCAAGCTAGACTTGCTTGTTGATGTCAAGAGGTTATGCTGTTGATGCTTGGAGGCTTCATCTGAGCATTGAGCAATTTGCAAAGTGTTGAACAAAACCCCTAAGATTATCACAACTTGCATATGGAAATGCAACACCCAGGTGTGAAAGTTAACGCTTCTAACCTCGTGTCACAGAGCACAGGGACTGTGCAACCTCCCTCTGCACCCTGAATTCAATGATTTAGTGGCACTGAACAATTTACACTCTTTTCAATAACCATACATAAAAAAGGAAGCTACAAGCCAAAATAATCTGTAGAAAGGACAATCCTACTATTAAAAACAGAAAAAAGCATGAAGGACTAAAATTCTGCAATCTGCAACTAACTTACTCCAGGTTTTCCTGGGTTAACACTTGCCAGGATTACCACTTGGCAGCCTCCTGCTTGTCATCAGCTAAGCTGTCATCTCATAATCTGAATTTGAATGACAACAGAGCCAAAAAAAGCAGATCAACAAAGAAATACAAAGTTCAGAGGAACTGCTTTTTCTTCTCTGTGGTGTCCAAGCAGTTTGGACTGCCTTTCCCCCACAATTTATACCCAAGAAACATCAGGCAACTGCAGCCCTGCTCTCAGGGGTATGTCTTTACCTGCCCATCCTCTTCCAGGGAAGAGGGGCGGTGAAGTGGGTGGGGGGTGTTATAAAGAAGCCATGCAGAGGCAGCATGGCACAACCAAGTGGGAAAACATCAAACATTCCCTGACACCAACCTGCAGCATGGGTTCCACCTCGGTCCTTGAGTCAGCTATGTGAGAGCACTTATTTCATAGGGGTAAACTTGAGCTATTTTTACTGTGAACAGCCGGGGATCCCTTCTCACTATCTAATAAGATGTCCATAGACACAGCTCCAACAGCAGCAAACCCGCTCTGTCTCGTGTATTTTAAAACACACACTCAAGCTGTGCCTAATATATCTGCCTTAGTAAAAGACATTATTGAAGACAGTGGCAGCAAGCAAGAGGAATTTCTCGGAATAGAGGAGCAAGTTAACTATAGGTCAACGTACTACTGAAGATGCGTAAACCAGAGAAAGTTCCTTTTCCATAAAATCCTTAGAGGGAAAAAAAAAAAAGGAATGATTACAGTCCTCATTTATGGCCATCTAGGAATGGTTCCCAGTGAACAGAGGGCATCTGAGGTAAGTATGACCTGGCTGCTCCAGTCTGTGTCTGCACAGGACTGAATACTGTCAAAAGCTAAACAACTTGGTCTTTCTCTTAGCCTTCTCTTTGCTTGTTTTTCAAAATGCATTTCTATAATATTTTTTTTAACACTGAAGTATTCCTCATGCAGCTGAAGTGCAGTAAATCATGAATGGCATGACACCAGCATCATATCATGGTGACGCTGGGTTTGCGTGTATATTAATTCCTTAAAGGTTATTAACTTCTTCATAAATAATGAGATAACTCACTTCCCTAGGCACTGCAGCAGCAAAACCTGCTCTAAGGAGTCAGTCAAACCAACCGCCCAACAGAAGGTGGAGCAGAACCATCTTCTCCGTATTTGGGAGAGTCGTCTTAGAGCTCCTTCTCTTGTTCTTTTCTGTATGTTATGCTCACCTTCTTTTGTCTGTACAAAATTAAGAGATGAATCTGTCCTCCTTGTCCTCTTTCCAATATGAAATTTTATATTCGTTTCCACTCACACCCTAAAGCACAGGAGGAAGAAAAGGAAATTTTCCATCATGCTGCAGCTGAAACTTAAGCTTACGGGATACAGGAGCATCTACAGTAATCACCTCATCTTCATGAGGGAGAGTAAGCAAGGGACTAAAAGAGAATCAGATTCACCGGTCTCAGTCCTGGCATGTCAGACTGCGTCCAGGTTGCACTAGTTAGCCCAGATCAGAAAGCAGGTTACAGCAAAGCATTCTCCTGGGCTAATGCTTTGCCTGTCACACCACCAGTTACCGATGTCCACTGCCTTGATGTGGCATATTCCTGATACTCCTAGGACACCCGGAGTCCAAATGTGCTACACATCCTTACATGTTCTCATAATGCACAGCAGCAGGACCAGGCAAAACAGGATCCAGATGCCCATGTTTGCCTACCATGGCCACATGACACTGTCATGAGAGCAGACGACACACAGGAACCAGACTGGAGCAGAGGGGGGTGCGTTTGGGCCCATTACATGGGATGCCACGAGCAACCCACGTCCTCCTCCCAGTGTAAGCTCACAGCTGACAACCAACTGCACCTAAACAGCAAAGACACAACCAAGCTGGGCTCCAGCCAACATTTCAAGTGGAGCGTACAGATAGATGTCCCCACCAGGCTTTGACCAGCGAAGTACATCTCCTGGTTACGCAAATCCCGCCCTGGGTGTTTCACGGGAGCAGCAGCGATTCCAACGTGCTCAAGGCCCTCTGAGCCCGCAGCAGCTTTGCACCATGACCCAGTTACCAAATCTGGGCAGACAGCTTTCAAGGAAGCTTAGAAGGACCAGGTTGCTCCAGCATCTCAGCTTCCCTTACAAAAAGGCATTGTGGGCCGCAACTTAGGCGTGGTCACCAGAATTTACTACTCTATGCTGTGTGTCAAACGACACCACATCTGCTGGAATTGCATGGCAGCAAGTGCAGCTTATCACAAGGTTCAGAAAGGCTTCTCAGATACTAAGCTATAGAGAAAATGCCAACTAGAAAACAAAAATCTCTACAGCTACTTTCATTTTTTTTTCAATCCGTTAGCCTAATCTAGGTTTACAAAACCTTAACCTGAAATATTTGTGCTCTTATGCCTTTGCTGATCAATAGACAGGAGGTTAATACCGTTCAGGTGAGGGGCCAGAGTTACGACATCCAGCTGTCCAAGCTGGAACCACAACTACAGTTTGACAGGACAAACTAAGCTGCCTATTTCAAAACTGAGTGATGGCAGAAAAGTGACTTCTTCATGCCCCCTCTGCAGCCCAGACAAAATCCTCTTTATGTTCCTGAACAAGTCCTCTTACAGTTTATGGTCATATAATTTAAGAACTGTGCTGCTCAGAACTTCTGTACCAACCTGAGATGCATTCAATCAAATTCCATTTTAAAGTATTTATGACAAGTTTTGTTCTGTGCCCAAAGAAATAAAGCCAGTCATGAGCCTATTTAATTGTTAATGTAATCACTTACAGGACATTTTTATAAGACTGTAAGTGAATGCTGGAGCTAAAAGTGACTTGTGGACACTGGATCAATTCTTAAATTTGATTTACCACTGCTGTACACCAAAATCAGTTCTATAAACACCACACACAATACAAACCCTCCTATTTAAAAAAATCAAAGGTAATTCCACAGTGTCTTTAAATCTGTTAACTAGACAAATGTTGTGGCTGTCATCATGAAATTAACTACTACATAAAAGTAATTACTAGTCATGCAGTATGTCAAATTTATTTACCTGCAAACAAATATTCTTCAGCATTAAGTGTTAGTAACTCCCTTTTATAACAGTATTTTGAAATGTACATCCCTCCTGTGGTATAAATAAAACAAACAAGCGCAAATCGTGGATTTGCTTCTTATATGTTAAACGTGGTACAAAACCAAAGCAAAATAGTTAAATGCTTCCCCCAGTGGGGTTGGGGAGGGACACACTACCGATAAGGTACAAGCTGTATTAGCATTCGCAGCGTCTTGTCAGTAAAATACATAAAAAGCACCAGCACGTTTATATGCTTGATTATGTGTTTTACAAGCGAAACAGAAGCAAAAGTCCTACAAGTCTCTAAGAACATTTCGGCAATTGCAGAATTTCAACTGGGGGGGGGGGTCGGGAGAGGCATCTGCAGACAGCTCTGCAAAAAACAAAAAGAAAACAAAAACCAAACACCAAAAACAAACAAACAAACAAAAAGCCCCAAACAACAAACCAAAAAAAAAAAAATCAAGTCCACAAGCGCTGCACAGCCACCTACACACGCCAAATGCCCACGGAGAGAATCACACCCCCGTCGGCAAACACTCAGTGGTCCGCAAAGCGGAGCTGGGCTGAACAACGCGGCCGCAGAAGACAAGGGGAGAAAATGGGGGCGGGGGAGGTGGGAAAAGGCGGGGGGGGGCTCGGCTACTTCGCTCGTCGGCGTTTCAGAAATAACACAAATCATCCCCCCCCGGTCGCCCCCACCGCCGTTTCCCCGGGGGATGCTCGGGCAGGGGCCGGGGCGGGGGCAGGCCCGAGGGGAGCCCCCCGCCCCGCCGCCCTCTCCCCCACCGCATCCTGGGGGAGCCAACAGCTTCCTGTCCGCCCCGGGCCCGCCGGCAGGACGCGACCGCCCGCTCGGCCCGGGGGCCGCCCGCAGCCCGGCCCCCCGCGCCCCCCACCCCGCCCGGCCGTGCCCGGGGGGCGCCGGGGCAGCCCCCGGCCGGGGGAGGCGGAGGGAGGGCGGCCGCCCCCTCCCCGTGCCCTCCCGTCCCTCCCGGCCCCGCACAATGCGGCCGCGCCGAGCAGGCCCCGGCCCCGGCGCTTCCTTCCCCCAGCCCTTCCCTGCCGGGGAGCGGGTCACTTACATGGCTGGAGCCCCGGGAGGAGGCGGCGGCAGCAGGGGAAGGGAGCCGGGGAGGGAAGCAGGGGAAGGGGAGGGAAGGGGGGAGCGAGCCAGCGAGCTGAGCGGGGGAAGGGGGCGGCCGGCGAGGCGGGCGGGCTCTGCGGCGGGCGCCGAGCGAAGGCCTCACTGGGCTCCCGGCAGCCGCCGCCTCCTCCTCACCATCCCCGGGCGGCGGGGCGGCTCCTCCTCCCCCTCTCGCAGGCGCTCGGCCCGTGGGGTTCGCTCGCACGCCCGCTCCGGCTGCCGGCTCGCCTTCGCCGCCGCTCCGCCCTGCGAGGCCGCCCCTCGCCTCGCTCCGCCGCCGCCTCCCCCCGCGCCCCCGGCCGCGCTCTCGCCGCCCGGGCCGGGCTTGTCCCGCACGCGTGTCCGCGGTGCTCGCTCACATCCTCCGCGGAGCGGCCGCCGGGTCCCGCCGCCGCTTCCCGCCCGTGCCGAGGGGCCGCCCCGCTCCGCTCCGCTCCGCGCCGCTCCCCGCTCGGGGTCCGGGGCCTCGCCGCCCTCCGAGCTCCCTCAGCGCGGCGGGGCAGCGCCCGCCGGCCCGGCCCCCTCCGCCCACCCGCCGGCCCGGCCCCAGGCCCCGAGGGCGGCGTTTCCTGGCCCCGGGCCGTGTTCCCCCTTCCCCCGGCCCTGGGCCGGGGAGCTGGGGGTGGCTGAGCCCCGCGAGGGATGTGGCCTCCCCTGACTCGGCCTAAGGGCCGGGTGCCTGGAGCGTGGACAGTTTCATAGAATCACAGAATCAATTAGGCTGGAAAAGACCTCTGGGATCAGCAAGTCCAACCTTCGACCGAACACCACCATGTCAACCAGACCTGGCACCAAGTGCCAGGTCCAGGCTTTCTTTAAACACCTCCAGGGACAATGACTCCACCACTTCCCTGGGCAGCCCATTCCGATGTCTAATCACCCTTTTTGTGAAGAAATTCTTCCTAATGTCCAACCTAAACCTCCCTGGCACAGCTTAACACTATCCTTTCCTATCGCTGGTTGCCTGGGAAAAGGGACTGATCCCTCATCTGGCTACAACCCCCTTTCAGGGAGTTGTAGAGTGATAAGGTCACCCCTGAGCCTCCTTTTCTCCAGGATAAACACCCTCAGCTCTCTCAGCTGCTCCTCATAACCCTTGTGCTCCAGACCCTTCACAGGATTCATTGCCCTTCTCTGGAAAAACAGCAACCCCAAAAAACGGGCACCCGACCCCACCATAGGGAAGAAGACCTGTCAGCCCTGGCATTTTGAACTCTGGGAAGGGCCAAGCTCCTTTAAATCTCTTGGAGCGCTTCCAGCAAGCTCCCCCAAAAATATGGGGTGCCAGTCTGCTTTCTCTGCGCTCGGAGTTTTCCCTTGGTCCTGTAAAATACCGGCTGATTAAATAATGAGGTATCACAGTACCTTGGAGGATAGTTCTTTTCCACAGCAGATGGTCTGCAAGGCATTAAGGAATTGCCCGTGAAGGGGCCAGGGCAGTGAGTCTGGATGCTGCGCTTGAGGCCGTCCTGCTCTCATAGCAGGAATGGCTCAAAACATCACAAATTACTTCAACTATTGCTTACAGCATGTCATTATTTTTGGTAATGTTTTTGAGAGCCGTTCTGCTCTGAAAAACAATGTTGTGGAAACACCTATGACAGATTTACATTTCTCCACCCACCCACTATCAGAATTTGTCCTCTTTGGTCATTGAGGGATTTTGTTTATTCTGTAATTGACAGTGCCATAAACGTTAACTGGGCTGTAAGAACTGATTGGATTTCCCCAGAAACGTACAATCACCAGTGATAGCATTTCTGCCATCGGAAGCTGGCTGGAATTTAGGAAACAGCACATCTTCCCACAGCTTTGCACTGTTGGCAACATAGAAGTGCGTAACACGCACTTACAGCAGTAAAGATGAGGAATACAGCTCTGCCTTTACACTGGTATCAAACCCTTTGGATATAATAAGAGGCTTTTCTACGACATCATGTGAATGATTGTAAGCATTTAGTGAAATTCGCTTTCTTCTTTCGTTTTGATCAACTAGCTCTGACTAATCATATCTGTTATCAGGGTTCCTGAGCATCAAATGTATCGCTGGATTTTGGGTACACCAGTGTGCTAGAGGAGCCAACAATGAGACAGAGGAAAAAAGGCTTTACTCTTCTTCATGGGGGAGGCAGAGAGAGCAAGGCCTCCTTTCCCACCAGGGAACAGACCAGTTCCTCCTGGCAGAGCAGCTATACTAGTGCGGGATTTTCTGTGTGTCTCCTTTAGGTTTACTGGGGCATATTTCAGTGCAGTTTTTAAAATGTACCATTCAGGGAACTAAGCAGAGTAAGCAGACCCTGTGGCACTGGCCCAGTTACCTAGTTTAGGGTCAGATCTTCAGCTGCTGCAGTCAGTGGAAAGATTTCTGTTGGTGCCAGGGCAGAATGGAATGGCTGTGGGAACTCTCTAAGATGTAAAGGTAATGGAAAGGAAAAATCTGGGTTTGTGATCACATTTTGACCTGCCATGTATTATGTACAAAGTACGTAGTGTATATTAAAATGTAGGTAGTCATTGAAGATATATTTAAAATTAAATTAATCATTAGTGTGCAAAGCTTGCAGGCAGCTCAGAGGACATGTATCTTACTTAACAAAAACAAGGAGAAAATTCATTTATGAACTAATTTTGAGTCTTCAGGCCTCAGTTACACCTAGAAGTAAAAAGCACATGTAAGTACAGGAGTTCAGTGGCTGTAAGACACTTCTGTCCAGGCAGGGGGATCTCTGGTAATAGATCTGGTTGCAGGAGAGTTTTCTTGCCTTCCTGCCAAACCCTGTCCTGATTGATAAGCTCCCAGGCTGTGTGGTGAGCAAGGTCATTAGGACTTCCCCCTGCAAATGAAGCAGCGGTTTAAAAAATAAGATCATAGAGTAAACAGTTTTCTGTCCTGAAGAGAAGAAAATAAACCTCTGTTGTTTGCTAGAAAGGAAGTACAATTAAAAAAAAATCCAAATTTCAACACGAACTTATTGTTTAGATTTGCCGACTGTTGATTTACCATGATGAAAGACAGGCCCAAACTAGAAAGTTTGGATCCTGATCTGGATCTGACATTCCCCAAATCTGAGGGGGAAGTGTGATTCAGAGTCTGGAGTAAGGGCTTATCTCTCAAACACAGCAAAGTACTGTGGATAAAAATACCCAGGTAAAGTAGGAAGTGCCTGGTCTGCAACAACAAGAGTGACTTTGTATCAACAATGAACAAAAGCAGCTTTTTTTTTTCTTTGAGAACAATGAAATCACTCAAGAATTTTTATAAATACAAACAATGTGGGTTTTATCACTCAGTTATCATCAGTGGGATTATAGTCTATAAACCCTAATTTTCAGGGAAGTCCCTAGATTTCCCTGAACGCTTCCTCAGATTTCACATCTGTTAACTCTCGTTTATTAAGTGCTTCAGGATAAGGTGCATCACCGGTGCCTTGGTATTACATTACCTGAAAATACTGAATGTAGGAGTTAGTGGCAAAGAAAAGTTGATTGCCAGGTAGTGTATTGATACCATGCCAGAAGAGCAGGCAGTCCTGTTCCCATCCTTTTTGAGCATATATATAGGTAGCATATAGTTCAGTGTTACTTTTAAAAATTATTTTAAAATGTTTAAACTATGAAGCTTTGGATAAAATTGGTTTTTATCCAGTCAGGCATAAGAAGAAAGACTAGCATGGTAAGATGAAATGGAATTACTGAGTTAACCCCCAGTAGAACAAGCTCTGTTCCATGATTTCAAGTAATAACAGCACCTTTGTGGGCCAACAGAGAATTTGTTCCTCACTTTTTAAAAGGTAGGCTGTACTCAGAGGTACTCAAAGGAAGAAACTGTATGACTTCCTATTGGAATTACTGAGCTAGTATCTCAGTCTAGGCACTAACAGCTTTTAGACAAACAACTCAGATTTGGTCTGAAACAAAAGTCTAGCTCAATAAAAATACAAATTAGAAGTGCTTTTCACAGCACCAAATATAATAAACATAGCTGTGCTTCTAAAACTGAGCAAATCCAATGTTTGAAGGTGTATTTCTCAGTAGCAAAACAATAGCAAGCTCTCTGGAAAAAATAATTAATATATAGTCATGCTGAAACATTGTGGGTTTGCTTTTTAGAAATTCCTCTTGAGAATAAATAGATGTACGAGTTTGCTTGTCCTTCTCTGATGAATTTCCTACAAGGCTAAGTGTCAGCTAAACTGGTAATGGGAAGAGCAGAACTCAATGGGGCCTGTTTGCTGCTCTTCCTGATGGCTTGCTAAAAATCCCTGGGAGAAGTCAGACAGAAGACCTAGCTTTGGTTTCCAGCTTCTGTTCCAAGGTGCCAAAGCTGGAGAGCCCTGGGATGGCAGGGTGTCAGTGCCGTTGACAAGCTCCAAAGTGAGAGCAGTAGAGTCTTCTTCACCAGGAATAATGACAGCCATGACAAGGGGCAGCAAACATGCTGTGGGCAGTTTGGTATATAAACAGGAACTGGATTGGTTTGCATAGAAAATGGGCTAGTTATATATAAAACAAACAAAAATAGCAAATATATCGGTTCTGTGCCATACACCACTGCAGTTGCTTTTGTTGTTACAGTGATAACCACAAGTCCCAGCCTGGACCAGGCACCATTAGGCACTGTAGACACACATCAGAAGACCTGGGCTTTGATCTGAAGGGACTGAAGTCTGCTGCAAACTGCTGCTTTTCCCCTCTCCTTAAAAAGTAGCATGTCATGAGTTCTTAGGTCTGGGAAGATACCTGAAAATGCTGAAATTCCAATGATCTGTGTGAGGGAATATCACAATCTTAACTACAGTCAGATAGGCAAATCCTTTGAGACTGAAACACTGGCATTATAGACACATATTAAAAGAAAAATAAAAACTTTCACATTCCTGTTGCATTCCCAACCCTCACACACCTAATGCTAACTATCTTCTTTACCTAAAATTACACAGTTAAGCGTGGTGTGGGCATAATAACTTGGGTTTTGTTTCATGGGTTGATTATCCCTGCAGATCCCCACGTGCAAGGAGCAGCAGCCGTGCTGCTGGATGAGGACACAGGCACAGCAATGGGTTCTTGGAGCACTGGTTCTGGCTGCGTTGAGCTCCAGGTGACAGCCAGCACAGAGCAGCTCAAGTTTTCCTCATGAGATTTGCAGTTTCCTGGAGATCAAGAGTTGGAATCGAATTTTTAAGGTTTTAAGCATTATGGTGACAGGGGCTTCCCATATCTTTTAAGATATGTATATGTATATATGTAGGATATTTATCCAGTGGACTGGCAAGTGTTTTTATTATTTGTATAGTAACACTAGAAGAGAAGGGTTTGCTTTTAATTTCTTCAGTGTGTTTTTAATGGCATCTGCATACACGTGACAATCTGCTACGCTTTGAGTCACCTGCTCAAAATTGTATAGTTTGGAAACTTTGAAGGGCAGAAGTGACCATTTCAGCATCATTCTGGTCTGACCCCCTGGCTACTGCAGCCACAAAATTGTGCTTACTGATGTCTTCATTTGTATTCAGATCCTGCTTTATTTATAATACAAGAAGCAGTCCTATGAAAGGAGAGCCCTGCTAATAATTTATATATTATATAAATATTTATTTATATATTTTTAAATATAAAATTTTTTTCAGCTATTTGAACATTTCTCTCCTGTAGTTCTTTGATTTCTAATCAGGTTTAAGCTTATGCTATCACTTGCCCTCAGTGAAATCACTGAGTTCTCTGCCTGACTTGTTGTCACAAAACATTTGAGTACTTTTACTATCTTTTGGCTACATCTACACTTGTTTTGTTAGCTGTGCCTGCAGATAGGCTGGTGGCTGCTGCGCTCTGTGGCCAGAGTGAGTTATGTCCATCCTGCTCTGAGGGGCTGGGCTTGTCTCCAAGCCTAAACCCTCTTCCTCTGCCCTCAGCAGTGAGCAATTGTGGCCTTGGAGGAGTGATTTTCTGGAGTGATCCAGTGGATGCTGAAGACCTCATCTCCACATCAGAGGTGTTTCAGTGAAGTGGGGGTGTTTCAGGCTAACTGTAATGGGGTCCCATGGACTATATGCCCAGTGGTGGCCAAAGTTCATGTGGACTGCTCTGGAGGATCTCACTGCTTTAGGTTCACTGGAAGGGAGCTCAGTTCATGCACTCCCAGCCTGATCTGTGATACAAACCAAACCACAGTAAATGGGTACAGTCTGGAGATTTGCCTCAACAGCACAGTCCTGATTCAAGCATGCTAATGTAGACTCAGGAATTGGGAACATTTGCTGCCACATCAGCTGATGGTATCCAGAAGTTAAGAAGATATTTGGGAGAATATTAGGAATTGAGGATATTAGGAATAATAGTCAGAGACACATCGGCTGCAAAATTCAGGCTCAGAAACCCTGCATGTGTCCTAATATAACAAATACCTTCTTGGTTGCCCACCCCATCCCTCACCATACTTGGCACATAACATCAGTTTTCTTTGACCTCGAGTCGTCAAACATTGCCTGTCTGATGAACTTCCCATCCCAGCCTTGACCAGAATGGCTCACGCATTAAGCTGGGTCCACCAAGAGTCTGTATAAACCAGGACACAACCATCCCTTTGGGTCTGTGTGGGACAGGACCTGCCTCTCGGCATGTCCATGTCCAGTGCTGAGCACAGTCTCTGCAGGAGCTTCTTGGTGCTCATCTAAAATACACACTAAATTTTCAAATAACAAAGGCAACTGTGAGAGAAATCAACCAGTTGACTGGCCTTGTGGCCTTCGCTGGCCTCAGCCTTGTCATCTGCATTCGGCTGGAGAAGTGGCTGCTCCTCAGCCAGTTATTGGTTGCCAGCCCAGAGGGAATCAAGCCCACTGCCGCATCCAGCCTGGCTCTCACACAGCGTTCCCGCTGCAGCCCCTGAGCCTACCAGGACAGGCTGGCAGCCGGAGAGAATGATGTCACCGAATGGGCAGGGCTTCTTTGCCGCCGATAACATCTCAGCAGATGTCCTCCAAACATGCTCACGGTTCCCCCATTATAGCATCTTTATTACCCATTTACCTTTCACAGTCTCACTTTTTAAGTCAGCAAAGAGGTTACTCTTTGCTAAAGACCATGTTAAAAAAAATGGAAAAGAGCTTTGCTGCAGTTGTTTTAAGTGGTTTTTGATTTATGCTTGGGCAGGAAAACCTTGCATTTCAGTAAAACATCATTACTGAGATACTTCAAAGCATATAGGTACCAGAGTATCACTGAATTTCTGTTTGTGATTTACCCTTTTCCAAAATAATACAAGGGATCAATTAAGTTGCTAACTGTGCACCTTACACGGGCACCCCCATGATCCTGTTAACTGTAATCTGTTCCCCAGGTTTTACTCCCACCTACTGGGTCTCATCCCTATTTAGAAAATCAGATCTACCCCAGGGTATCCTTCTGGACGTGTAGAGTTCCACTGAAATCAGCAGGGATCTGTTTAAGGACATGCCTGCAGAGAGTATCTGTTATTCTATATTTACACAGTACGCAGCATAATAGGACATGAAACCTGATTAAAGCCTCCAAACACTACTGCCATGGAAATCAGTCTTGTTATTGACTGATGACTCAACATGTCTGGATTTAGATGGAAGAGGGCTACTTTCAATTCCCAATTCTTTTATAGACTCTCTGCGTAACCTAGCCAAGTCATTGAATCTCCATACCTCAGACACACCTGTATTTAATGCAGAGAAAGTCAATCATTGATTAATTCCCTTCTCCCAGCCCATTCTGCAGTTTTTCATTATAAGTTCCTTAGGGCAGACATTGCCTCTTGTGACGTGCGAGGACACCGTGCAGCACCAGGGAGCTCTGACAAGCCTATAAATGATAAAATAACAATCATGTTCAGTAGCACAGAAGCAGCTGTGATTGTCCTAATATTTGTCCTAGTAGAGTCATTTTTAAATTGAAAGCACACCTGGGATAATTCAGTTCCAGAAGATGCTCAGCCTGATCCTGGGATGATGACAACCTCTGAGAAACCTGAGCTACAGCATTGCCTTGAAAAAGATAAGAAAAGGTAAAATGATGAGGGTAATAGAGTTTTGTGGGGTTTTTTTGAAAAATGTAAAGCAGTACAGATCGAGTCAAACCTTGAATAAAATACCAGCAGCCACACAGTTTTCCCTCTTCATGGGAACAGATGTGGAAAGCTATTATTATAATTTGCAAATAATGTTACCCCCTTATGTGTGTCATTGGAGCTTTTTTATTACATGGATTCAGCCAGACAGTTTCTCACATAACACTGTTATTCTGTTTTCATTTTGGATATAGTTATCAGGTAATGGTTTCCCAGACACAGGTTCTATTATTAAATAGCCATCAGTTACACAGGTATTTAGCTCTCAGAAAATCAGTGTTCTGAAATTGTGAAGATATTTCCTAGGATAGAATATTTGCCGAAAGTTAAGCCCGGGAGCAAGCACAGATCCCTGCAGGTAAGCCACACAACTTGCATAGACAACCATTATTAATACAAATCACTTCAATTAAAATTGACACGTGAGCTAATTAATAGGATGTTGATTGATAAACAAGACTGCGCTCGTTTTATCCAGGCATTTGTTAATTACCTGCCCGATGTTGCAGCTGACCGGCGAGGACACGCTCCCGCTCTAAGGAACGTCGTGGGGTTTGTGTGCATTCCAGTTTAGCAGGGATTGGCTGTACCTAGAAAATAGCAGTATTTTTTTAGCCGTGGGATATAAAGTTTTGTGTCTACCTGCATCACAGATGGGATACAGTGTGCATCAGTTGATGCACAATAAGGTAAATAATATCTACCATGTGATGCTACAGTAAATTTTCACATTGTTTGCTGACTGTATGTATATTTTTTTTCTTCTCTCGTCTATTTCCCCCCCTCATCTGACAGCACTGGCAGCCTCCACAGTGCTCTGTAGCAGCGAGCACACTGCGACACTGTTGCAGGGGTTCCCTACAGCAGAGCCTTCCCAGTGCCATTGATCAAGCCACAAGCACTAGTTAAGTAATGCAAGGTTGTTCTAATTCCCTGACTCATCTCCTGTTCCCCCTGGAAATCCTAAACGTGGTGCTGGAAACCGAACTGCAGTCCTCTGCAGCAGGATGAAGTAACTTTGATTGCTGAGTCACCACGTTGACCCACACAGCTCAAATTTATAGTTAGCAATAGTCAAGAATGCTCATTGTAATCTTATCACGGTCGAGGTGCTAACTGCACATTCCCTGGAAATGCATCCAGCCTGGCTTTCAGCTCAGAGCTCAGACTCCCCAAATCACTATTTGCGTAATGTTTACAAAAACACATCTCATTTTAAGTAGCCTTGAATTATTATATTCCTGGGGTCCTTTTTTTTATGCCTGTGTCATCTTGGAGCTAATCAGCATTCTGCTCTTGCATTTGCAACTGCTGAGAAAGTCAGATCTTAAAAAGCCATAACTCCTTGACAATTTCTGCCCGTTGATAGCTTGTACAAGCTGTTTGGGTGTAGTAAGTAACGTGGAGGAAAACTGAAGATCAAATTATTCTCACGTATGAATTAAATCATTGCTTTGTAGCCGCTGACACATCTCCTCGCTCTGTGTGATGAAATTCTCCTCATTATGTACTGCATGCTTTTACAAACGCTGCTGTCCTTCCGAGAATGATATATGTTTCTCCGTTCAAAATCTGTGTTTTGCCACAGTGGCATCACTGTGGAACACTTCTGATAATGTTGGCTGTGGGTCCCACCCTTTTAGATGCAAACCTTTTTTCTCGTCCACGACGTGACGTGGAATGCATTTGATGTGTGCCTGACTGCAGAGATAAATGGAAGAGCAGAAACATTTGTATGCTACAGTTTGTTTCTAAAACTGATCTTGACCAGTCAGCATAAAATGCATCATGTCAATGTGATTGCCATGATGCTCTTTCATTAGGAGAAATGATTCCTCCACAGGGCAAATGGGAGTCGAGTGGGGATGCTTCTGCTGCCCTTTTCAAACTGGCTAATAGAGAAAAGTCTGCTTGCAATTCAAAGCAAATTATGAAAACAGATCAATGTAAATAAAGATGAAGGAAGTGGGGACTCACATCAGAGAAGATACAAATTAAAAGGCATGTGACTAGTTTAAAATACGAATGAGCTTCTGTTAAAAGACCTCTCTTTAGTGACCTTCTTTCCTGCCATGTGACCAAATTCTTCAATCATGCACTGCAAAGGAATGTTAAAATTGTCTTTATTTTCATTTCAGATCTGGCCACATTAGTCTATACTTGCTGTATTCATTTATTACCCAAATAATCTCACTTTCTGCTGAAGTCAAAGGGAATTTTTCTTGTAACTCCTCTCCTGGCTCTGCTCTGGGCTTTAGTAATGGTGCCTGCAACCTTTTAGGATCCCAAGGGCCTGGGGTCAGCCAGATCCATGCCATTATCAGGCCCATCTGAGAAGGGTGCAAGTAATTTTAAAGCCAGCAAGTGCCTACGGAAGGAAGCTGATTTCTGTGCAAGGCCCTGGCCTAAAGGGCAAACTCCTCTGAAAACAGCCAGTCCTGCTGTGAGCAGAGGGCCCTTCTCTTTGGATTTCATATTTAACCAAGACAAATGTCCTAAAAGCAGGCCTGAAGAGGTAGCAAGGTGGGTATTTGCATCTATGCAGCGTCTTTAGTTTATCAAAATCCCTGCTGAATCACAGACCCAGACCTGGAGGCAGCAGTCACTCGGTTGCACTCAGTGCCAAATGCAGCAACATGGGAACTCCTTCTTCTCCGCTCCCCTGATTTAGACTTCCAAGGATCACAGAAGAATTTCTGACGTGCTCCAACATTGAACAAAGCAATCTCTGATCTTAAGTGAAAAAAAAAAAAAAGAAAAAAAAAAGAAGGGTTCAGTTTAATACAGGCAACTGGCAAAGATTCAAACTGCATCTTATTTTAGCCAGAGCTGTTCACCAATCCTGAGGAGAGATGTGAATTTTCAGCTCCAGTCAGATGCCTAATTATTCGTTCCTCCTTATCTTGCTTTTAAGATCTTGCCAAGGCTGCACCCATCCCTATATCTCTAGGCATTTGAATACCACTCAAGAAGCATCTGAACTCTTTGACGTTCGTTCGGCCTGTTCTCCAGTCACCACGTAACCTCTCAGGAACCCCTGCAGATGACGGTGTGCTGACAAAGAGCACCTCATGCTGGAATGATACTGCCTCTTACCTGCAGAGGTACCACTCCATCCACCGTACCTGAAGGGATCTCTGGGACTGCCAGCCTGCTCTCACTAGACAGGACTGTGCCCTTTTCTGTGGGAGGTTTAAGCAGAGCTACTATGCGACAAATAATAGCATCTATTTTTGCTCTTTGCAGGACCTGAGATTGAATCCACAATCTGTTATTGACTACACAGCAGGGGCTTCCTCAAATTGCTGAGTCTAAATGAAAGCGAATGGTAAAGAGGGTAAAACATGCAGGTTGTGCAGCACAAAATTAGACTTTTCAAAAACTCGAGTTTTGTTTTCCTCTCCACCCAACTTCCTCATCTTCCATTCCCTCCCTCCCCACCCATGTTTTCTGCAAAGATCCCTTTCAGAGACACACTGTACTCTTGTTTTCTTCAGAGCTTGATTTTAGTCTCACTCAAGAGTGTGTCAGTCCTGAAGAAGGATGTGAGAGGATCACACCTGAGCCCCAGAGGAAGGACACTGTTTTCTGGCAGGGCATCAATTATAAAGTCAGAAGAGATTTTTTTTTTAATGTGTCACTTACAATTAAAGGAGTGACCTGAGTGATGGATAACTCTTGTGCAGGCTTTCCACAGGGGACAGGTTCACCCAGGTAAGGGTTAGCCCCACAAGGTGAGACTGATGGCATTTTATATGGCCTGGAAGAAGTGCTGTACACGCCACAGGATTAGTTTCTTAATGTATCATGTAAGAGGATGCTATGGTTTCCTACATCATCTTCCACTTTTAGATCTGCTTGTACTGTATCACTTATAAAAGTGATTATTTTTTATTACCTTTGGCTTCAAAAATGGCCACCTGCCACTCTGGAGTACAGGACATGCTGAGAAAGAAATTTATTTCAGTTCCCTCTCTTTTTTCAGCGGCTTTGCATTTGAGCTTCAGGTTTGGGCAAGGAAAGTTTAAATGAAATTCAGGTTGGCTAATGCAGAACAAGAGTGTCTTTTTTAACCTTACAGACCTTTCTAAAACACATCATTTCCTGTCATCCCTGGAGAGTGTGTGACACCAGAGCCGCTCTCTGCTCTGAAGAGCCTGGCTGCGTTTCTCTTATGCTTTAGACAGAGCAGGCATCAGTGACATTGATACATAATTTAGTCACCACCTTCAGGGTACGTTAAATTAGCAAATTCCCCAATTTGCTAGGAATTCACATAGATGAATTGATGATTAAATAGCTGATTGAACTGAAGAACCCAAATGGAACAGTTTGTTGCTAATTTAAATGCTCTCTATGTCTAGACCACTCTCCTTGTTACATTCTAATTGACCTAATTATTTCCAAAACCACTCTTTTAGTCATTTCTTTTGCATTTAGATCATTCTATACGGGGGCTGGATGTGGGAGGAGGGCTGTTCTGGTGTATTCCAACAGCAGAAAGTATTTTAAGCAGTTACTTTGGATAACAGCAGCAGTGACTGGTTACGAAGCTGGAGAACTTCATGCAGACGTGGGGAGAAGATTGCGGGCTCCCTGTTTGAACTCTGCCACTGCACAGCCACATCCACTTTTACGATGCCTTAAGAATGACCACATCTCTGAAGAGGTCTTCTCAGCAGAATTTCAGTATTAGTGCTTAGAGATTTGATCAAGTTACTGCCACCTGACAAGCCAGTGCTTGCCAGCCCAGCTGAGCGGGGTGACTGCTCTCACCGTGCGCATGCTTCGCCTCCTGTAAAGCCACTGCTTGTGGTGGGGAAAGCAAAGCCGAGAGAGCACACAGTTGCTGTAGGGAGCTGTTGTTATTGCTTGTAGGAGCAAGTACCCGCAGAGTTACCACATCTCACCTGACATGAGGTAGCTTGTTCACTCAGATCGTGCATCTGAGCCCCGCAGAGACCTGGGCTTCCCTCACATAATAGGAAATATTATCTTTAATTTATAGTAGTGAGGACATCAGCTGTTGGATGAAGGAAAAGTAAGTGCTGTAACACATTTCTGGTCCTCTAGAACCTCTATCTTTAATGTCAGAAAAAAAAGCCAGACTGCCTATAGATACTCTGCATGGAGAATCCACCATGGTCACTGGGAAGCTGTTGCAGTGGTTCACCATTTGCCCTTAAAACATACTTTACACAGTCAGGCTGCACTGAAAGCCTTTCACCTTCCAGCTCCTGATCCTGTTTTACCTTTGATTGTTAGATGTTCACCAAAAGTTACATACAATCATCATTGGAGCCAGAATGGCTGTAATTACATTTAACTCTTCTAGACTGCACTGGCAGATATCAACATCTGTGACCAAAGCAGCCTCTTGCATCCCTCATTTAAGGACAGAAACTGAAGTGAGAGAAAGACCCTATCCCAGGTCTTACCGAAAATCAGTGATGGTGCAAGTAGGGAATTAGGATGGCCTGGTTAAGGGATTGTCCCATTAGGCAGGAACATTTTAACCAAAGCTCACACTATCTTTAGCCTGTCCTTCACTGACCTCAGCTGAATCACCCCTGGCTCATGTCTGGTGGCTGAGAGAAGAGAATGAGGCTTCAGATGCACAGAAAGGCATTTTGTTATCCCTGGTGGCTGCTTTCATTTTTCTCAGCTTTCTGTAGCTGGAGACATGTCAGTCAGATGTTGTGCCAGATGTTTCCCCAAAGTGTCACATAAATGAAATAGCTGGAGCAAGGTAAGAACACACCTGACTGCCAACTGTCTGCCAGTGCCTGCTGACTGTGTTTGGCAAACTATGGCTCTGCTCTTCTTCCAGTCAGCCTCAGACCAGCCCATCCAAGGGACCTGGAGCAGGTGGTGAGGGCCACAACAACTGGGAGAAAACAAATACAGTAGCCACCCTGGTCTAGGCTGCACCTTTCCCTCACTCCCTGTTCAGTTCAGGACCCATTGGCAAGGGCTGGTTGGTGTAGATTCATTTAGTGGCAATGCTGAAGGCCTGGAGAGAAGGGCAGTTGCACCACCACGGACAAGAAATAGCATAAAGCTTGATGGTATGGATGATCCTGCTCCAAAAATCCTTTTAACACTCCTCCAGTAAAGTTTCTTTTCCAAATCCAGAGTGCCAAGCGGGTGTTTCCTGGATCTGGGGCTTTATAGGAGGTTTTCAGCTTACAAAGCACTGGATGTTTTCTGTCGCGTCAGGCCATGAGAAATTTCTGTCGTGTACTCATTTCTCAAATTAAGTGCATAAAAAGATGGTGCAGGCAGCCAAGTCTCACACAGTTCCGGCCGTGTACTGCCAATTCTTTATACGCTGCCACTGACCGATGCAACTGGCAGCCAAAAGTGGCTGCTAAATCCAGCAGCCTCCTCCGGAGGTGGTGCATGATGTGCAGATGCAGAACGTCCCTCCTCCCTGTGTACCACTGGCCAGAGACTTCCCAGCCTGGCCCCCCAAATTCCTGATCCTGATCCCCCCGTGCTACACCAATAGCGGTGAAACAGGTCTTTCCATTTCCTCAAGACAGTCTCTCCCTTCCCACCCTTGGTTCCCCCAGTTCTTGTGGATTCCTTCCAAAAAATAAACCCTTTTTCAGGGAATTCAGTGATAAAAATCGGGGTTAACAGCAGCTCTGTCCTTCTAGCTCTTTGTGCATTATTATTCACTGCACCTTTGGATGTATCTTAGGAAGAATATGTAGGATATTGTTCCAGGTGATGGTTGATTTCTAAATAACATTTAGGAAATCAACCATCACCTGGAACAATATCCTACATAAACCCTCCAATTGCATCAGTGATCTCTGCCCATCCTCTTTTGGAGGTTCTTCAGGGAGCTCTTTGGTCTTTTCCAGGTTTTCTATGTCAGTCCTGTGCTTACTTGCTATGACCAAATTGCACATAAATTCTTGAAGTGTTTGCAGATAACTTTTTCTCTTTTTCTTTTTAGTTTTCACTTATAGCATGAGTTTTCACTTAGGATTTTCCCAAAACCTCAGAACTAAAATTCTTTTTATGTGTGCACAGTACTTTGCTCTGAACAATATCTCTGCATGCAATTAAATACCCCTGATTCTGTACATTTTATAAATAAAACCTCTAGACTTATATTTAGATTACAATGATCTCTTGGGCATGAACTGTCTTTCCAGTCTCTATTTACGAAGCACACAACACAACAGTAACAATAAAGCAATGTCATCTGGTTGCATTCAGACAGTAAAGATCTATCAACAGCTATATCTGGATATCCTCTTTTCATCAGCGGCATGAAAAGAAAAATTTCCTTGAAATTTCTTACTTGAAAAAAAAAAATTAGACTTCTAACAAAGAGAAGTATTACTGGGAAATTTCACTTTTATTTGTTTTCTTGTTTTCATTGGGAAACTGGGCACTTTAAATATCTTGCAAAAAGTTCAGTTCAAACAAAACACAGGGATTTGGCATGCTGAGGTAAAAAAGCCTACTTTTTGGTTTCAGCCCAGAACTACCAACAACAGAGGATGTTTTTTAACTAAAAATCAAAATTTCCTCTAGCTATTCTTTTGTTTTTCAGTAAAAACTGCAGAACAACATTTTCTTGCCAACTCTAGCACAAATAACCTCTCTTCTGGTTTTGACAACTTCCTTGGGATTATGTTGCTCTATTTCAAGCTCTTCCTTGTTTTCTTTCCTCTACCTTAATGCCAGCGTTGGCACCGAAGCTTCCCTTAATGATGACATATGTTCCTCACTCATTCAGAATATGATCTAACTCTTTATATAGAGCATCTGTTTATTTATCTGTGGGACATGTGGCTAGAACATAAACTTGAACGAGCTGTGGGAAAGGCCAATTTTAAATATGAAAATAGACTAACACTGGTGTACTTACAGACACTCGCAGCTCCCTAATTTGATTACTAGTCACAGAAAATGCTTAGACATTCTCATGACAATTAGTATAAACATTGTTCTTTCCATTGGAAAAAAATATTATCATAGCTGGACAAATAAACTGACCCAACTTGAAAATGAATGTCATTTCATTGCCTTTGAAGGCATAATTCAGTGGTGGTGCTTAATATTCTCAGCTGTCATCAACCATGCAGTAATTAGTTTCTGTTCTAATGAATATTTATTTATATGAACAAGGTATAAGCATTGCAAATATCATATGTATTTGACCACAGTTTATGATGATGATATTGTATGATTGCATGTATGTATTCGTTATTATTACATGAATATTTCATAGATCTGTGTGAAATGTAATTACACCCCAGTGTGTTTGCTTAATGTCAATGTCAACAGTTTGATCGAGATTAGCATAAGAACAAGTCATTTTCTCAATACAGATCCAAGTTTCTCATCTCTGGTGTAGGGAGCAAGATTTTGGGTATTGTAAATAACGGTGAGGTGCTCGTGGTACTTTTCCACACCTTGAATTGCCTGGTAGAAAACTCATCCTCAACTCAAGTGCAAACATAGGAGAGGGGGGAAAATCGTGTTTCATTTCCTTGAGTGTTTAACCCTAAAATAATCAAAGATACAGAGCATTTAGTTACTGAGTGTGTTGTAAAGATCTGTGGTCCATTTAAAGCCATTTATCCATCATTCTTGCTAGTTTCAGGAAGAGTCCCAAATACAAACAATCTTTGTTTCCTGTTGTATCCTGCCGTCAGTAAGAATAAGATATTGTTTCATCGCATGCTAATACCTAAACTCTGTATTACATCAGTTGTTCAAAAATTTCCCACTTGCCTGAAATGTTGGAAGTTCTCTGTAATCACAAATATCCCCTAAAAATGAAAGATCAGAGAGAAAATAAAGCACTGCTTTCTATTTTTGTCAGTGTTTACTTTGTTCCGTTGTTCGCATGTCATGCACGAAGCCATTTCAGTTTCCTCTGTCGAGACAGTTTCTCTTGCAGTTTCAATGTCTTTCTCACAGAGCACGACAGGAGAGAAAACATGTTTTAAAAATAGGAAAATGTGATTGTGAAACCACAAACTTGTGTTTTGTACAGAGAAGAGGTGAAGATGGTCAGAGAGCTACTGCACAGAAACCCCTTTAATCTAAGTCTTGAATTGACAAAGCCTTACTAAAGATGAAACTCCTCACTTTTATACTCATACCAGCCTTAGTATCAGAACCTGTGTACATTTGCGCGTAGGAGATGGTTTCTCAATATTATTCAACTACATAATTTCCCTTTTTTCTTTTGATTCCCCATTTTCAGCACCTTTCATTTGCAAGTACTGCTGCCCCAAATTGTTGATCCTTTCTGAAATACTTCTGCTGAGATCCTAAATTATGGAGATTTCGCTTGACTGATCCATCAGCACTGAAATGTCTCAGCAGCTCTGGGGGACTTGTCTCAGGTCCATTGGTGGCTTGGTCTGTTTCGACGTTGCTCAGTGTTTGAAGGGGTTTTGTAATGTCGATGGGATGGAAGGGAGTGCAAGGTGGGAAAAACCCTTTCCATGGACAGGCTCACAGACAACTTGTTTTTCTGATCCTCTGAATTGTGAAGCGTGTGCTGACATTTTCTACAAGTTGCTCTTGACAATCTCTGTATGATGTATATGAGTTTGCTTAGAACTTGACATTTCCTTGCCTTCCCTGTGTATAAGGCAGAACCTCATGTGTCTACAAGGGGCATATTCTCACCACCAAAATCTGCAAGTGCTGCTCCCAGTCCCATTCCCCTGTGTATTATGGACCCAGACAACACGTAGATTTCATGAGAAGTGGGTTGCAGAGGTATAGAAAGGGCATCTGAGGTTTGGGGTGCTGAGAAACCTGTGGTGGGAGTCATCTGATGGTCAGAAACCTCTTTTGAGGCTGTAAGTGGTGTGCCCTCTTAGAACTGATGTATTTTTGTTGCTTTTAGGAAATGATTTTGTATGGAAAAGTTCTGAAAAGGGAGGCAGGATTTACGGTTTATGATATTGAGATTGTTCCCAGGTATTTAGACCGAAACCACCAGCCAAGGTGACAGTGTGCACAGTTTGTCACAAGATAATGTGCTCAGAGCCTGACACAGGCTTCGTAACACATTGAGTTATGGTAAGAGAGTGCCCAGACCCAGTGTCTCTGATATTTCTCTGTAAAAGGCCACCAGGTACCAAAGCCTTGAAGAAGGCTTGGCAGAGGGGTGACAAGAGCCACAGGTTTTCCAGGTACTGCTGACTTTGGGATTGTGTAGCACTCCATGTTTCATCTCACGTGGGCTGTTTTTCTTGGTGTACCAGGCTGATTTCAGCACTTTGCTACCTTGACTCAATCAGCCATTCCCACAACTGCTGCATAGCCAGCACCATTGTAATTTCAGCTGCTAAGCCTTGGCTCTTCTTGGTTTTAATCTTCCTATCCATTTTCCTGTTAAATCACAAAGGTCCATCCGCATGAAGAACAGTCCTTTTATCCTTGTGCTGCTGCTTGTTCTGCAGCTGAATCTTCCCCTGGTGCTTCCCTGGTGCTTTGCATCTAAGGCACAACACGGAGACATGCAATGCAACGTGCTCCCTCCTTATTAATATAGATTGATGTTGAAAGGAGTGTTGGATGTAAGATTTTAATCAACAAACTGCAGCAAGTTTATGAGCATTATATATCTCTCTTAATTTGGCCAGCGATGAAAATACGGTTGGCAGGAGGAAAAAAGAAAACTTCTCTCTCACCAATCTACTTTCCAACATGAAAAAAAAAAAAAAAGATTTTGAATAAAGTGGCAATATGGATGCATTTGGAACTGCGAAATGTGATTCTTAATTGCTCGTGATTGTCTCTCCAACAACTGGTAGGTTAACCACGGCAGGCTGACAGCCTGCACTAACTGACAATCAATATTGTTGAAACGCAGAACCTTTGCCTGGAAGACACAAAAACATTTCATTTTCAAACACTACAGGACATCTGCTTCTGGAGAGAAAAAGTTGCTTCTTCTCGGCAATATGCACTGACTTGTAACTTATTTTTTCTCCTTGCTCTGAGGAAACAAAAGTCTTCTTTATACCATATCCTTTCCACTAATCTGGCAGCTATCCAGTGTGGGTTTAAACAGATGTTCTGGAAAAAAATATGGCATATACAAATGAGATGGAATCCAGCAACTCAGTCATGGATTATTACAGATATAAAATGCAAAGGGCTGAATTCTTCCCAGATTCACATTCTGTATGATATTTGGCACTAGATGTAAGAACAGCACACAAACAAATCATTAATACCCTCATTATAATAATTATTATATATTTAGCACAAAGACCCCAGGCTGGCTCAAACCCTTCATGTTAAATACTGTACAGATGCATGTTCAGGCTGAGGAGTTTATTCAAAGGGCTGCTTGCACCAAAGACTTAGATATGTAAGTAACTTTCCTTGTGCATGTTTACAGGATTAAGCACCACATGTGATTATATTATTGGCAACAACGGGCATTTCTTACTTTCCATGCTGCAGCCTTTGAATAAATCACACAATAACGAACAATTTGATGTTAAAGGGAAAGAATTTGAGTCTTGCCGTGTCTAAGGCTACTAAACCTTAGGGCTGCCACAGGGTTAGAGATTTAGTGGTAGAAATTGTATGGACACACTCTTCATAAATATATATTACACACAATGCAATGAAACTGATAAATTTATCTTTTTAAATGCTGAAGTGTATCATACAGTCTCCTAATGTGAAGGGCAACCAGCTAAGCCCTGAGTTCTGGTAACACTCCTGGGAGGACCTGTAAAAGCAGCTGGGAAGGAGACCTTGAACCATGGGGTGGGAATGAGGGATGCTGGCAACTTTGGGAAAGGCACAGACAAATTGCTTTCAGCTTTTACTGATCTTGTAGACAGAATATGGCCTGATGGACAGAATAACATGTAAGTGCAAGGGTAATCTCATGGGCCATGGAGACCCCGTTCTAAATCCTTGTCTCCCATATTCAGTCGGAGCTCCTGGTGGCTGGGACTGTGCCTACAATAACCTGCTTTTCTCCAAAGCTTTTATTTTTAACTTTTCCCACTTTTCATCCTCCCTCACTGATTTTCATCTGAATTTGAAATGAATTTGCTTCGGGCAGCTCTGGTGTCCTTTCAGCTAAATGTGTGTTCCCAAAAAAACAACCCCCCCCCCCCCTTTGAATAGCCCTGAGAATGTACAGCAACTAAGCCCAATACTTAATGGTAACAAACTGAAAAACATTACTTTATTTGAGTAGTCACAAAGGACACTTGGTAACTTGATAAATAATTCTGTTTCCTATTATTGTTATTGCTGAACAAAATGAAATGAAAGATGTTGGTGTGATGCCAGGGTGAGAAGTAGGAGGGATTCACTTGTCCCCATTTTCCTGACTGCTTTTTCTTTTCAGTCTCTAACTTCTCATCATTTCACCAACTTCAAAAAAGTCACAGGGAAATGAAAGTACAGAAAACTCTAACTTTTCTACTCTTGTACTTTTTGAAATGAGAGCTCACTTGATGGGTTGCAATGGAAGAGTAATGAAAAAATGTAAATGGGGAAGACAAAGAACTGGGCAAGTGTTTTTCTCTCTAGAGACAAGGTGAAACACTGAACATCAGAACTCTGTGAAATCCAAAGATATCAGTAAATTACCATCTAAGAAACATCCCAAACACAACTGGAAAAACTCCTGCATTTGAAACACTGTGAAAGAGAAATAACCTCCACTTTTCCTTCCACGAGTGTGACAAGTCTGTGACAAGTGCCCTTTCCCCACTGCTGCCTGTTGCTGCTCGAGCAATTGCAAGAGCAGCACTGCTTGATGCCAGTGCCCTGTGCCAGGGGCAGATGTTCTGGCACTTTCCCAGATGTTCTGGGAAAGCAGAGGTGCTGGCACTGCCCAGGCCAGCCTGCGTCACTGCTTGCACCCTCCCTGATATGCACAACCCTCCCAGGTTCCCCATGTACTTGATGCCTGTGCAGAAATGGCTGGTGAACAGCCATACAGAGATGGTTTCAATACACATTCTTGGGCAATTTTAACAAATTTAACTGCAGAAGAAGGAGCTGAATTGAACATTTAGGCTGACTGCTGCAAACTGCCTGGTTCTGGTTACAAGCTCAAGAAATCGAGTGAAATAACATGCAAAGCCTAGTGTATCCTATCTAAGCCAGAGAGCAAGTCAGGCTTAGTGGGTTATTTCATGATATTTGACTCTCCTTCTATATGAATAACATCTGCAAATATGCCGAGTCTCTTTGGAATTGTTTTTGGTTTAAAAGAATTTGTTATTCGGGGCATTTCAATCAGTCACTCCCTGCCTTGCTGTTTTGGCTGGTCACAGTGTCACATTTGAGCCTTCCCATCCCCTGCCTCAAGAAATATCATCCTCCTAATAATCAGGTGTTTGTTATGGAAGCCTCCAAAGACAACAGGAGAGAGCCCTGATACTATAAGCCTACTGCTGGGGGTTAGAAATGAGGAGGATGCTAAAGCAGGGAAAAAAAGACAAAATTAAATAAAGAAAAAGATTCAATTTCTGAAACTCCACTGGCTACATTGAGATTTCTCAGCAGTAGCCAGCTCAGTGTTGTCAGGCTAGTTCACACATGCATCCTACCCCATGTTGGTGCATCCACATGGCTGCTGTGGCAAGGCCAGTGACACTGGCAGCTTTAAGCCTTCCAGCTATACCAAAGGCTCTTCCTGAACAGTGATGTCTGGTCGTTCTAAGAAGAAGCTCAGGCAGAGCTGTTTGCCTTTTTCCCACCAGTTAAGCCACAGGATGGAATGAGGAGGACGATGCTAGAAAAATTGGTGGCCACCACACCTGACGTCCATCATCTCCATCACACATCTAGAAGGCTTCTGCAACTGCCACCCATAGCAGAGCAAAAGCAGACTTTCTACCTTGTTTCAAGAGAATAATATAAAAAGGCCATCCTAGGGCAGACCAGAGGTACGCCAGGTCTAGTGTCTTCTCTTCAACAAAGAACAGCAGTGATGTGGAGGGATGAATGTAGGAACGTGGTAGGGAATCAGTGATGCTTCCCCAGAACATTCTTCATGCTGTCAACACTGTGACTTTCTAAGCCCATATCAGTGCATTGCATTTAATGCCTTCTGGTGAATTCACTGACCATGAAATTTTCTCACGGTACTCCAAACCCTTGCAGTCTTGGCATCCTGAAGATGCTGTACCAAGGAGATGCACATTTTAACTGCAATCCCATAAAGAATCACCCTCTTTAATTCACCATAAACCTGCAGTCTTTCTGAGTTTATCTGCTGTTCCTGGTTCTTATCCTGGAAGAAAGAGGGGAAGGACAGATCTTCCCGTAATGATCTGATTCTGAAGGCTCCTGCCATCCCTCCCTGAGTCACCTCTCACTGAGGCTGCAAGAGTTGCCCCTCTGCAACCACCCTGAGGCTACATGAACATGTCCATTAACCTGGACAGGAAGTTTGGGATTGGGAATGGTCTCCAACACAAGCTCAAAGACAGTCTCCTGTCTGGTAAGACCTTAAGCCTCATCCAGGCAGTGTGGTTTAATTCATCAGCGCCTGCAAGGAGTGCAGGTGTCCAAGTGCCAGGCACCACAGGAGTGCCAGCAGCATGGCAGCAGATGGAGTAGACAGTACCTCGGCCTCTGGATGTGTTTAGACAGTGTTTTGTAATAGTAATTTTTCCACAATTTGCCCAGCCTCACCTCCTCTTTCCTTCCAGACTTTCAGGTAGGCAACCTTAAAAGCAGCTCCAGAAGTGGCCAGAGGCTAAAGAAGAAAGTCCCATAAAGGACATCTGGGCAGGGAGAGGTGGGAGGGAGACACATGCCCGTTGCACCGTCACCAGCCTGCCTGAAAAGAGAACTAATATCATTTGTGTGGGATTTTCCTCCCCCTCCCGCAGATCAAAAGGACAGCAGCAATGCAATCTGCTGTTTGTGTAGGAAATGTGTCAGAAGAAGGAAGGAGGGGATACACATGGGAACATCTGCTCTCAGAAGCCACTTGAAAATTAACCATTTAGGTCCTGAACCAGGGAGCACCTGCCTAGAGTTAAGCCCCAATGACACTGGAGCCAGGCACATTCATGGCATCTTCTGCGAAGTCCTGGAGAAGGATAAGTGTGATGAGGAATTCTTCCTCAGACTGGGTTTATGTAGGCAAAGGGGAGCCCTTCGTGGTGCTGCTGGACAGGTACATGCAAGGGTCACTTTGATGGTTGTGCTGAAGATGTGGGAAGAGTTGTGGCTGGACAGAGTTATGCATCTCCATCCAGGCACACCTGGACAAGTGCAAGGTTTGCAACTTGGCTCTCTGAGTCATTGGTACCAAGAACAGGGCACATTTTATCTCATTTGTATGTCAGACCTTAAGTATCTAAACCCTCCCTTCTATTGCTCTGCTCATTGCTCTCTCCCTCTTTCTGCATCAACTGGACCTGGCAACCCACAGCTTAAGAACCCATTGTAGAAAGTTAAAGGTGGGAGCAGCACATCCTGGGATTTCTTCTGTCTGTGACTATTATGGGTGCCCTGGTCACTCACAGCCAGGCCTCGTGACCTTTGCACAAAAACTTGTCACTAGAATAAAGTATGTGCTGACCTGGCTTTGTAACACCAACACATGTAAAGATAAGTACTGCAGAGAAGCAGAAAAGAAAAAAAAAAAAAAGGGAAAGGTTGCATTCTTTCTTCCTCCTGCGTATAAAATTAAAAATCTCACACCGTCCCAGTGCAGCGGAGTTGAGCACAAAAGGGAAAAAACAGCCCCGTGTTGTTCTAGGCCGGGCGCCAAAACAACTTGTGTGAGTTTGTGCTGGCAGCCGTGTTCTCCGGCGGAGGGTCCGTGCTCAACCACCGACCCTGCCTCCCAGGTCACTGAGTCACCTTCCTGCCAGCCCCCCGCCACCCTGAACCTCCTGTGCACTCAGGCAAAGGTTGCTTTTTTTGTGTGTGTGTTTGTTTATTTATTCAGTGCGTCCCGTAAGACATGTCCCATGATTGTCATTTACTACCCAGGGTGGCATACGAGAGACTGCTGCCTCTGTGAAAAAACATCAACCTTAACCCAGTCTTGGATGCGGTCCAACAAATCCTTTACCCACAGAAATACTTTTACACAAGTATTTAAGTCAACAGGATTCCTTGCGTGAGTAAGGGATTGTGGGATTTAGCCTTTACCCATCTTATTTTTCCAGTAAATAAAAGGTACTTTTTTCAGCCTCTCTAGTGAACTTCACCATTTTTATCCTTTTGCTGTTCTTTGGGTTTTGCCCATTCCCCGAGAGTTCCCTGTGACTTCAAATATCATTTACCTTGCAATTCCTTTCTTTCCAATCTCTGCTCTATATAAATTTCTCCACTTTTGCCCACTTTATTGGTAGACATGAGTTAAATAGGCAATCTGATCTCCAAGTTAGCGGAGAGAGATTGTTTGGATTTCAGCTTCTTCATCAAAGCCGATCTGCTCAGTATTGATTCCACCTCAAATGCAGTGATGGAAGAGCTAGGAGAATTCAGACATAACTCCCAATAACCAAAAAATACCAATTCCTCTTTTTTACAAATTATTACTATAACCAAATTAAAAGGACCTATGCTTTCCTTTTCTTTTCCTGCCTTCTTACGAGTCTGGTCTAAACACATGTAATCACAAATCCTCCCCCATATTCATCCCTAAGATGCAGCAGAGAGGCTGAGAATATCCCAGTTACAAAGGTGTAGTTTGAACGTTGCTCTGGACTTGAGCTGGAGGCTATCTCTGCTTTACTTGGCTGAAAATAAATACTTGTCCTTTTGGACTATGGAATCAAAGGCAGGCACAAGCAGCAGCATATCAGTCCGTGTACGCTGCTGGCTACAGAAACCTCAGGTCCTACAGTCACCCCAGCCCAGTGGTCCATTTAGGCACATCATCAAGTCTGGGTCTTGCAGGTCAGACAAATTAAAGGAAGGTGTAAAAAACACGGGATTTTGGCCGATTGCTACTTTTTCTGCAACTCTCCCAGTCCCTTTAGTTTTAGTTTGGCCCCTTGTTATCTGCAAAGGAGTATTTCCTCATCATCCCAGCTTCTGCCAAACTTCTTTGAGTACCAAAGGGAAAACACTTGTCACCAGCACCGCAGTGCTCCATTCATCCCATCCTACTTTGACCAGGTGACATCCTACCAGTAACACCTGCAGGTCTCCCCAGCAGGTGATTACCATTCCAGGTTGTTCCTTTCACTTATTAACTCTTCTGGGCTGACCTCCAGTTAAGCGTGGTGCTGAGTCTCATCTGGTGAACCCGGTGGCACTTGATAAATAGCAAAAGACTTTTGCCACCGGGTTCACCAGATGAGACTGACACTTTGTAAAAGCATTGGGAGTACATCTTAATGAGCTGGGTTTTCTTCCCAAGGTTTTGTACATTTTCTGACACCTCTACCATCCCACTCTGTTTCCAAGGGCAAATTACGGAAAACTTTCTCCGCTCTGGGTGCAGGTGGAGCTCCGGCTCATCACTCTGTTGCAAGAGGAACTCAGTAACATGATAACCTGTATCTCAAACTACAGCCTGAACTTCCCCATCCTGTGAAGTCTGTTGCTTTGTTGTGAAGCCGTGATGCAGGAGCAAAGTGTTGAGTACACGAGTACAGGCTCTGAAATAAAAACTCTTCCACAGGCAGGGATCTACCTGTAGGTAAATTCAAACCTACTCAGGTTTCAGGGAGTCTGTTCCCCCTCACTGCACCTTCACCTGGGTACTAAGTGCTTGTCTTCCCATAGACGCAGTCAAGCAATCAGCTTCAGGTATCCAACTCTGCAGCCATACTCTGAAGCTTAATGTTATTCACATATTTCAGTGATTCATTAAAACAGAACTTACACTGAAAGTCTAATTAAGGCTGAAGTTCCACATTCATTTCCAGAGCAGTAAAAGGCAAGTTATGTAAACTCACAGCAAGTAATTCTTCTTCTACCAGAAGAGCAAGATAAAAGCATAAAACACATCCATAGGCAAAACAGTAAAAGAGGGGAGCAAAGGTTTTGGCAGACAGTATGTAAGAGAAGGAAGTCTAGAAAGACATTTTTATTTGCATTTCTTACATGACATTCTCTGGACTTCCCCTCCACCTGGAATACATCAGAGGGAAGTGGAGCGACCAGTGAGATGGCTATTGTATAGTCCTGAAACGACAGCAGCTCTTTTTGACCAGAAAAATTGTCTGTCTCATTCTCCTCCTCCCCAGCCTCCCTCTCTCCATACCTGGGGTTGGAATGCTCTCACTGGCACAGGTTCAGAATTCAAGCTCCCAAAGGAATCAAGCAGAGGGAGCCCACTGAGCCCAACTTCCCTCTGCACACAGCTCCCTGACTCACCCCAAAATCCTTCCTATCCAATGCCACCAAAATCTTCATCCCAGCTCCTCTGACTAGATTGTGAACAACATCAAGGCAATGTTGAGGCATAGCAAAGAGCAAGACAGATGCCCATGCTGAAGGGGCCAATACAACAGCACAAAAAGGATACCAGGGTGAGGGAAGAAGAAAACATTCAGGGAGGGTAGGCAACAGGGTTAGAAGATGATGCCAGTGTGAGCACTCCAAATTACAGAGGTTCTTGGAGGTGGGAGCAAGAAGCTTGGTTTTGATTCAGTACCTGATAAAAAGGAATAGTAGAGGTGATTGCTGCAACTATCAGAATGGGTTTGAGACAGCAGAAGTGGGTATCACCCAGGCCACCAACAGAGTTTGTAGCAATGACAATGTGAACTGTGTAACACATGAAGGTTTTAGTATGGGCAATGGAGAACAGTGAGATGTTTGGGATATTCTTATTTTAACTGGCATCTGGGATACTTGTGCTTAGGCTGGGTTGATTTGGAAACCCCGTGGAAAAGAAAAAGTCAAGAGAAGACCGAGATTATATGCCACAGATGTGGGAAAAGACAGAATCCTTTATGCTTTGAGATTGCTGATTTATCTAATGAAGAACACAACACTTGTCATAAAAAATAATTTCAGCCAACCCCACGAGTCCCAAGAGAGGAATGGATCCTGCTTAAGAGACCTTTTCCAGACAATGGGGTAAGTATGGCAGATTGCTGCCTTACAAATCTCAGGGCAGTAGTTGGAGGTAAAATGGATTTATCCTGGGACAAAACATATTCTGAGGAACATCTGCTAAAATTGTATCAGAACATCTCCAGTATGAAACCCTTTATTTTAGGTTATGTTTTTGCTTAGTAAGTATTTTCATCCTGAGATTTCCCCATCCTAATCTAGCAAAACACTTTTGCAGTATTTAGCTCTCTTCTGGGAGTTACTAAAATAAAGTGCATTGTTAACACAGTGTATTATTTGCTTACAAATAGAGCAACGCCAATTAAATCCTCTCCTTTAATAAGAAATTAGTAACTCTACGCTGGACCCTACCAGTGCTGCTCAGCTTATCTGAGGATACATCAGCTTCTGATTTAAAGACTTTTGTCTGGGTCTGATAAATCTTATGTCTGGTCCCAAAGCAGACACCAATTTTGTCTCTTACTGTCCACTGGTATTTATGGCCTTTCACTGTCATTCTCTATACACCCTGCTACAAACTTCTATACACCTGGTAATTTATAATGTGGGCTCTCAGATTTCCTTCCTGGGCATTGATAAATAAATAAAACAAATATTAAAAAGGAGATACCATGATTGATTGTATTATATTTTTTAAATTAGTTTGGCCAAGAAAACCCATGCAATGTTAAAATACAGGTGACAAGTAAGGGTGAAAGAGAAAAAAAAAAACCTGCAAGAAGAGAGTGTGCCTTTATCAATGCCATATCAATTTCCTTCACCACTGCAAAGCAAGAAGCATGCTCCCCTTATGAAAAAAAACCAATGGATTTATAAAGGCTGAAAAACTACCTTCATTTACCATTTCTAGAAAACCAGAACACGGCAGATTGTCACAAAAACAACCAGAAGTTGAGGGTTAGGCAAGCTGAGTGAAACTATGGAAGATGAATAACTGAGCAGGAGCTGCTGCCCAGCCACTGACAAGGGAGCTGAGGTACAGGTGTGATATTAAATGCCTGGCTGGCTAGGACAGGGATGTTGCAAGCTCTCACTGCAGAGCCGAATGTGACCTGTGCCAGTGGCACCTCTGTAGAGTCCTTTTTGATTTTAATGCCCGTTGCTGGATTGGTGTAGCCTTATTGATAACAACGTTACAGCAAATGGAACAATATGTAATTTAGAAATGCAGCTTAGTGCCATGAGCCTCTCCACGTGATAGGATGATTTGACAACTGCCCTGGCTGCTACAATATATACTCACAAATACTGCAGTGCACACAGGGTCTCATTATCAGGGAGAAATCAGCAGGACAGCCATAAAACAAATACGACTCACATAAGCACACTGCTGAGGAGACTGTCTGCAATATATGCTCTGATTAATGTCTGGCATGGCAGCACTGCAAGTTAATGCTTTCTTGAGTCTTGGATGACGTGCTTGAAAAGATCTTTGGGAAGGTCGTGCCCACTTTTATGACTTGACTGCAAACTGAGCAACCCCCCAAATGCTGACCTTGGATTTGACTGCAGGGTAAGTGCTGGAGGAGATTGCTAATTGGGGAAGTTCCATGGATGCCTATGGCAGCTCCTTGTCTTACCACCATCTTTTGGGGTTAAATTCCTCACAGTTTCACAGGAGGGAATGAAGCATTCAGTCTTTCTAATGCCCGCTGCTGTCTGCAAGGGATAAAACAGCCTTTGAAAAAGTTTGGAAGAACTTCTGCAAATAAACTTCTCTATGACCAATGCACTTAAAATAGCTTCAATCCTGCAAGTATCAAACAGTCTCAGGCCCTGACTCTCCCTCTGAAATGCAACTGGACTATCACAAAGAAGATGCCCTATAAAAAAAAAAAAAAAAGAAGAACATAAAAGCACTGAAATTATGTAGAAACAAACACAAAGAGGCTTCTGCCCAATGCGGTGAGAGAGAAAATGATTAAATCGCATGAAAAACCTGTTGCTACCGCTTCTGCATTTGGCCAACAAAGAGGGCTGGAGAGGCCCCGCTCGGTAAATACCTACTCTCGTTGGATCAAAGGGGTAAGAATGGAAGCGAGTCCTCGGGCTTTATGGACTTGATCCAGTTGGTTTTTCTACTAATTTCTGTGGGCTTTGGCTGTTGCCCAGACAGCAGAAACAACCAGGAGCAGGGCTAGCCTTGCCTGGCAAGTAGAAGTCCTGCCAGCACCACTGATTTTTACTGTCTCTGTCCTAAACACGGGCTTTCTGCTCAACTCTAGAAGGCTCCATAAGCTGAAAAAGGCTTATTGGAGGCCAGAAGGGTTTTAGCCAGACCCAGGAACGCACACAGCTGCACAAAGATACCCACCGTGGTTGCTCCCAACACCTTCCATCAGTCCCTGTTCACGTTCAGCCATCCTCACGTTTGGCAGCACAGTGGTTGTGATCTCTTCTGAGCACGGACACCAGCCAGAAAGTTCTGTTTTGGCCAAGCAGCTCTGCCTGGCTCTGCTCCCTCGAGGAAGGACTGAAAAAGGAGCCTCCTCTGGGCTTCCTAGTAGGGGAGCCTTCAGCCTGAGAAGGGCTCAGGGGCCAGGGAGATGAAAGCAGATGGTTTGCTTACCCCACCGTGCTGTCACAAGGGCTGTCAGAAACGCAGGAGCTCTTGGAATAAAGTTTCTGGGGCAGTTCTTCCTGTTGCCTTGCTTCCAGTAATGACTTTGTGCTTGTTTACATTAGAGAGTTGTACTACCAGTATTTTATACAACCGTAGGTAAATCAGTACAACACCTGTATTGTATCCAACGTTGCCTTGGTGTGAAGCTGAGTGTAGTATTTCTGAGTCCTGAAAAAGCAAGCCAGCAATGTGCCAAATGGATACTTAGAGAAATGGGAATGCTCTTGTATTGTCTGACATTTCGAACTCACTAATGACCACAGACTTACTGTGAAATTGTAATTGGTTTACTAAAAATAAGACACTGTTAGGTTGCAGTATACCTAGCTCACAGCACCCAAACAGGAATTAAAACCTTGTTTCTTTTTGTAATCTTATTTTTTCCTCAACTTATTTATTAAAGAGGAAAGGGCAAAATGAACAATTAATTATATAAAATAAGGGATTTCTGCCAAGTAGCATAATTCATATGAACACAAGATTCTGCCTAACATTTTCAGTGTACAAAGACAACAAAATTCCACAAGTTAACAAATCCACCAAGCAACTTCATGGAAACTCCACTTGCACTTTGGGGCAGAAATTGCTTCACTTTTGGTAGAGCCTGTAACTATCAGGCTGCGACTGTGGGATGATACAGTCTCTAAAGGGACACAGCTCCTGCTCCTGGAGCATGTCTGCCATGGTGGACAAATAGATAAAGCTCCTGGCTTTCTTGAACGGTGACAGATTTAACCCCAGGACCTTTAACTCTTTTGCTGGAGCAGGGTACCTCCACATTCTGGGCTGGAGTTTTCCAATTCGAACTGTAGGAATGACAGTATTACCAAATACTATTACTCTGAGAAGAGCTTTGTGACGATGCAATCATTAACGCTCAAAACCACCCAAATATTCTGGCATTTGCTGCTAATGGAGTTAAATAGTTGAGGTTCGTGAGAGAAAAGTGGTGTCGGCGATGCAGACCCCGACTCCTGCGACAAAGAGCCTAAAGATAACACATCAAAGACACAGATTAAATTAGTAACAAACATACCAATCAACAAACCTGACGTTTTAAGATGCTAACTGTGGAAAATTACGGAAAATTGTGGAAAAAATGCCTAGATATACCTAAAAAGTTGCTACCTTGCGGATATTACAATCCAGGCAAGGCAGCCTAGAGGAAGGAAGGGAAAGGAGTTTCCCCGCTGTACTTGTTGGAGGCTAAAGCAAGGGCTGGAGACTCCGGCTGACACCACGCAGGGTGTGCGCAGGAGAGCTTTGAAGCGAACCCAGTGCTCCGCTCCGCTCCCTCTCCACTCCCCCGCAGCCACCAGCACTCTCACACTCATCCCTTTTTCTTTCCGAGGGCAACAAAAAACCTCAGCATCGATCCGGAGCCTCCATCCATCGCTCCCTGCCTCTGCAGCCCCGGGGGCTCCGGGACAACCCACAGCGGCGACATCCCCGCCGCTTCCAAGCGGGGCCGGAGCGGCTCCGACAGCCGCAGCTTCCCAGCGGGTTTCAGCGGCGTTTGCCGGGTCCGATCTCGGGCTGCGCTAGGAATTGCGCTGGGAACCGCGGTGGGAACCGCGGCGGGGAACCCCGCCCGCCGACCCCGCACCCTCCTCCTCACTCACTCGCGGCGCTCACTTTTGATGCGATCACGGCTAATTAAAATTTAAAATTCAAATCGACTATCGAAAAGGTCATCTTGGAAAAAAAAAAAAAAATCCGCCAGCATCTGGGATTTTTCAGCTGGCGCGCAACTAAAGATAAACCCCTCGGGGCGGGAGGCAAGGGGAGGGGGTCGGGAGAAGGAAGCCGCTCCGCGCCCCTCGCCCCGTCCCCGCGGCGGGGCAGCCCCCGCGGCACGTCGGGCTGCAGCGGGGCGGGCGGGCGGGGAGTTGGGAGCGGGACGGCGGCGCTGCCAATGCAGCGGCCGGGAGGGAAGGGAGGGAGGGAGGGAGAGAGGGCGGCAGCGGCGGCAGCGGCGGCGGCAGCGGGAGGAGAGGGAGGAGGAGAGGGAGGAGGAGGCGAGGGGGAGGGCGCAGGCGGCAGCGCGCACCGGCCGGCGGCGGCGGGGCTGGCCGGGGCGGCGGGGCCATTGTGTGGCACCAGACGGGGACACGGCGCTCCCTCGCGCGCCCTCAGCGCCCGCCCGCACCCGCCGCTCGCAGCAGCAGCGGCGGCGGCGGCGGCGAAAGTATCGCGAGAGCGGCCGGCGAACAACCTGCTCCCCAGCCCCGCGCCGCGCCCGCGGAGCGCCCGCGCCACCGCGCACATGCGGAGCCCGAGCGCCGCCGCCGCCCGCCGGTGAGTAACGCGGGCAGGGGGACACCCGCCGCCCCGCCAGGGGAAAGTCCTCCCCGCAAAGTTGGGTGTAAAAAGGTGGGGGGGGGAGGCGGGGGGGGGGGGGAGAGGGAGGGAATCCCAAAAGCGCCTCCGCGGTGCTCCCCCACCACCACCCCTTTCGCACCGGCGAAGGTCACCGCGGCGGGGTGCGGGGAGCAGCAACTTTGCGGCGGGAGGTGGGGTCCGGTTTGCGGAGCAGGGGGGTGCTGGGGGTGGTGGTTGTGGTGGTGAGAGTGTCCGTGGGGGGAGGCGGGCTCGGGACAAGTTTGTGGGATTTAATCGCGGGCTATAAATGGGGCTGCTGGAACTTTAAAAGGCAGCAAGCTGTGGTTGGCTGGTAGCGAGATTTGGAGTAACATATGGCATTAAAAGGCGCACAGCTGGAGGTAGCATTTCCATCGCAGTGAAGTCAGAGCAGCTGACTCTCCAGCTTGCGGTGTAATTAGCAAACCGAGCACTCCTCCTTCCCCTCCCTCCCTCCTCCTCCTCCCTCCCGCCTGCCTCTCTCTCGCTCTCTCTCTCTCTCCCTGCTCTCCCCCCTCCCTCCCTCCCTCCCGCCGCGCCTCGCTCGCACTCGCACCGCGCTCCCTCCTGCCCGCCCGGCTCCGCGCCCCGCGCAAGGTAAGCGCCCGGCCGCGGCACGCAGCCGGCTGCAGCTCCAGCCCTGCCCTCCCGCCGGCCTGCCGACGCTTATTTTCCTCCTTAGCTTTTAATAACTTCAAGGGAAACTTTTTCCTCTCCCCCCTCTTTTATTCCCCCACCCCAGCCCCCCGCCCGCCCCTTTCCGCATGCGGGGGCCGCGGCCGCTCCCGCCCCGCGCCCCCCTCCCGCGGATCCGCCGCTCCAGCCGCCGCTGTTTTGTTGTGATTCGGTGCATAACGACTGAGGATAAAGTTTAAATGTGCGTGCGTGTGTGTGTGTGTGTGTGTGCGTGACGCGGAGAATATGCTTTATTAAAAGATGCCCCAAGTTAGCGTTGCTGGGAAGACAGCCTGGGAGTTTATGGTTTTTTCTTTTTCTTTTCGGGGTGTGTGTGTATGTGTGCTTTCCTCCGCTTAATTTTATTAAAGTGCTTATTGGGAGAAACAAAGGTTGGAGGGGCTGC
Organism: Manacus candei; assembly: GCF_025592945.1. Classification (NCBI taxonomy): domain Eukaryota; kingdom Metazoa; phylum Chordata; class Aves; order Passeriformes; family Pipridae; genus Manacus; species Manacus candei. The sequence goes on along the minus strand of NW_026138161.1, from coordinate 3,717,216 downwards.
TGCTTTACTAGCTTTTGTTTACTTACAATCAAGTTTTTCCTGTTCGGAGCAGGTGCGAAAGGATGAGAAGCATGTTGTGTTGTTTTTTTTTTTTTTCCCTCCCCCCCTTAATAAAACTATTACAGACAATTAACAGTAAACGTTATCTCCAAGGCTGTTTCTTTGGCTTGGGTTACCAAAAAGCCGATCTGTTTGTTACAGCTGCTAGGAGGCTTTAGTTTACAGTAGCATTCAAGTTTTTCCTGTTTTGAACAGGTTATGAAGGAAGAATGGAGTTTCCAGACCATAGCCGCCAGTTGCTGCAGTGTCTGAGTCAGCAGCGTCACCAGGGCTTCCTGTGTGACTGTACTGTTTTAGTTGGAGAAGCTCAATTCAGAGCTCACAGAGCCGTTCTTGCCTCTTGCAGTATGTACTTCCATCTTTTCTACAGGGACCAGTTAGACAAAAGGGATATTGTGCATCTGAACAGTGACATTGTCACAGCCCCTGCCTTCAGCCTGCTGCTCGAATTCATGTACGAGGGAAAGCTGGAATTCAACAGTCTCCCGGTGGAAGATGTGCTGGCTGCGGCGAGCTACCTTCACATGTATGACATTGTGAAAGTCTGCAAGGGCAAGTTGAAAGATAAAGAATTATGTCCGGAAGAGAAGATTAATGATGAGGCGGCTAGTTTGGAGAAAGCGGAGCATTTTCTAGACGCCGGAGTGCCCCTGGTCCACGAGTTTGACCCAGGAAACAAACAAAAATTCAGCGTTGCAGAATACGAGAGAGCAGCAGGCAAAGAAAAGGTCAGCAGTCACCCCGCCTGGTCCTCTGATCATATAAGTGTCAGCTCTGTGCCGACAGAGGCAGAACCGTGCGCCGCAGCAGCTGGAAAAACAAAGGCTAATGTCAATAGTTCCACAGGACCTTTGTCCCAAAGGTCTGTTAACCATCCCCTGGCTTCGAGTGATGTGGACTGTGCGCTGGATTTGTCTTTCAAGCCCGTGCCGGGGAGAGATTCTTTACACCCCTCCTATGTCTTTGGACAGCTGGCTTCCGACAGCCAGCAGCAGGGTACCGAGCCACTTGTTAAAGATGAACAAGACTTGCTGTCAGATCAGGAGGACAGTGAAGCCAGGAGTCCAGAGAGTCAGCATTTTGGGAATTCAGCCAAAAGCCTAGTGACAGGGTTAGGACACATGTTCGCGGGGAATGGCAGCTCTCATGCCCGAGAGGAGGATATAGATCAAGAGCGAGACGAGAGCGAGGACGACATGGATTCGTCGGACATCTCGTCGGGTGTCCTCGTGCCTCCTGGGCATATCTGCATTTGTCCCCTCTGTAGCAAGGTGTTCCCGAGCCCACACATCCTTCAGCTGCACCTGAGCTCTCACTTCCGTGACAAGGACGGCTCCCGGACCCGCCTGTCCCCCGACGGGTCAGTCCCCACTTGCACCCTCTGCGGAAAGACTTTTTCTTGCATGTACACGTTAAAGAGGCACGAGAGGACTCACTCGGGGGAGAAGCCCTACACCTGCGGCCAGTGCGGAAAGAGCTTCCAGTATTCCCACAACCTCAGCCGCCACGCGGTCGTGCACACCAGGGAGAAGCCCCACGGGTGCAAGTGGTGCGAGAGACGCTTCACGCAGTCTGGGGATTTGTACAGACATATCCGCAAATTTCATTGTGGCCTTGTAAAGTCCTTGGTTGTTTGAGATGTGTGATTTTTATTTTTTTTTTTTAAATATCCCCCCCAGCCCTTTTAAAACAAAACAGGAAAAAAAGGCAGCATCTGAATTTTAATTTTTCACCCCCCCCTTTCCTTTATTTTATTTTGGTGATATTCACTTCAGGTATATGATCTTTAAAAGATGCAGAGGTATACACTCCAGAGGCCTTTCAATGCAATCCTTCCACCTCTCCAACTACCACCTTCCCCTGCCACCCTCCCTACCCAGCACTGTCCTTTAGGTCTTCTCTTGCGCACCCATGTTACATTATTAATGTGAAATGATCTTAAGTAATTCTGCAATGATTTAGCATCTGTTTTCACACTGGAAGTACTTTCTTCGTGGTCAGGGTTTTGTTGGTTTTTTTTTTTTTTTTTTTTAGCTTGAAGAAAGATTATCAGCAAATTGCAGAGAAAAATTTGGATTCCTTTAAGCTCTCCTAATGCTCTCTGTGTGTTGCAGAGAATCATCTGAAGAGATGAACTATGATTTAAATGCATTTTGGTGTAGAGAAACTTGTCCACACTTCTCAGAGTGAGCAGACGTACTTTTATTTTCTATGGCTAGACGAGACATTAAATTGGCCCAAATTTTAAAGGGATTGAGGATTCCTGGCTGCGTCTTCAGTATTGTTCATTTTTTATTCTCTTTATTCCATTAGTGTAGTTCCACAGTTGGTCCTAAAATCTAAATGAGAAGTTTTTGCCTCGGGACTTGACTTAAATTTTCCCCTCCCACCCATTCTTCTCACTGGGCTTGACCTACTGAAAAGCTACTTTTGAGCATAGAATGTGGATGGAAAAACTCTTTCTGTCCACAGTGTATTCACTCCCAAAACGTTAAGGATGCACACTAAGACATACAAAAAAATCATACGATATGTGAATATTTTCATTCCCATATTGAAACCCAGAGGCTGATCCTGTCCCCCTTGGAGGGGACAGCAGCCCTAAAGTGGCCAAATACCCCTCCCAGTATCAGGCTCCTGGGGTTTCTTAGTTCAAGCTGACTCATACCTTGTGTATTAGGAGATGCCCTGCTGTCTTGTCCAAAAAGTTTGCTGCCGTGCTAAAACAGCAGCATGAAATTATATTTTATTTTATTTTTTGTGGATCCCTCTGAGCCAGATCGTGCAATCGCCGGTGTTTCGAAGGGGCAGCGTGAAGATGAACCGCTGGAGGGAAAGCATGGCCTAACTTTCTCCCTCGGGTCCCACCTTTTCAGGGGAAGTTTCTGGGGGTACTTTTAGGTGGAGTATTTTGTTTTAGGTTTTTTTTTTTCCTCTTAGTTTGTTTGAGGCTGCCTGTAACTATAGCCAGTTTTACTCCAGATAACTCAGTTTCTTGCCTAATAGAGCATCCTTTGGTCTGTGCATGTCGGCGGATATCAGATTATTCCCTTCCAGTCAAATTACCCATTCAAGGTACATGTACATGGGACTGAACTATAATAGTAATAATAATATCTGGGGGTTTTGAATGTCGTTCTGCTGCATTAGCGTTGCTTCACCAGCTTTCCTGACACTCCTGGAGTTGTTTTGTGAAACTTAAGCATTTATTTTAAAATGAATTTGAAGCACTGAGTTAGATTATTTTAAAAAGTTGTGCTTAAAATACTGTATTGTATCTTATGAAGAAAAAACTTCCCAGTGCCCTTCCCCCTCTGGTCCAAAAACTGAGCACTACCTACATAAATAATATGGGATTGACTTTTTTTTTTTTAATAAGTACTTCCTCTTTTAAAGAAAATCAGGATATACTTGTTACAGCCTCTTCTTATTATTCATCTCTTAAACTATGAATGTACATGTAATGTGAAATTTTGCTTTTATTTATAGTTTTGGGTTTTGTTTTCAGTCTGATTTCTCAACTGTAAAATATTTTTGCTGAACTTGTTACATATGAAAGTTGTGGGAGAGTACTGTATCTTGAACATAAGTGGCTTTGGTACTGTGGTCTTATTCTACTTAATCAGTTTTTTCTTTTTTTCTTTTTTATTTTTGCTGTGATTGGAAATAGCACTGAACAAAATCTACTAAAATTAAGTTATTTTTCTTTCTACTAAAATTAAGTTATTTTTTTCTCCTGAAGATACTTGATATAGTATTTATTAGATTTTTTTTTGTTTTTGTTTTTGAAGTGGAATTATTACTGTTAATCTATTTCAAAACTAGTTAATTTACACTTCACTTTAAATTTTATAACAATGGGTTTTGCATGTTGAGCAACATGTAAAGAGTTTAATGTAGAGTCAGCATTACTGAAGCTGGTAATCTTAATTTTGCATTCTTGTGACACTTTTGTTTGCATTTCAGTCTTCAATTACTGTGTGTTTTTATTTTTTTAGAAGATCATAAAATAGGATGTGCCATAAGAACATCATTAGCGTATGGAGCAGGGAAAAGTTGAAACAAGTTTGTGTCTGATCTTAGTATAGAAATAATTCATTAAACTGATGCTATGAGCATGCTCTGTACTGCAGTGAATATGGGGCAAAAGTTGTTTTTGTTTTGGTTTTTTTTTTTAATAAGGAAAAAAAAAAGACTTTCTCATTCTTGACTACATCATGAACACGCTGTTCTCATAGTCTGGTATTTGTGTTCCCACTCCTCATAGCTTGAATTTATAAAGTAAAGAAATGTTTGCACTTATTTTTGTTCTTAAGGTGACTTTTTTTGGCTATCTCTCTGTGTGTCTCTTATTTTTAAGTTGCAATAGCTTGGAGCATGTTTTCAAAATGGTTCATGGCTCTACGGAGAAGTACTAAAACATGGCACACTTAACACTTGTCTCTTCATAAACTATTTCTCTGTGGGGTGGTTGCTGTCTCCGTAGGGAACGGTCCTGCTCTGCATTTTAAACACTGGATTTGTCTTCTACTACAAACAAATACTGTGAAGTTAATGTAAAAAAAAAAAATCATTGATATTTTTAATTGTTTTTAATCTTGGTGCAGTTCAGATTAAATATGTATATTTAAAGACACTAATTTTTGTGGGAGAGTTTTATAGTATACAGTATGTAGAGAAGCTATTGGAATGGAATATATTTTATAAAAATGTTCTATCACTGTTTTATAGTGAACTATTTTTCCTTCAGTGTTAGTGTAATACTGTTAGTCTAGATATGACAATCGCAGGAAGAGTGATTCAAGCTACTGTTAGCGCTTAGTTTTGCGTGGAGTTCTGTTTGCAACTGTATTGGTATGTGCTGTACAATGTGACAATCGTGACTAGGATTGTTGTCTTTATAAATTTACACAAAATAAAACGTGCTAGAATTGTAAGCTTGAGCCTCCTCCCCCCTTTAGCGGAAGGGGTGTGGTGTTTGGGGTTTTTTTATTCCACGTTAATATTTGTTATTATTTATAAACATTTTATAATTTGCTGCTTTTCTTATAATTATTATTATATACTTTAGGCCTGTGAGGAGCTGCCATGTCTCAGTCAGAGCCTGACTGAGCATTTCCTTAGTCACTGGGCTGGACCTAAACCAGCACCACTTCTGCATTTTAACCAGAGTTACCGGGGATGTTTGAAGCAGCTCAGCTGTCCCTTGAGTGAGCTGTGTATCAGCCCTGCCCTGAGTGGTGCTGTGACAGCCACGGGTGGGTGCTGGTGGCCAGGTGACAAACCTGTGAATGCAGAGGTGATATGGTGGCCAAGGACAGCCCAACAAAGGCACTGGTGCCACCAGTGGGCTGATCCCAACACCTCATGGGCTAACTGGCATGAAGGGCTTCTCTTAAGTGCTGAATCTCTCCTAGCCTTGGCAGAGCTGAGGTCTGATCCACTCCTGCTAATGTCCCCCTTAAAACTTGGGCTGAGTTCAGCAGGAGCTGGGCTTGGGAGGAAGAAGGCACAAGCTGTCCTTGCCAGCTGCTGCTCAGGGGAGGACAATAAGCTGGTATGCCTGTTTGCTGGTTTGTACCTGTACTGTGTGCACTGTATCTTGTGTTTCTTAATTATTTGGAAGTGAAGTATCCCAGAAGAATCAAACTGCCTCAAAATGTTGCTGGTGGAAGGGTGGGCAGGTTATAGTTAATGCTGGTGGGGAGGCACAGCAATCTCTCCCCTCCTGCTATCATGTAGCTGCTGCTTTGCAGTCATCTCAAAATAGGTGGTTATTTCTTTCCTTCAAGCATGTGTCCTTCCTTATAGATCCTGTGCCTCCATCCCCATCTGCAAGGAGGGCAGAAAGCTGCTGAAGATGCGTGGTGATCCTGCTGCAATGTGGTGAAGTGTTAGAAACTATAAATATTTATATTTTTTTAGTTTAGTTTTTTTTTTTTTTTTTTTAATTTCCACCCCTGAGAGATGGGTGTCCCTGCTAATTTGCAGCGATCTCTTTCCACTCTTTTCTGCTGTTTTGGATGTATGGAAGAATATTCGAAGGTGTTCTATCTCCTCCCTGCCCCAAAAAAGAATTACATAAATTTTACCCAAATCTGAATGCTGTGCTGGGGAAGGAGGAGGCAAAAGGCTTTTCTTTGAGGGCGAGGGTGCTCAGAAGGAAGCAAGCTTGAAGCTAAACCTGGGAGGTGGATGGCTTGCAAACAGACTATAAATAACCGTGAGTAGATTGAGGAGAGCAGCCCACATCTCCTCTGGCATGGGCATGCTGTGCCCATTTTCTTTGTTGATAGCAATTGCTAATGTGAATTCTGGCACTCCAAATCCTGATGCCTGTTGTTCTGATAACATAATTAAATCTTAGGAATGTGAAATATAAAAAGCTTTGAGAAGAAACCAGGCCACTAAGCGGATACTGGGAGGGGGGGGGGGGTGCAGGCTGTGTATGTACCAAATAAGCAATAGGATTGCTCTAGGCAGGATTCCCTGCCTTGCCAGCTCATGGCTATGTTGGGAGTGATCCTGCCCTTCCTTGTGGGAAAGGGGGTGACCCCTGGGAGCATCTGCTGTCCTAATCCCATGCTGCAAGGGCTGTCATCTTCCAGGATTACAGCATGTCATGGGCTCCTTAGGTAGGCAAGGGTCAGCCCTGCCAATGCCAGCAGTTTGGGTTCCTGCTGCCCTTGCAAAGCCTGGTTCTCCTTGGGATGAGTGTTGGGAAACATTTTTGTTTATTTTTAGCTTTTGTTTTGAAGTGCTAAGTGCCTTCTGGAGGTGGTCTGGCCTTGGTATGCACAGAGGTGGCTGTGGATTTCCAGGTGCATCTGGCTGTGTGTCATCAAATACTGCTGTGCAGCTGAAGACCACAGAGAAATGGCTTTTTCCTAGCTTAGGTGATGGGGTCTGGGTTTGGACCAAGTGCCTCCCAAGCACTGAGGGAGGGTTCATGCTGATCCATGGGAGTGTCACCAGGTGAGGTCCCTGGTGCTGTTGGATCCTACGCTGTTGGAAGCACTGCGTGAGTAGATCTTATTTGTTGCTCAAATTAGATTCTTGCAAGTGAAATAGGCCTCCAGGCACATTAATGAGGGAGGTCCCCCATGAGGAGGGGTAGAGGGGTCTTTATATTGCCCAGCTGGTTGGTAGTACTGTCACCTTCCAGTGCTTCCCTGGTGCTCAGGGTCAGACTGTGCCACCTTGAACTTCGCTTGCCCACTAGTGTCTTTCTGTGCTGTTCTGCTGAGCAAGGTGCACAGCAGAACATGAAACAGCAGCGGTTATCTGAGGGAATCAATGGCAGGTGTGACCCAGCAAAAACAGCCTATGTAGGGCAAAGCTGGGCTCAAGTCTAGCCTACTGTGCAGTTGGTGTGTGAATACACCTTGTCCTGCGAGGAGGAGGAGGAGGAGGAGGAATCACGAATGGAGCCACGACTGACTGCCTGGAGAACTCTTTATCTCAAATGACTTGATGTTTTGTGCTGGGGAGGACCTGGCTGGAAATGCTGCAGGTTGAGCAGCTTTGACCAGTGACACGTCTTGGAACAACTGAACTGAGGGATCCCAGTTTATTACTTTTCAGAGGTGGGATGAGCCGCTGCAGAGAGATGCCGAGTGCTTTCCAAGCACACACCCTCTGTGTTTGTGCTGTAGCCCTACACTCTTCCTGACACGCTCTTTTCATCCCAGTTAAAAAAAAAATTGCAGTTGAACAGGAGGAGAGTGAGCAAACACACTGGTTATTGTTACCTGTTTCCTGTTTGGTTTTCCCTCTTGTACAGCTGCTCACTTCTGTACACAGCTGGCTCCCCTGCCCTTTCAAAATGATGTGTTGCAGAAAACTGAAGTACTTGCCAACCTGGCTTTACAACAAAAACCAAACAACAAAACCAAACCAAACTACCCCTCACAACCCCCTGTTAATATTCTTGGGCCTTTGTACATCAGCCTCATATGTGCCCTACCTCACCTAGAGGAGTTTGGTACAGATGGGGATGAAGGCTGGTGCTACCACCAGCCAAAGCAGCCTGGGCCAGGCAGTGCTGCCAGTGTTTTTCAGTGGCAGAGAGTGGGCTCTGGCGTCCCAAGGGGTTTTGAAGGCTTTTCCCAAGGGGTTTTTAAGCAATATATGTTGTAGATGTCAGGATAGAATTGCTAGGAAAGGGATGGTATCAGTCTTAATAACATAGGAATTTGAGAAAACAAAGTTCAAATGACGACCTTATCCACAGGTTACTTATCCCTAGGGATAACTCAGCCCACACACTAGGTACTCTCTGTTCCCCAACCTTCTTTATCTCTCTCTCTTTTCTGTGCTATCCAGGTGGTGTTACGAACCATCTGCTGCAGTGATTCAGCAGAATCCATTTAGCGCTTTCCCAGAGAGGCCAGCATCTGCCAGGCAAGGGGGAGACCGTGGGGAAGCCCAGCACATCTGCCACTGTGTCTGCCAGCAAGGTCTGGGGTCAGCCCCCAACCTCCTCCGGGCCGCCCCGCGGGGCGCAGGTTGTGTGGGGGAGCACAGCGATCTTCACCCTCATCCTCGTGGCTTGTCTGGCTCGATCTGGGTGGTTAATTATCAAATGGCTGATTTGGCTTTGGAAGGGAAGGACTTCCTTCGCACTTTGTGGTGTTCTGCAGTGTCTGGCCGGTGTTTGGCAGGCGCTGGACTTCCTGGCTGGCACAAGATGGGAAAAACACGGTGCCATCTTCGTTCCCAAGGTCGTGCTGAGAGCAGTTGGACTCAAAAGCACCTGTGTATAAATACATGATCTCCAAGGTGGGGGCAATAAGGGGCTGGATTCCCCTGTGGGGCAATAAGGCAGCTCCAATCCAGGAGGATTTTGCAGAACAAATGCTGTGTGGGGGCAGAAAGGGTAAAGCCAGTTCTGTCTTGGGTATCTGGAATTCCTTGGTGTAGGAATTTGCCTTGGGGCAGTTCTTCGAGTGTGAGAATCGCTTGAATATTGTTCTGGGATGGGGGGAAGATGATCTTTCAGATAACATGGAGAATTTTGTTAGCAGTGCTGACTTCCCAACCTATTGGTAAGAGTCAAGCTAATGCTTGGCAGCAACTGCCAGCAAATACTGAGTCGGTATAAAGAGTAACTACCTGGCAGTGTTTTCAATGCCTGTACATATCTGAACCTCTGGCAGGAAACATAATAGATTTGGTGTTCAAAAATCCATCGCATCTGTGCAATCAGTAATGGCAATGAGCACAGAAAGAGGACCAGGAACATCACATTTCTCATGTACCGGAAGGTATCTTTATTTCATAGAGGGCCACTGATGTTTGGAGGAGCAGAAGCTGCTCTATCCCTCATTTTGTAAATTAGATAAAAATATCTTAGTTTTGTTGTACTAGGAGTAGTCACAGTGACTGGGGTTTCAACCCTTCTGATGTCTAATCAGCTGTCAGAAGAAGCTGTTTTCCTTGTAATCATTTCCTCAGAGACATTTTTACACATCTAACAATTTTGTTTCTGAAAATATTTTGTAAGCAAACCCTTTCACCATGTTGCTGTCAGAGGATATACACCAAATCCTTGGAAGAGGAGGGAAAGAGACCTTGTCTGGGCATCTGGTCTGCCCTGCTCCAGGGCAGTTTTACCTGACAAATATGTGTCTAACCTGCTTGTGAGAACCTCATCGGGCATTGTCTTGATGTCCACCTCTCCCTTAGCCTAGAAAACCCTTTTTTCCCCCCCTAATATCTAGTCCAGGTCTTATGATCTGATGTTTTACCTTTGCAGGTGGATAAGGATAAGGAAGGAGGCTCTACTGGCACTGTGATGACTGAGATGCAAAATGGGCTTATGTGGGGGACTGACCCAATTTATAAACTAGACCTGGATGCAGTCTTGGGCAAAGCAGCAGAGGAGCTTATTCTAAAGCCCCCTGGATGTTTTATTTCACAGCCAGTAAGATATAGGAAGCCCCAGGGTGTAAGCTGCTGTCTCTAGGTGGGTAGCATGAGAAATGGGCTGTTGTGTCAGTGCCTGCACAAGTGCCTTCTGTAAAATGCACAAGGTTAAGGCTGTTTGTTCTTCAGGACACTCTTAGGGACTGACCTCTGCTTGGCCAGCAGTTGGCTGTGTTCTTCTGGGGCTTCTCTTAGACTTTTGCTTAAGGTAGAATTTTGATCTCTTTTTAATGAACACAATTTAATTTTTTTTTGGGGGGGAAAACCCTGGGTGTGATTGCCTTCCCTTTTTTTGTAGCCTTCAAACTGAACCTCTGGTTCTGACTTCAGAAATGACCTCATTAGCCTCTTACTAATGAAAGTAATTTCTCTTGCATTAATTCAAAAGTAAGGTCTTCAGATAGATTGTGCTTGGAAAAGGGGGGCAGGGGCCAGGCTACACTGGGGTTATTAACTGTGTGAGTCTCATTAGACTGGAGCTGGACCGGGGGGACAGTGTAGCCTGTGGTGGTGTTGGTAAGTGAACGAGGTAGTGAACATGAGGGTCCTTCCTGCTTTCAGCCTGGTAAGGTCTGAGCGCCTCAGCTGACAGGGGTATGGTGGACAAACTCACTGCTGGAGGGTAAGGGGTCCAGGGCTGCTGGGGGAATGCTGAGAAACACCTGGGCTGTGAGACCTGGTGCTGCAGGTGCCTGTATCTCTGCTCTGCTGCAGGCTGATGGAAGGGTGAAGCAGGATTAATGCCTTCTCACTGTAGTTCCCTGGTCTGGGCAGCACTTTGTCTCCTGCTTCTCCTACACCTGGCAGACAAACTTTCAGCTCCATGCCTCTCAGGGAGTGTGGCAAGTTTGCTTAAGCTCAAGTTTACCCAGGAGGCTGAGTTTTGCTTTAGGTGTGGAGCAGGTCTGAGGGAGCTCTGCAGAGCTGCTGAGCTGCAATCCAATCTTAGTTTCAGTGCCATAAAAGTGGAGCACTGGATTCCACTCAGCTCCATGTATCCGGAGGTGTTAGAATCTCAAGCACTCGGTATTGTCCTGTCTGGACCTTCTTGAAGCTGGGGAAGGAAAGGAGCTGGAGTCAATGATGCCACTCAATGCAATAAGCCTGGGATAGCAGCACTTGCCTGGGAGGGTTGCAGGCAGAGCTTCAGCCTTTCACAGCGTTTTGGAACTTGAACGTGCTGTTTTCAATCTTACTGAGTGTCCCACTGCCTGGGGTGCAGCCAGCAGTGTCTGGAGGTTTGTCATCCCCTGCTGCAAGGGCAAGACTTGCCCAAAGAGACAGTGAAAGAGAGAGCCAGGCTTTGCACCCAATGGATGAGGACAATTTTGAGGAGGTCAGAATGTGGGTTGCAGACTTGAACAGAGAAGGTATGATCAGTTTTTGGGGCAAAGCACAGGGCTCTGGGCCATGGTCTCACCCTAAAATGGTGGTGATAGTGCTTCTGGTTCTTGTTGCTGGTGTAACGGGGCCGAGGTGCTCTGGTTCGTGGTGGGGCAGATGAGCTGCAATACTTCTGAGTGCTGCATTTAACTCCTCTCCATCAACATAATCAGGAACTCCTGCTACCTCTAAAATTAGGCTAAAAAGTCACCCAAGACTTTCAACAACAAAAGCCACCTGCTTTACTGGGCTCGGGTTTTTTAAGCCTTGCTGCTTGTAGAACTAGAATTTAAAAGATCAGACAACACTTTGTTCTACAGTATTTGCAAACATCAAAAGATGCCGAAACTTACTGAGCACTGCTCTGAAGTATGGTGTGAGCCCAATGACTTCCTCGCAGTGTTCACATTGCCTCCAGTAGCATACTGGCAAGTTCTTGCAATGCTTTATATTCACCTTCAAATAAGAAGTTCTGGGGTTTTGTTTCATTTATTTCAAACCCAACAAAAAAAATGTCAACTGCTTTTGGAATATGGAAACTTAGGGAGATTTATCTTGGAAATGATTTTTCAAAACATGCCTCTTTGTGTGTGTTTTCCTCTGTTCACTGGGTCTTCAGGGCATGCGATGCGGCTGCGCGCAGTTGATGGAGCACAGGGGAGTGCAGGGAGGTATCAGGAACGTAACTACAAAAGCCGAATTTGTCCCCCAGGATGATCTCATGCGCAGTCATGATATCTGGATCTCTCAATTCTCCTCTCAAGCTGACATACCTAAAAGCCTTGCTGCTAAAATGTCAGTGCTGGGAGTTTCCCTGGGAGAGCCTGTCTCCACATCATGACCTGGCACAAACTCCCTTAGCTTTTACAACTGTGTGGTGTTAAAGGGTTCTGTGGAAGGAAAATAGATGTAGTGAGAGCTCTTACTGCATCGCTGGCTTCTGGCACTGCAGCCAAAGCTGGCTGATTCAGTGGGTTTTAAAAAATGAGTTGAAGTCTGTTTTTTTTTTTTTTTTAAGAGTTGTGTTTTTTAACTCTGCTAAGGAAAGTATTAGATTGGCAGCCTTTCAGGTAAAAGTCTTCAGGTTTGCCACCCCTGCAGATTTTCACATGTGGAGGTACCAAGCTGGAGAAAATATAACACACTTTCTATAGAACTGGAAATTCTATAGAAATTGGAATTTCTATAGAATTGGATAGCTGGCTGTGTCCTGGGAAGCTCAGCCCCAGGAGGGCAAACTCCAGCACAGCAGGGCAGAATTTTGCCCACGAAAGACTGTAGAGCGGGCTCTGATGTTGCACAACAGTGTCAGCTCTACCTGCGAGCCTCTCCCTCTTCCTTGTGTACTTTGAAACCCCCAGGGAGGGAGAGCGGGGAATGAGTAAGTCATTGGGAACAGATGTTGCACAGTAGCAGCGAAACAAATATTTTGTGTTTATGCTACTTCCATTCAAGGGTAATGTTGACACCGATGTGTCTGTGTTAACTTACCCTTTTCTCAGCAGAATCCTGCTGCAGACCCACCAGAGATGGTTACCCATAAAAGTCTACTTGGAGCGGGGTGAGCGCTAGGCTCCTGCATGCGTGTGTTTGGTTCCTAATTCTGCAAAGCCTGCTGGTTATTCCCTTACTATGTGTCATTTCTTCCCCTGCCTGACCTGTTTGCTCTCCCCCTGCTGCCAGTGGCAGTTTGCTTTGCATAAGGAGCAAAGGCACTATGCAGAAGGACTCCAATTTTTATTTTTTTTTCAGCTTTTATTTATTTTTTTTCCCCCAAGGGTAAGAAGCAGATGCCCTGGTGGGTTTCATTTTTCTTCTTTTTTTTTTTCTGAAGAGACCTGACTGTTCCTCTCTCAGGGCTTTTTCATGTAGATATGATGGGCTTGGGGTGCACAGCTGCCCCTCCATCCCCTTGTTCTCAGCTTGGTAGGCTGGGAAGTGCCTGGTTCCCCAGCCCTGGAGGATATTATCCCTGTGGCAGCATCTGGCTCTTGGCAGGCTCTGTGGGCAGCCGTGCTGGCAGGGTTTGGAGTTCCCTTTTAGCTTTGTCGTGTGGTAATCTGTCAGTTGGCTCTTTGGGCTCCCTTGTTCTCCTGTGTGCCTTTTCTTCTTGACAAACCTCTGAATTCAGAGTTGGTCAAGGACAGTTTTGAGAATGCTCCTTGGAATTGCACAAGGCATTCCTTTTACTTTGTTCCAAAGAGGTTCTTTTGGCAAATCTTAATTTTATTATGGCAGTAGCAAAAGGGGAAAAAAAGCTGGTCAAGTTCCTAGTAGCTTGGTGGAATCTGTTAGTGTCAGTGGACAGAATAATTTGCTCAGCTGATTGCTCTGGTTCTGATTATTTACAGTAACCCTAAAAGCATTGCCTCCCTCCCCAAGAAGGAAGCACTGGTGGCTTTAAACAGCAAGAAAAGACTTTAAACAAACCAGTAGTAAAAGACAAAATGTCAGCTTTGCTACTCCTCTTGAAAACAAGTGTTTGGGGACAGATCCTCAGCTGAAGTAAATCCCACCTGTCCCTTGGATTGTGTCACCATGCACCATTTCAAAACCGTCCCCCAAGGATATTACTATTCTTTTCTCCATGTATGAATAAGCCACTTACAGTGCATAGCTGCTATATTACAATTTCCTAAGAGGTGCTGGCATCTGGAGAGATTACATTCCACTGGCCCCTGGGATGGAAAGAATGAGTTCAAGAACAAAGAATGAAATCCTCACTTCTGCACTCAGAAATCCAATATTCACCAAAGGGTAGGGGCGAGCTGGTAACCAGACCGCGACATCGCCAGGGCTCGGTGCAACCTTCCCCTTTTCTGCCAAAAAATCGGGCTAGGCTGAACCATCCATAAACTTAAGCTTAACACCACTCAGGCTGAACTCGGTGGGTGGGTGGGTGGGGGGGAAATAAAAAAAAAAAAATCATCTCAGTGTTGAACTTTGCGACACCGAAATGTGTAGGATTAACAGCTCTGCGATCCGGTGTCTATTTGCAGGACTGGCACGGTTCACGCCGCGGTCTTGGCAGCCACCGCGCAGCCCCGGCACCTTGCTCTGCAGAGACACCTTTCTGGGTGGGAGGAGGGTGCTGAGCGCCTGGCTGCCCGCCAGCCCGCGTTGAACCGCCACGCAAATTGCAGTGTAGCTGCAAAAAAAAATTGAGATCGCCCACTCCGAGCAGTCTGTGCCATCGGCTGTCTGGCAGGATTGATGGTTGTCACTACCGAACGCTGCTGAGCTGGAGCCAAAATCAAATGAGTGGATGTCCTCGTGAGCCTGCTTGGGGGGGGGGAGGGAGAAAGCAACTTAAGCTAAGAACTTCTTTTCACTTTAGAATCTGAGCTAAAGAGGCTTGTTCCACTTTATAATTGCTTAGCTGAGGAGAAGGGCTGGGAAACATTCCTGCTGCATGCATGAAGGCCACAGGTTTTCAGTTATCTTTCCTTGGTACTGATTTGGAGCAGAGGAGACTCTGGCAGGAAGGAGGGAGCATTTTATCTCATGTTAGACTTCTGTAGGACATGGAGGAATGTTTAACCATGGGCACCCCTCATCTTGACAGCTGTGGTGTAATGCTGGTTGTGGCAACAGGGGCTGGGCTAATGTCTTTTAATGGTTTTCCCTCTTCCCACGTGGACAACAAGGCCCGGGCATGCTCCCAGTGGCTGATGCATGATGATAGTGAAGCAATTGGTTATAACCTCCTTGGTCAATCATAGAACTGTTGTGTTGGAAGGTACCTTTAAAGGTCATTCGGTCCAACCCTCCAGCAATGAGCAGAGACATCTTCATAGAATCACAGAATGGTTTGGGTTGGAAGGGACCTTAAAGATTGCCTGGTTTCCACCCCCCTGCCATGGGCAGGTACACCCTCCACTAGACCAGGTTGCTCAAAGCCCCATCCAACCTGGCCTTGAACACTTCCAGGGATGGGGCAGCCACAGCTTCTCCAGGCAACCTGTGCCAGTGCCTCACCACCCTCACAGTAAGGAATTTCTTCCTAATATCTAAACTAAAACTGCCCTCTTTTGGTTTAAAACCACTCCTCCTGTTTTTTCTATTGCTATGTGCCCGTGTACCTATCTTCAACCAGGTCAGGTTGCTCGGGGCCCCATCCAAACTGACCTTCAATGTTTCCAGGACAAAAAGAGGGGACTTGGCCTCCTGAATCTGAGTGAGAGGTGTAACCAAAGGAATTTTACAAAATCCCAGTAGAAATTTAGTGTTAGAGTCTGGTTTGGCTGTAACAGCTGAACTGAACTAGAGCTACACCAGGAAAGCAGAGAGGAGGCCCTGTCCCCTAGCATGGTGTCTGCTCACCTTTCAGTGTCCAAATTGTTCACAAAATAGATGAGAAATATTTGAATCAACACATCCTGAAAGACAACAACAACTTGGAGAATGGTCTGCATTAATCTCCACTCCTTCAGCTCTTGAGAGAGGGACAAAAGGAAGGAAAGCAAGCCAGAAAGGAAGGAGACCTGCTTCCTTTTCTATGTTGAAAAATAAAAAAAGCTTGTTCTGTCTGCATCCTCTTACCTTCCCTCATGTCCTTAATGTGGTAAGACACAGAACATAAGAAGTGTTTTCCTTGACCATGTGTGTCAAGTCCCCCTCCCAGGACAGGAGTGCTGTGGCGCTGCTACTCCCTGGGCTGGGAAGTGCTGGGTCTGGTCCTGCCTCTCCCATTATTCCTGCTGGTACTGGTAATTTATTTTTTGTGAGCAGATCTGAACTATCCAAACTAAATCCATATGCCCTACTAGAGAAAAATGGTGCAACATATTCTTGAGTTATGTCAACAGATGCGATGCCGAAGGGTATCTTGAGCTGAGGAAAAGCCTCCTGCCTGGTGATGTGCCTTCTCCAGGATGTGTCCTTATGTTTTCGTCTGTGTGACTTGAGGGAACTGATTCTGGCAGTGAGGTACTGCTGTGGGGACATCCTTGTGCCTGCAGTGGGGACCAGTGAGGGGACCGGGCATGCTTCGTTCTGTGGCATTAGCAGCACCTATGTTGCTCATTCCTAGAGAGGTACCAAATTGTAGAGCTGAAATGCATGGTAAATACTGGCTTGGCACACAGCAAGGCTGTGGCTATGCATGCTGCAGAAATCTGTGTGTTTGTGACCTCACTGAGATGCCGAGCACCAGCTGAATGGTCCTGCCTGGTACAAAATGAGCGGAGAAATCAGACAGAAGGACACAGTGGCAGCAGCAAGGGAGGGAGCATGTCCCGTGCCCTGCAGCCCAGCACTTCACTGGGGTCGTATTTCCCAAGAGACAAATCCCTCCCTGCTGCCCCAGGCAGGGAGGTGAAGCTCTCCTTTTCCTCAGAGCATCTTCCCCTCTTGGCCAGCAAACTCCACTCTTCAGATGGGCTATAAATATTTATAGGAGGAAGCACAGGAGCCTTTCCATGCCAGGCCAGCACTACTGTGACTTACAAACCTAAATGACGTAACTTGAGTTCTCGGTTTGGAGGGTACCTAAACAGTGTGTTGGAAAGAAATGCTTCCTACCTCCCTGAGCAGGTGCTTCCTCTCTCTGTTGGCTTCAGGAAAGATGCTTACCCCATATTGACTCCTTCCTGGCTGTGGTCCCAAGTTCAGCCTGGCTTTGCAACCCCACAGACACCTTCAGCCTGAGGGATCCTTCCATTGCTTCTCTGCTTTAGAGAGAACCATGTCTGAGTGTTGTGCCCATCCCTGGGCAGGCACGTGGAGGATTAACTGGCTGCTTGTTTGTATCAAAAATGATACTTGGTTTGGTTCCTTCTCCCTTCCTTTTCTCTGTTAGTCCGACAGTATCTTTATATTAAGCGGCGCAAGAGAAGAATAAAGATTTAAGCTCATTTAACCTTGAACGTAGCCATTAGTTAAGCAATTAAAATTAAAGGGTGAGTTAATGGGCAGTGTCAAACATTCGGAGAAACATCTGTTGTAATAGGAGTCTGCCTTTTAGCTGATGAATAATTGATCCGGTGTTTGTCAGCACCTAAGCCCAGCCAAGGCAGCAGCACTGGCACTGCTGGAGCATCTCCAGTGTCCCCTCCCCAGCTGCAGGCTCTGGGAGAACAGGAGGACCCACCCACCACCACTTGAAGGTACATTAGGGAAACCACCTGCATTGCACCCCCAAGAGGGCTGACATTGTCCCTCTTGGGACTTTTGCTTTTCTGGGATCAGATGTGTTATTTCAGGTCTAGAGGAATCGATGGTCTATTTTTAAGCCTTTATTAATGCATGTGTGGTTGGATGCGGTGTCTGAACACCCAAAGCCAGGGATGTAGGTGACTCAAACCACTTTGAATTGTATCACTGAGTTAAATTAACTTGCTTATTGGCAAGCAGCAGATGTGAGAGAATTCCTTCACTAGTGCATTGAGGGCAGCACAGTAAATATTGGCCAGAGTTTGAGGGGCAAATAGCAGAAAGTGTTTGTCTCTTGGCTGTGGTAGGGCCAGTATTGCTGGAGTCACTTCTGCAGTACTGCCATCTTCCACAGAGATCCCCTTCTCTCTAGAATGGCAAAGAGCAAAAGATATTTGGGTGAAATCTTGGGTTCTGTGAAATGAAGGAGAACTCTGCTGTTCCCAGCAGGAGGATGCCCTGGGTGCCTGGCCCTGCACACCCACATGGGAAGTACTTCCCAGCCAAACTGGGCTTCCCAGCTCCCCCCCAGGCCTGAACAGGGTGGGGTGATGGAGAGGGTCTAGTCCCCGAGCTGAGGTCCTCCATGTACCCTGTGTCTGGGGCTGAGGGAAGTGCCAGAGCAACCCAGAAACCAAATCGAGGACATGAAACATTTGTAGCGTGGGATGTGGGAGAGGAAACCTGGGTCACAGAGGATTCTTGATGTGCTGTTTTCCATATTGCCTCTCAATCCCTTCAGAAGAATCAAACTGAGCCTGTTGTGCCATTTCCCACCACTTTTGTGGATGCAAAACTGTGCAACAAACTGAGCTAAACCAAAGCCACTGTCTCACTCCAACACAGAAGGGACAGCAGATTGTCAGCAAGCCAGGTGAGCCCCTTCACCCCCATATGAGGGTGCGATGGGCACAAGCCTCTTTATGTAAGGCAGTTGGGAAAAAGCAGTGGGAAGGCAACAGAAAAAGCAGAAGGAAAAAAATCTGAAGGTATCTCAGAGATGAATGTTGTCAGAATGTGGGTTCTCCCCCAGCCTCAGGATGAATCAGGCTGAGTTTTTACCCTTTCAGGTACAAAACAATAATATACATTTGGCTATTTGTTAGAGAGAAACACAACAAAATCACCTCTACCCTCCTAAAGAAACCAGAGGTGTTAATATTTGGATTTCATATACTTGTCTTTTTTTAACCCCTCAAAATCATCTGTAGAACTCGAATTTATTCAACAGTTCAGGATTTGTTTTAAAATCGTTTTAATCGGTACATGCATCATAAGCACAAAGAAAGGGAAATAAACTGGGATGGGAAAATTATCTCTGTGTCTTCTGCTGGTTTTAACTGACAACAAGCAGAACCTGTAGCTCAGTTTCTTCCCTCATCTCCCCCTCTGCATGCAGAGGCTGCCTTAGCATCTGCCTGCACTTTTGCTGCTGCTTCCACTTCTTTCTCTGCTTCTTTAGACTAGAGCAGCTCTTTCTCAATTTTACATTGAAATTTATGTTTCAATATAAAATTGTCCCTGGTTTATCATTAAGCATTTGATACCTTTCTCCAATTTTGCCTGGCATCAACTCATTGATATTGTCTTTAATGACATGTGAATGCAAACAGACCTTGCTCTGACGCCTGCGTACAGCAGGCAAGAAATTTGGCTGTTCTGGGGCTCTTTGAGACGAGTCGTGTTTAAGCAAAATTTTATCTGCTGAAGTTATGAACGTGCATAACCCATCCGACTGTGTGTGGGATGTGCACAGAAAAGATGCTCGTGTTGAACTTAGTGTGGAAGCTGTTTTAAAGCTAAGACAACTGTGAGGAGGAATGAAGCAGAGATTTTTTTTTTTTTTAATCCTAGATAAATTTTGTTTGAGGAAATGAGACCAGTTATTAAGGAGATTGTGTTTGAAACTGTAATTCAGCCATTTTCAAACATGAATTGTAAAAACAACCCTCAGGAACGAAAAAAAAAATCTCAGAACTCTGACTTTTGGAATTCACTTATTTCTATGTTTGGATATACTGTAGAGCCAAATGTGTATTTTTTACTTTTCCCCAAAAATGCATATCCGTAGCTCTGCCTCAACCACAACTTTCACATTGTCCCCATGGTGATACAAGTGACACCATTTCCACTATAATAACCTGGTTATATTTTCTTGGCCACAAACCTACAAAAATCATAATTGCACTTTCTTTCACCCAAATATTTTGAATAAGGGATCTGTGAAGAAATCTCTGCTAAGTATTTTAGCTGAAGTTCATGTTTATTGACCTAAATGGATGCAGAATTGTGCCTTGGGAAGGCTGCTGCCCTTCAGATAACTTCCCTGAACACCACTTTTTCATGTGTAGTAGCCAGATATTTTCTGAGCTGACCTCTTCCCAGCCTACAGATAATACAAGGGGACTTTCCCAGAGCTTTCTTGCTTCTGAGGAGTATTTGACCCCCACATGCCACATCTTCTCAGGGACAGGAGTAAAGCAGTGCCAGTTTATCTGAGGATGCAGGTTACAGGAACAGCTGTTTTTGAAAACTGGAGTTATGCACGTGAATACGGGATAGCTGGGAGCTGTCAAGTAATCTGCTGTAAGCTTACCCTGCACATTGTTACAGCAAAGGATTTGGGTGGTAATGCCTAATTTTTAATTGCATTTTCATTGGGATTATCAGCAGGCTATGTCATCCCTGTTGGTAGTGGCTGGGCTGGGAGGAAGGTACAAGGGCATCCTCTGCCTTGCCTGATCCAACCAAACCCTGCGTCACTCTCCCAGTGGGGACAAACTCAGTGTCTCTGCCTGAGCTCTGCAGAGCCCAGAGACAAAAGCCCTTGTCCAGAGGCAGGAAACTTTCCAAGAGCCCTGTGGGATGGGCTCTGCTGCTTCCCAACCTGCCTGCTGCCCCTTCTGCCCAACACATGTGGGTCTGTGCCCAGGAGAGGGCTTGGTGCAAGCGTGGCCAGAGGCACACAGCTGGCTGCTGCTGGCACACAGCAAAAAGAAGCAGGTGGAGCTGGGAATGATGGCTTTGTTGGCCAGTGTCAGCCATGTGAATGAGCTGGGGAGGCCACACTGGTTTGACTTATTGGTCTATAGGTGAGTTTGACTTTTTTTTTTAAGTTATTCTGCTTCAAAGATGGGAGCAAAGCTGTGTTTGAAGGCCTGATACAGGGATGCTTGGCATAGCTAGTGCTCTCCTGGTTCTTGGAAAGGCTGGACTGGGGAGCATGACCTCTTCCACAGAGCTACTTTTAGGGTTTCTTCAGGAAAAGAGGGGTGTGCTCCACCCTGCCCCATCCCTGGAGACCACTTCTGCGATAGACTGAGTGCCGAGCATCTATAAGGAGGTGACAACAGGAAAGAGAGCCTGAGCCTATGCTCTCCTTCCTATGGCATAGCCACATCCAGGATCCTCCACTCCCTGCCTGCAGGTTGCTGAGGGCTATGTGGTTTGAAGCTGCCTGTTCTGTTGCTGTCCCAGCTTTATTCCCATGAGAGACAGGCCTACAGCAGTTCAGGCCAGAATGGGCTGGTGGGCTTGAAATAAATTCTGTCCAGAGCTGCCACTGCTCCCTAGCAAGAGCAAATCAGGGGCACTACCAGGTTCTCCCTTTGTCCATTGGTCTGGCTTTTCCTAATATGCTCTCAGAGCCACCAGCCCCTGCGGATGCTTGGGAGGACAAAGTGAAGCTGGGGAGGGAGGAGGAAACCTTTCCACGTTGCAAAGACATCCTAGATCATAGAACCACCAGGGCTGGAAAACACCTCCAAGATCACTGAGTCCAGACTTTGACCAAACATTACTATGTCAACCAGACCATTGCACTAGGTGCCAAGTCCAGTAATTTCTTGAACACCTCCAGAGATGGTGACTCCACCACTTCCCTGGGCAGCTAATTTCAATGCTTAACCACCCTTTCAGTGAAAAACTCTTTCCTGATGTCCAACCTGAACCTCCACTGGTTCAGCTTGAGGCCAATTCTTCTTATCCTGTCCTAGTTGCCTGGGAGAAAAGGACGACCATCACCTGGCTACAGCCTCCTTTCAGATAGTTGTAGAGAGTGATAAGATCTCCCCTGAGCCTCCTTTTCTCCAGGCTAAACACCCCCAGCTCCCTCAGCTGCTCCTCACATGACTTACTCTCTACGCCCTCAAGATCTCTTCCTAGAGATGCTGCTGAGGCAAGTCAGAATAACTCCTGCTTCGTTTCCAAGTAATAGAGGATTGATTTGGCATTTTCTGCTGAAAAGCTGCTTGCAGTGTTAGCAAGTACCCAGGCAAAACAAAGGAGAAAGGTACAACTTCCCAAGTCTTGGGTGTTCTCCTCCTGCCAGCGACTGACAGCTCCACTCTTCATGTCATCTGCAAACGAGCTGAATTCCTCACCATAACAGCAGTTGGAAGAATCTGTTTTTCTAACCTAGAAATAGGGCTTTGGCCTTGGTCTTTTTTGGTAATCTGTTTGGAATTTGGTGGTGGTGGTGATGATCAACAGTTGTTTAAATCTGCTGGCAGCCTGCTGGTCTTCACACAACAACTCGGTGGTCTTGGGCCCTTTCCAGCTCTGTGCATTAAATATTGCTTTCCCATGATGTAAGGAAAAGGGTGCAGTCGGCGCTAAAAGGCAGAAAATTTAAATCTAATGAAAGGAAATGCTTTTCCACGCAATTAGCCTTTGGGATTTGTTACCACATGGAGCTGCTTAGGCCAAACTTTTCTCACATCTTTCGGGAAGGAAAGGGTATCTGGGGATTTACATGGAAAGCAGATTTTCCAAGAGAAAAGGTTCAAATCTAAATGAGGGGTCTGAAGTTCAGAGCAGGAGTTTCGGCTTCAGCCTGAGTGATTAAGATACTCTCTGGACTGCAGCATGGCCTTGAATTGCAACCTGCAGTCCCAAGTGAGCATCATGACTAAC
The DNA here is from genome assembly GCF_025592945.1 of Manacus candei. Classification (NCBI taxonomy): domain Eukaryota; kingdom Metazoa; phylum Chordata; class Aves; order Passeriformes; family Pipridae; genus Manacus; species Manacus candei. Next base: position 3,694,779 of record NW_026138161.1, on the reverse strand, counting down.
AGTTGCACTGTTAACCTGTTTTCATAATTGGTTTTCCACCAGTTCACCCAGCAGCATAAACTTCCCCACCAGAGGAGTTTCAGAGTTTAGGTTACCTTGTTCCTTGGGGCCATACCAGCACTAGAGTGGACTGGGCTTAACAATTTTGTGTGGGCAGCAAAGGAGTTAGTGGCTTCCCTCATCACTTCAGCTGATGGGTGGCTTCGTGGTGTGGGAGAGGTCAAAATGTACTTTCCCTTCAGACAGGAGCAAAGTACAGGAAATTTTGTGTATGAAAAAAGCTCTGCTGGATGAACTATCAAGGCTGAAGGCTGGAAGAAGCCTTGTTCCTGGGAAAGGTTTCTCCTGACTGCAGCTTTGCAGGTGCTGGGCCCCTGAAGAGCCACCTGAACTGAAGTTTTAGTATAGTTATGATGGACACAGCCTCCTCTAGTCACCTCATGTTGAAATTAATGTGCCCTTTTATGGCAGGTTTTTCTTTCACTTTTGTTTTGAGAATGCTGAGACCATTTAAAAAAAGAAAAAACCAAAAAATTCCCCCCTGGGTTTTCCACCTCCACCTGAAATTGCAAGCCCTTCATTCAAAATCTGTTTCTATTATTAGTTTGAATCTCACAGGACAGTTTCAATTTGCATCCAGGTGTTTCGTTACACTGGATTTGTTCCCGTGTGCCACAGTGGGTGGCAAAATGAAGCAGTTTGTGGAATAGGGGCATATTTAGTGAAAGTCTGTCAAACCAGCAAAATAAAACCGTGGCAGAGCAAGAGACTATTGCCATTACAAACAAGTGTTTGGTATAAACACAAACCTCTGCAGATGTTCCCTTGTTACCGGTGGGAGGGAAGGTACTGCTGCGTGTCTGGGTTATACAGGTAGATGTAATCTTGGGTCAATGGGAGCACTTGGGTGCTTAAGTGTGTACCTAAACTTCCCTCTGATCTCCATTCTCCAGGCTATTGAGTGAGAGCACCTTGGACCCAGAAATATCCCCTCAATACCCCAAGAGCTGACAGGAGGATGGGCTCCCATTTGTGCTTGGTGACCTGAACACAGAGAGCTCCTGTGTTCAGGAGGGTGAAATTCAGAATTTTCACTGAGTCTCAGGAGCTCCTGCCTTTTGGGAGATGGGTGGGAGCTTCTCCACAGTGCTGCAGAGATGCACAACACCCCCAAATTTCCTCATTTCCTTCCTTGTTGTCTACAATAACAAACACAGTATATGAGTATTTAAAAGTGTCCTTTAGCTGGTATTTGCCTCATATTCTCTGTCAAAATCATAGAATCGTAAAATTGGGTTGGAAGAGACTTTAAAGATCATCCAGTTCTACCACCCCTGCCATGGGCAGGGACACCTTCTGTTAGACCAGGCTGCTCAAAGCCCCATTCAGCCTGGCTTTGAACACTGCCAGGGATGGGGCATCCACAGCTTCTCCAGGTAACCTGTGCCAGTGCTTCATCACCCTCACAGTCAAGAATTACTTCCTAATATCTGATCTAAACCTTTCAGTTTAAAGCCATTCTGCCTTGTCCTGTCACTACTTGCCCTTGTAAAAAGTCCCTTTCCAACTCCCTTGTAGGCTCCTTTAGGCACTGGAAGGTCTCCCTGGAGCCTTCTCTTATGTCTCACATAATGTATAATGAATAGGTGATTAAAAAAAAAACCCCAAACAAAAACCACCTATTAAAAACTACTGGGCTTATCTAAGTCCTTGCCTGCCTCCATGCAGATTTTAAATGTACACTGAGCGGTAACAGCATTGCAAGAGCAGGGTGAGTAGTTTCTGCCACTACTTTGTCATTTACATTACACTTTTTTCCCTGTGTGAACATTTTCTTCTTATCTTTTCTAAGCCTTGAAACACAGCCTAAGCCTTGGCTAAGCCTTGAAACACTTTCTGAGCCTTGAAACGTCTTGAACCGCTGCAGATCGAGAGCGGAAAGAAGCGGTTTGTCTCTCACTGATGACCCAAGAGCATCCTCTAGTGTGTATGTAAGGTAATACTTACACCTCGCCTTACGAAAAATAGCATTGTCAGAGCAAAGGAGCAAAGGAACCGCCTCGAAGCTCGTGGTGAAAGGCAGCACAAGGTTCTCGCTGAGGGAGGGAACGCAAACACAGGCAGTAGGAGCTTGCTCCCACTCAAGGCTGGCTTCGGGGGGAGTTAACAGCACCAAAAACCCCACGGGCTGAGCCTTTCTGTCAAGCAGTTGGGTACTTCTCATCCATGAATCCTGAGTGAAACTGAGCACCAACCATTTCTTAATGTCAAATGTATTGACGTGGACAAGCACATCAAAAATGGAAGACTTTCTGCAGACAAACACCTTAAAATGACTTTGAATGCATATTATGCACTTACAGATTACAGTAGAGTCAGTAAGGGCTGTGTGTTGAGTACAAATGTATTTTGCTAAAAAAGGTAAGTGAAACCACCTTTGAGGCCGTGGGTTTTTTTTTTTCTTTGCTGGGAAAACCTACTTTGTATTTTTGGTAACAGTAAGCAATTCTCCTGCACTGAGCAACCAAAATCACATTTTGATTTTCACAGCACTGTGAAAAATGGTGCACAATGCAGAGTGAATCTAAAGATTTTAAAATAGTCATTACATGACTATTATGTGTATTTATGCTATTATGGGACTATATGACTAAAATCTAGTCCCCTTGTGCCTTATTTTTTGTTCTGTAAAATGGGGTGAAAAAGTTAATTTCACTGCCTCAGAAGGAAATAACCTATTATCCTGAGAGCACAGCTAAAAGACAGTGGGGATCTGTATAATTATTGCAGGTAGGTGGTGACATGGCCAATGACAACATATTACCTTCCAATGTCTGGGCAGGAGAAACTATGCCGTATTTTCCCTTCCCTGCCTCACTGCACCTTAGAATCATATATTGGTTTGGGTTAGAAGGGACCTTAAAGACCACCTAGTTCTAACAACCCCTGCCATGGGCAGGGACACCTTCTGCTAGACCAGGTTGCTCCAAGTCCTGTTCAACCAGGCCTTGAACACTTTCAGGGATCGGGCAACCACAACTTCTCTGGGCAACCTGTTCCAGTGCCTCATTACCCTCACAGTAAGGATTTTCTTTCTAATATCTAATCTAAATCTACCTTCTTTCAGCTTAGAACTGCTACCCCTTGTCCTGTCACTACAATCCCTGATAAAGGGTCCCTCCACATCTCTCCTGTAGTACCCCTTTAAGCACTGGAACCATCCTATTTTCGGGGTGGTTGGGTTTTTTGGTTGCTGCTGTTGTCTGCTAAAAGCCTGCAGTGAAATGTTGCTGAAAACTTCTGCTGAAAGGAAGTACTCTGATCTGGAGGAGCACAGATAACACACTCCATTTGTGCACAAATTTGAAATGAGAGGAAGGGTGGGGCCAAGACAGCCACAGGTGAGATTAATCTCACCTCTGTGGGATGAAAGGCTTTGAAGAAGCTTTGAAGGGATAAATCCTCACCCAACCTGGAAGGAAATAGAAAATAAGATAACATTCAACAGATCTTACCCGAAGTCCACCATAGCAGCCTAACCTCTTAGCTTCCTTTGATAAGAGAACTGATCTTCCAGGTAACATCTACTTCATCCATACATTACCTGCCTTGTCTCTCAGAGCAGTTGATAAAGTGCCATTTGGGAAACTAGGCATTAAGAGGGGAAGTAGTAGAAGTGTTGTGGTGGGGAAAGGAACTGGCCAGAGCAACGTAAGTAGCAGGGAAGGCCTTGGAGGAAGCTGCTGGAGCAGTTCCTCAGAAGGAGACTGAGACAGCACTGCCAGTACAGGGGAGATGGTGTGTTTCAGTAGGACACAGATGGAAAGAGTAGGAGAAGGGGAGGAAATTCAGTTGCTGTGAGCATGAGCTCATGAAGTAACAACAGAGTTTCTGCCATTGAACAGGTACTCAATACTTGGGAGTGACTGGGAAGAAGAATACCTCAGTGCCTCCCTGAGAAGAGGACTGAGATCCACCCCCTGACATGGCCTTGATGGTGGTGTGTTCACTCCCAGAATGTGTTTCCAGTAGATAGAATGTGGGATAAAGGCCACAGAACAGAGGTTAGTGAGACTTCATCTGGGATATTCTGCTCAGTCTGGTCTTTTGTGTGAAAGGAACATGAGTAGGAAGCAACGAGAGAACAGAACTTGAAAGTGGTGTGGCCAATGAAGTGAGCAGTTCTGCCATTGAAGACCTGTCCCAGGATAAAACAGTGTTTTCTTATTATTATTTTTTGTTTGGTTGGTTTGGGTTTTTTGTTGGTTTGGTTTGGGTTTTGTTTGTCTGTTTCTTCTCTTTATGTGTTCAATGTGAATTTTGCACTAGCACAAGCAAGGAGTATCTGGGGTGGGAAGCAGCAGCCCTGGTGAGGAAGAGGATGAATGATTATTTCCAAGATGGTGTCACAATGCATGGAACATGCTCTTCCACCATCATCTCTCATGCAAAAGATATTGGAGATGGCCAGCTGGGCCCAGTAGAGCAGACTGGAGGTGAAGGGGCCGTGGCCACATCTCTGGCCACACTGCTGCAGTGTGGTGTGGTGAGGCGACCATGTGCTGGGGAGGGTGAAGGATCTGGCTTCTGGTTTATATGCTGGCACCAGGATCAGCAGATCCTGGCACTGGCCTTCCCATCAGTAGTTTTGTCTGGGAATGAACCAGCTTCTAACTCTTGGAGCAGGTAGAGTGTCCTTGTGGGGATGAGTACCGAGTGGAAGAGAAGCCCACAGTAATGTTCAAGTTAGAGACTGATCTATTTATATGTGGGGTGCTGTGATGTAGTTGCCCAGGGATAACAGAGGACCAGGCACAGCCTGGGAGGTAGCTAAGCTTTATATTACATCTAAGGAAGTCTGTGCTAAAAAAGAGAAAAGGGGAAGAGAAAAGTATGTGAAATTTGAGAGCATTTGTTTTTCAAGGGACAAACATCAATCACTGAGCAGTAAGGAAGTTAAATAAGGCAATTTTGAGTGAGTGCTCTGAAGTAATCACCTGTGTATCCCACAGCAAGTGTGACTGTCAAAGGAGGACTCATTTTAAGGCATTCCTTGCTCCTGTTTCACCTCTGTATCACATCCTAGATGTAATCACTTGGGTGCAGAAGCAATTGACATTTCTGTTTCTTTAACTATACTGGCATCAACATCAGAGACAATTCCTCATCCATCTCCTTCTTTCATGCAGGCACAGTTTTCTGTATAAAAGGGATTGTGACAATTCTTTTATGTGTTTTTGGAAGGGAAGATGCCAAGACAGGTATAAACCAGCCTTGCACTGCTGAGCTGCATTACAACAAGTTTATTTAGCTTTCAAAAAATGAGTTCACATTCCCAAAAATTCTTTAATTTTGGTGGGTTTTTTTTGTTTGGTTGTTTTTTTTTTCAATTAAGCACAAACCAGTGTATACAAATATTTGTATATTTGTATTTAATATCACTGTGGTATTCATGTGCTGCCCTATAAGGAATCAGAGTTGAAACAGATGAAGGAATCAGAGCAACGGCAGGAATTTAGAAAGTCCATTATCCATGAGGGAATCTTAAAATCCCTTATTTCATTTAGACACTCTCTAATTTTCCAAATATGAGTATCTCTTGAGGTGATCAAATATATGAAGGAACAAGTTTACAGCCTATTAAAAATCTTGGAAAAGACTGAAACCATGAAATATTGAGCACAGTTGACATAATACTTTTCATAGGTAAGACTGGCACTGCTACTTCTAACTTCCTCTCATAAACCTGTTCTCACTTAGTTATATTTGGTTTAAGTCTTAGTCATTTGGGTTAAACCCCTCTATCCTCTCTTTGCCTCAGGCCCAGAACTGAAGCCAAGGTTCTTTTTTAGTTATTTCTAAGAAAGACTGGAAGGGAAAAGAAATGCTGGCAACCCACCCTCTTCAGAAACTATAACAATGTGCTGTGTTTCAACAAGAATTGAGATCTGACAGGAGCTTGGTCTTCACACCTGCCTCCCTTCCCCACCTGACACATCTTCCTCACTCAGGCACACTGACATATGACCACATGGAGATGGCCAAGTTGCCACCTATGCCCCCTCACCTGCATTTCCCATTGCTCTAGTCTTCAGAGTAGGCTCATTGATTTTAAGGTTTTTTTCCCAACCTAAATGATCCTGTGATTACTAAGGTGCAAAGAGCACCTGGATGAACCCCGAGCATCTGAATATGGCCCAGTTCTTACACTCAGGCTTCCCATCCGTGTGTACTTTTACACTATTTTAAGCCATGACAAAGCAGGATTTCCAGAAAGCCATCTTCACTGGCATCAGGAAAATTAAATAAACTTAATCTAAGGCATGTGCTTGGCATGTCAAATTTTAAAATAAATGCTTCTTGTGATAAAACTATGAATAACTGAGTAAAGCTGAATCTTCTGGGAGGTATTGGGCATATCTACTAGACAAGGCAGGTAGCTCTGAGGAGAACATGCATAAGCAAATATTGCAGTTGGACTAGATGATCCCTGTAGATCTGGAACTATCCTATAGTTCCACTTGGAACTGTCCTATTCTATTCTAATACCTTAAAGAGAACTTCTGGGCATACACTAAAATTTTGAGCTTACTTCTTTTGCTGACATGATTTAATCAGGTTATGGAGCTAACCACAAGGTAAACAGGTTCAAGCAACACAGATCTTGAAAATCAAAATGTTAATGTCACCAAGGCCACTCTGGGTTTTGACTGCTCAAGATGCTGAATCACAGGTTGCTGAGTTTTGCTGATGCCCTCCCTTCTGCAGCTGGGGTGGTTCTGTGCATTGGGAATGTAAGTGTGTGTGAATATTTGCACATGGACTTGCAGGGCTGATTACTCACCTCCTGCCCTGCTTTGATCCTGTGTCCTCTGAGTAACCTACTGCAATCCCACCTTGAGAGCACACCGGTAGCATTTAGTTTATACTGGCAGTGGCTTCAGAGGGATGGTATGGACAGTCAAAGCATTGCAACAAACAGATATCATGAATAGACACAGGTGGGGCCAGATGATGTGTCATTTGGTCAACAGAAAGCCTCTTAATAATACTTGATCTAGACTGTGGAGCTGCTGCAGAGTAGTGGTGAGGGGAGGTGTTGCTGGAATTATTCATCACCTTATGCAAAATCTCGCAACCCCCTGCCTTGTTCCATCATGCCCTCCTGAAAAGAGCAGCAGCTTAACTGCTGATTGGAATGGGTGTTGGATTGGGGTGCTGGGGAATGCCATATATTCTTCCACTCTCTGTTTTAACTGGTAATGCCAGCTGCAGCACTGACTGCCAGGCTCCTCCCTAGATATGGAGTGCTGTTGCCTCTGGTGCATTCTTGGTATCTCTCTGCCTTCTGTCTTTCTAACCAGGTTTTTACCCATCCACGCAGCCTGTACTATTTGCCCCATGCCTGCTGCAGGAGGGTGGGCTCTGGAGTCACTTCGGTGTTGCTCTTTGCCTCCTTGGCTTCTGTCATTTTTGTGGAAATCTATCCTACCTTCCCTGTCTCCCAAACCCAGCCTTCTACCTATGCCATCTTTCTTCAAGTTCAGAAGCTGCTTTTCTCCAGCAAAGGAGCTAAGATTGATTTATGAAGCTTATGCTTCTGATCAGTGCAGGCTGAACTTCTTTTAAGAACCCTAACCCTTCCCTAGAAGGCTTAGCAGTTGCAAGATCCTTTGTATTCACCTCATGGACTTGCTGAGGAAAGCGATTGCTGTGGGAAACCTTCCAGAGCCACATTGCCTTGTGCATGACTCAAACTCAGGTGAATCACTAAAGCTCACTGCCAAGAAATCACAGTAATGGCATAGAGGCCTGAAGGAAAACTCAGTGTAAGCTGATCTATAACAGCTTTCAAATGCACTGAGCCCTTCCAATACAGATGTCCTAAATCCCCTCTGCCTCCACCAGTATCAGGGAGCCCGCTGTGCCCTTCTAAAGGAAGGCAGACCCCACGTGCCTTAGACCTCTCTGGTGCAATATTATATTGCAAATGATAAAAATGATAAGGAGTTCAAGGAGAGCCTGGGGAGATTCACAAAAGGCTGTTTAGCAGAGGGAAACCACACAGACCTCAGGAAGGCCCTGAGCTGTGAATGGCTGGCCACCGGGCAATACCCAGGGCAAGGAATTATTTTTGCATTTTTCTCCAGGAATCCACTCTGACTGTGGCCATAGAGGCACTGCTGCCTAGGTGGCCCTTTACTTGATGGTACATGGCCATTCCCAGGGAAGCCATCAGTTCCAAGAGCACAAACCATCACACAGAGGCTCTGGCTGTGTGTGGCTGCCCTCAGTAAGACCAGGTCCCTGGGGTATTTGGAGCTTTTGTTGTGGTCTGGACGTTCCTGGCTCGTATCAAGAGCAAAGCAAAATCTGGTGTACTGCCCAAAATGCAGCTGGCAGTGCTAATTTTAGGTCAAGAGCTTTAAGTTTCTCTTCAAATAGCAAAGGCTGCAGTTTAAACCTTTCCCTGAGCATGGGGCGATGAGTGTCCCTGACAGACAAGGACACAGCATGTAAAAACTTGCCTTGCTGAAGTCATCAGGAGTTTATCCCTTCACTCGAATGAGGGGCTTTTCTGGCCATCCCCCACCTTTCAATTGCAAGGAGCAGAGAGATGTGGGTCCACACAGCAGTCTGCAGTCAGCAAATCCTCCCGTTGGGAGCCCTGAGTTTATGAATTTTCATGATATCCATTAGTAGTAAGCAGAAGTTGCCTTGAGACAGAGTTTTTGTTAATTAACATGCACTTTTGTTTCTAACTAGTGAATGAATTTGGTGTTCAAAGTCTTACTCACATGCCCAGGCTTTTGTCTTTTTCTCTTCCAGGTTAATGGCTTTACAATTCTTCATGGATAGTAAAATAATTACCAAAAGGCAAGAGTGGTAATTACACAGAGCTGAATAAATGCCCATGGTGGGAACCTCTGCTAACGTAAACAGATTTTGAGGGATCTGTTCCTACTAGAGGAGGGTGTCCAAAGCCTTTTCTGCCTTTCTTCCTCCCCAGAAGAGGCATTTGGACCGTGAGTCCTCAGGGATGTGAAATCGTGCTGTGCAAAGATGTCAGCATCTTCATGTTTACTGCTTGACTTTGTAACTGTATGCTGTCTAGCAAAAGCAGTCAGAGCACAGATGAAGTGCTCAGCTGTGCTAAATACTCCCAACACAACTGCTTTGGTGACTGAAAACCAGAATCTTGAACTCTGAGCCTCTTGCACTCCAGTGGATCCGTGAAGCTGGACAGTGGCACAAGGGACTGGGAGGTTTCTGGGAGTGATGAGAGGATATGGCCCATCTCCAGTCAGCAGGTGATCTCCTGAGCCAAGAGGGTCAGAGGGGTGTCTGAGGGCTCCTCATGGGTACAGAAGTGGAGCAGTTCAGATTGACTTGTTTCTTTGTCCAACCAGCACTTGTCCCTTCTGCGGGAAAGAGGCTGCAGGACTGAGCTCCTGTGCCACACCACTCCAGATTTCTTATACCCAGAGGGACCAGCTGCAAACCAGCTATACAATGATATTTTTTCATAGCCAGTAGCAGAGAAGGCAGTGGTACAAAACAGGCTTCAGCTGGCACTCCTGCAAACCATGACATTCCCTTTTTTTTTAACCGGAGTCAGTTTTACGCAAACTGCATAAACCAACCACCTCAGAAGAAGCAGCAGAGTCATGCTGGCTGCAGTAGCAGGACTTGGTTACACTCTGTTTCTCACTGAGTTTTTCCTGAAGTCTGTATTTTACTCAGGGTTTGCCAGGTTGTCAGTTCTTCATTCACCTACCTGAATGTTATTGTCATAATTCATGAGAGTATTGCAAACAATAAAGCAGTCTACAAAAGACAACTATCTTATATCTACTTAGTAGCTGTTATCAACCAGGCCAGTAATTTAAGGAAAAGAGAAAGCCAAGTTTCTGTCACAAGACTTTTTCCCTGTAAATTGTGTTGACCTCTGTTATTTCCACTGACATTATTGCTGACTTCTATACCAGTATTTCAGTACTTTGCCCAGAATGGCTAAGCTGGCTGGCTTAGAATTACTTACATTGCCCTGGTGATTTTTCTAAATGATTTACCCAAAATGCAGCATTCTGCCAGTCCTCCAAAACATTTGCAGTCCTCCAAGATTAAGTGGGAGTGGGTCAGAGATCCCTTGAGCCAATTCATTTTGATTGTGAGGATGACAGTTGTCTGGACCTGTTAAGGTAATAATGTTTATCTCTAGTAATGCTGTTTAATAGCCTCCTTGGTTACTAATGGGATGGAAAGTGCATTGTCCTCATGACATTTGTACATGATTCTTCTTGTTTCCAAATTCAGAACAAAAATATTTATTGAACACCTCAGTCCTTTTCACATCATCATCATCAATTTTACCATTTCCACCTCGTGATGGAAGTGTTTTTGAAGTGAGCATCATCTTTAATGTAAACTAGAAACAAATGCCAGCTTATTGCCCTGTTCTTTGTAATGCACTTGTGACCAATTTAGAAACTGATCGTTCAAGACTGCAGCAATATGAAAATCCCACTGAAATCCCAGAGGATCTTCAGGGGTGAACTCAACCTCCCAGATGTTGATAATCGTTGCTACTGGCTGCCAAAATTACTTCAAAAATTAAAATGGGCAATGACTGACACAGCATACGGTCTTATCAATTTTGTTAAAGCTAAAAATGGCTGCAATTCAAGTTTTAAATTGGTCTGAAAGGCAGCACAGCACTTTTCTTAAGCCAATGGCGTTCTTACATTTATTTCCCAACAGCAGGCATCTTTCATATAATGTTTTTAAAAGCTGGTTTCTGTGCACCATCCTCTCTAAGAGCTTCTGATGTAAAAAAATTAACCAGCTGTAGCTCAGAGAAGCTGGAAGAAAATGGCTTAACTCTGATAGCACAGCACAGAAATGGCAGAGAGCTACAAAAGTGCACCGTCAGAACTGCCCGATGGCCAATGACATCATTGCTGCCACTGCTGACATCTACAGTCTGTGACCCAACTTGTGACTAGGGCTGTGAAGGCACTGACACCCCTTCATGGGGGTTATGTCACATCAGGTAGACTTGTCTTCTCCTGGGCATTCCTGAGCTCAAGATTTGTGCTGCTGTGAGTGCTTCCCAGCCCCACCAGCACAAAATCTTTCCTCTTATTCACTGTGTGTGGGGCTCTGTGGGCTCTAGGAATGATACAGTCGCTCCTGTCCTCCATCCCCCTTTTCTATAAGGAAATACAAATTGTTTTAAAGGCCAGCTATGTAGGGGGTTGAGTTGGGGTTTGGGTATTTTGGGAGGTTTTTTTGGTTGGATGGTTGGTTGGTCTGGAGAGATTTTTTTTTTTTTGCTTTAAAGCAGGAAATGCCATCTCTTTGAAAGCAGTTGTGCCCATTTCTGTTTGCAAAGGCAGATCTGTAGGCAAGGAAGCCTAAGCCATACCTCTGCGTGATTTTTTTACCCTGCAGGGTGGAACAAAGAAACCTGGCAAATCATTGGCCAATGCTCCAGGCAGAGTTCAAAATGCTTTCAAGTATTAACTGGAAGTTTCAAAAATCCTTTTGTGCCACCAGTATTGCTTATGTTGTGCCATTGTATTGCTTATTTTCCTCCCTTCAGATACGTGCAAAAGACATTTGCATGGAGTTTGCTGAGCTCACTGGGAAAGAGCACAGCGAGCTCTCCGCAGAGAGAGGTTAACCTCAGTTCCTCTCCTTGTCCAGACGTGTCCCAAGCAATCAGCTTCTGGCTGAACAACAGCTCATAGGACCAGTCAAACTACACACTGGAGAATTTCCTATTAATCTTCTCCTTGTGCTCAGAGGATGACTTGTTGTGAGTGTGATCCTTTTTCTACTCACCCATTAGCAGTCCAACAAATAAAGAAATCATAGACGATGTCATCAATGTTAACTATATCACCAGCTCTCTCCCCTCCTCACTTTATTGTCTTCATAGTTAAATTTCTACAAAGACATTATCTCCAGTTTACCTGAGGTCTTAAAGGGATCTGATTTACAACCTTACCAAGTACACATTAGATTCTGTTGAGTGATATTTGTATTAGACGGGTGCTGAAAAGCCCAATGCATAGTATAAAACCCAGTATTTCATAGAGTCCCTGATTCAAAATGCTTGCAGTATACTTGAGAACCAAAGATGATGGACAAAGCTTAAAGTGGGACAATTCTCATGTCCCACCTGCTCAGTTTTGTACAAGACCTAGGTGTACTGTCCTCAGCCTTCTTCTTGCTCTCCTTGCATTTTCTTTTGCTCTTGTTTTTTCCTGATCATCCAGTCTCAACCACACCACTTGGAGAACCTCTGCGTGGCATCTCTCTGTGGCTCCTCTGTTCTCCACTATGTGTTTGAGCTGATGCATATGCAGGACCAGGTACTGAGAAATGTCTCACGTAGAGTGAGGAAAATAACCCTCGGGAATGAATGAGAAATTAAGATAAAATACAGTGTTAATGAACGTCTCTGTATTCGAAGTTAATTCATGGTGAGTGGGCGGAAAGCTCTAGGATGTTTCTTCAAGATCCCAGGTGAAGAAATTTGACCTGTAGCAGCCGGTGGCAAAATGGAGCTAGGCATGACTGAGATGGGGATGTGCTGTGGGGAAGGCTGCACCCACTGATGTGATGCAGAACCTATTCTGCATGTCCCAGGACAGAAAAGGATGGCTAAAATCCCTTACTGAGATTTAGCAGTATAATCCATTCTCATCCCTAAGTACTCAGCTGTTTGGCAGGTGTGACCAGCACTGACTGGTAATCAGTCCCTGTTTTTGCTTAGAGACACTGCTTGCTGGTGTTATCTACCTCCTTTTCTCTCTGGAACCAGTGCCATGGAGGAGCATGAGTCTTTGAAAACAGAAGAAACCTGTACTGCCCCAGGAAAAGGAGAGGCATCAGTCAAAGCTGATGACTGGACCCTCCTCTGAGAGCTTCTGTGCCCTCTGATATTAGATCTGGCCAGTGAGCTACAATACAACATGGTCCTTCTGCCTGCAGTGGCCTGATGCAATCAGTTCAGAGTTGTTTCAGCTTTTCCTGCAGAAAATGCAGTTCAACCCCACACACTGAAGGTGATAATTAACAAAGGCAGTTGGATGGTACTGTTATCTCCCAGCAGGCATCCATCCTGAAGGTGTAAATATTGAAAGGGTCCAAAATTTTATTAATCTCAAAAAAATTGTGCAAGATAGTGAAAGTAAGATAGTAAAGGTGAGAGGCATTCTGATTCTCTTCTGAAAAATTTAAACAAAGCCTGTGTGTGTAGGAAATGTACAGTTGCTTCATGCTTGGCAGATAACCAAGACTGTGGTACATCCGTTTTTATTTCAGATGTCACTTAGCCTTCTTCAATCAACTATCTCACCCACTCACAACTCATTTTGGGGGATTAATTTCACCAGCATGGAAATACCCTGGAACTTGATTCTTGCCAGGAGTGTTGCAATGATCTGTGCCCAACTTACCTGAGATCTTCTTTCAGTCATGATCACTCTGTTTCCCTGAAATGGATGGAGCTTCTACTTACAAAACTCTTGTGGTGAGAAGGACAGCCCTGAGCATGTATGTGCAGTCAGCAAACATGCACATTTTGCAGGGTTTTAAGATGATTTAATGAATGTGGAACACATGGGAGTTCATGCACCTGCTGACTAAAGAAGATTACTCTGAAGTACACTGAAGCCTTTAAGAGTCAGCATGTAATGACACCACTACTACTACTCGAAAATACCGCTCTGCTGGTCTCCTGCTTGTGGCTTTTATTCTCCTATGGTGCTGCTAATCCAACTGTTTTCCCCAAAGAAATAAATATTACTCTGATGAGTCCTCATAAAATGCCTGGCAAGCGTATAAATCTCCAACTGATGGCTTGCATGCTATAAATTACTCAAGCTGCCCTTACAGTTGACCCCAGCAAAGCAGGCTGGCTCCTCCTGACAACGCTGACCTTTCATCCATATTCATAACATTCTTCCACCAGTCTCAGCTGAAGAAAGAGCATTACTGAAGTTAAACACAGTGGAGTATGGTTTTAACTTCACATGGCAGAAAATATGTGAATCTCCAAGTGATGCAATAAATTATTCCCTGCAGGGCAGCAAATTATGAACCGTCTCTTCCTGTAAGGCCTCTGCTGCTGCATTGGATATTATTGTAGACATATTCTGCAATTGAAAGGGAAGTATATATATATATATTTTTACATGTACCTATTAAATATTTCATCAAAGCTTTTCATCTTGCAGGCAAAAATGATAATGTAAGAAACTAAGAAGATAGTTTCAAGCAGAACTGACATTTTCATTAAACCAGAGCGGTATGATCTAGTGTCAGTCAGCAGAGCAAACACTTGTCTACAGGGATTGCTCTAGAGATGCAACTGTACTGTAACCTAAAATCTTCTTCTTTATTTGCCTTCTTTATAAGGCCAGCAAAAAAAGTTTATCAGTCTTGGATTTCCAGTAAAATGCATGAATTTCACCAAAACATACAGGAATGGATTCTCTTCCACAAGTTCTCATTCACCCCTTGCTGAGTCCCTAAGTCTTGTCTTAATAAGTCTCTTAGGCAAGGAGCAACTTTATGCAGTTCATAAATCAGTGAGATCCCGTTGAATGACAATCTTGGTTTTCTTTACTGTAAACTGATGTTTACTTTTGAACTAGGATTTTTATCTTCTTCATGAATATCAATTAAATGGCCCCAGTGAACTAAAAACCAAGAGGATTTTCCTAGAAATGCACAAAAGTGATCTAATGAGAGAAGTTTTATAAAGCATCTTCTGACTAAGCAGACCCTTGGAATAGGGTAACAGGATCACATGCATGGAATAGACCCTGCAGTGAATGTACTTCCAAAATACATTGGGCTGGGTCTGAAAATGTGCAAGTGCTTGAGCTGAGTACTAGGGGAAAGAAAGGAAAAGAGGTTGTTACTGGAGCAAAACTGCTTAAAGAAATCCTGAATTTCTGGTATACAATCAAATATTCCTGCCTTAGCATCATAACAACAACCACAGAGGAAGAGGAGAAAGAATTTTTTCATGGTTGAGAGGGTAAAGTACAGCCCTCTGGCCATGTGTGTTGTGTTGGGTTCTCTGGGCCATGTGAAATCATTTTTCTGTTTAAGTAGGCTTGCAACCTGTTCCGTAAGAAATACGCACACACATGAAAATTAATTGAACGAATAAGAGGGGAAAAAACCTTGAAATAGAGACTATCTCAAGCTGCCTGTTGTTCCCATTCTCCCACACAGGAGGCCTCAAAACCCTGCTGCTTCTCTTATGAAACCAATCAACTTTCCCCGAGAAGCTATTTCTTTAAATGTGATACTGAAATGGCTCCGACTTGCCATAAGGTGATTCCCATTTAAGATGCCACACCATACAACTATGTATCATCTGACCTAATCTCATCAGACAGCACGACATCATCATTGCCGAGCTTTTACTAATTAAACCCCCCAAAAACGAGATCACTTAAGCGTATGTTTTAATTCTCTCAGCGAAGTTTTATGCCACACAGATCCTAGATGAGACATTCTGACAATGTTCACACTACACCAGCTCCACTCTTTTATTGTACTGATATTTCTTCCTGCCTCACCCCTTCCAAGTTATGAGGGTCATAAATAAAAAACAGTTGAACAAATTCCTCTCCGTAATAAAAATACAATGCTTTTTGCAGGATAGCTGGGGAATAGAAGAGGATACTGGAGAAGGCCATACTGCACATTCTGAAAAGAAGTGTTAATGTATACAGGGTTCTATTTCAGTAAATTCCATAGTAGCAAAATTAAGTTTCATGTTGGTACACAGGACTATGTTGTGGGTAAGAAAAGTACAAGAAAAATTCTCCAGCTGGTATAAAGCAAGGATGCCAAACTGAAGCCCTTTTGAGCAATGCTACCACGCTCCAGCTAATGATCTGTCCCTATAACTGGTTAATAAACGGGTTAAAAACAGTAGGATTGTAAAAAGCCATCTTGTAGAACCATCTAAACTGACAGAGGCCTGTCCCACTCAGACTGTATCTGCAAACATCTATGCCAGGGAATAACCATGCACATGAATAGTCTTATTGTTTTCCAGTTGACTGGACAGGGTTGGGGCCGGTTCCTGGCTGTACAGGAGATGGGAATGTTGGCAACCAGCACGGCTGAGGTACTGGGCAGAGTGAAAGATTGGTGCTTAGACAGAGAAGAGGGGCAGATTGCTTTTGCTGGTCTGAACTCAGTTCAGCAAGGTTGCTACACCAGGCCGGCTAAAATTAAGATAAATATCCATTTAAAAATAATTTAAAATATTTTTAGTCATTTAAAAATCCTCAAACAGCAAGAAACAAACAACCAAAAAAAAAAAAAAAAGGGTAAAGATTTTCAAAATGGCCCTTTAAGATGCATATTCAGAAGGGGGGTTATTTGCATTTTATGATGATCTAGCTCATGCTGATACCCAGAACCAGTGATGAAAAGCTTTGGTCTCAGGCTCCATAGGAAAGGGCTCAATCCTGCCCTTTCTGTTGGCAGCCAACAGTACGAGGGACACAGGTCCAGACCTGCAGCATGCTCTTGCAAAAGTCCACAGATCTTTCCTGCTGATATTAAAAACCAAGACAGAAATCCCCATCTGAAGTGAGAATGCTGCAGGCACACACCAGGAGCGCACATCTCCCTGCAGCAGGGCCCAAAGAATTGGCCTGTGTCCAATTTTGGCTTTTTGGGAATGAAAGTTATCACTGAGGAGCAGAATCCATCTGAGTGAAGAAGTGGTTAAGAAGCCCTGCGTGACCTACTTGTGAACCTCTCCCGATGCATCTCGAGGTAAGTTATCAAAGAGAAAATAAAATAATCTTGGGGAACAGTGCCTGACAACTGCTTCTACAGCTCTTTGATGCAAATCAGTCAGGAATTCATGAGCTGCACACGTGCCTGTGAATATATGTGCACGCAGCTGCACATACTGGATCTCATCCAGCCTGCGACGAGTTAATCAGGCTGAGTTGCCTTAGCAGTCCTGCACACCTTTACTTATAAGCTACCCATCGTGTCAATATCTAAGCCATAACCAGAATTATTTCTTTCTCTTGGCTCATGCACAGGGAAAACTGCCCTTCACAGGGGAAGCCACACAGCATATCTGGATCAGGCCATGATCAGTCTGAAGCAGAAGCCTACTCTGCAGCAAGATGCAGTTCTCATTTGGGAACTCTGTCAAAAATCTCCTTCACATCAGAGCCTGCCAGAAAGAGCTTGATTTAGTTCAGCTCCTCTGGGGATGCTGGGATCTTTGTTTTGAAGCAGGGATCTAAAATGGTTCTACTCAAAGTCGTGATAGCTGTGGGTTCAGGGTGTCAGACAGAAGGTATTTCAGTAGAGCAGATGACCTGATTCAACAGCTCTGGATACAAATTGCCCGGTGATTTGTTATTCTTCTGCCTGGACATTTTACCTCACCTTCAATCTCCTTGTTTACTGGGAATATGAGTGCTCTGGGACAGGGACTGGTCATTACTCTGCATCTGCACAATGTACAGGACAGTGAACCTCCTGCTGTCTGGGTCATACAGGTTAATACAGCCACTGCATGTCCCTTGTAGTTGAAGGTGACAGTGCTGTAGATGAATGTGGAGAGATTTGCATGATAAACACCTTCTGCTCCAAACTTAGCATGAGCTGCATGGTGCTGCTGCTGCACCCGACTTCTTGAGGTCTTTCCCAGGTCCTTCCTCCTCCCAGCAGGAAGAGGTGGTTTTAAGACACTTTTATAGTACTGTATTTTCAAAGACAGTTGTGTGTTTGGTCAGCCTGGGGGTTTGAGCAGCCAGGGGTTGCACTGGCTGCCAAAAGAGCTTGTTTCAATTGGGAAAAAATGTAAAACTCAAAGTACAGCAGTGCAACAGCTTCTCTTCCCCACAGACATTGCTCTGCCTGGAATTTAAAGATGATAGTGTAGCACCAGAATACGCTGCATGCAGCCCCTCTTTCTGGAGGGGTGTGGGCTGAGGAGAAAGGAGAAGGAAATAGTCCACTTATTAACTTATTTTTCCTTTCATATCACTGGAGTAAAATAAAGAGGCTGTAATGCAGCATTCAGCCAGGCCCAGGGCATTGGCCTAAACTGCATCTTCAATCAGGTCAAAAGACACGTGGTGGGAACAGGGACTGTTTTTCTTCTCTATAAATGCTGAAGTACTGACTGACTGCTCAAATAAATACACAGGGATAAATGAACGGTAAAACTGGGCTTAAAGAGCAACTAAAGCAAACACTAACCCTTTTATAGTAACTTATAACAAAGATTTGCCTAGATGGCAGGCTTGTATAAAGAAGTAAATTATCCTACTCCCTTATAGCAGTATAAAGATGCTCTACAGATTGGTTCATAGAAAAGCCTCTCCCGTAAACGGATGTAGTTCAGAAAGAAGTGAATAATATTTATAAAAAATTAAGCTATAGGTCAGTTAAATCAATAATAAAACATCACTCAATGACAGGATAAGCTGGTAAATATGGTGGAAGTCCATTTTTATTTATAAAGGATTTCTATTATCTCATGGCAGCACTCAATGCAAAAGCCTTCAAAGTGCCTGGAAGTGGCAGCTGCTCACTCCATCCTCCTGACAGAAGTCCAAGGGACATGGCATGCTGCAAGGGTGTGGTGCTCCACTCTAAGGAGAGACCTAGAGCACTCCAATAAAACACAGATGCTGCAGCCTCAGCCAGCTTCAAAGACTTTGAAGATAATCATACCTTGAAATCACCCTGGGGCAGGACGTATTTGCCAAGGAAGAAGTCAAATGTTGATTAAAGAAGGCAATAATACTATTAATTAAATAATGACAAAGTCCTACTGCTCTTCAGAAAAAGGAGGAAAAGGAGGAAATGCTGTTTTCCTTCCCACCTCACAGTCCTGCTGCAGCTTGTTTTGCCCTCCCTGGCTCCTCAGCCTTGCAGCAAAGCTGAAAACCAGGAGTAAGCCCATGGAGTGATGTGGCTGTAGGACTGCCACCAGCGAGTAGTGTGCTGGACCTGTGGTTTCCATGCCATCAGGCTTTAAAGAACACCACTGAAGACACCAAGGGAAGCTCTTGCATGTGACTGAGAGAAATAATACTCAAATCCAAATGTGCAATGTACAAACGCAAAGCTGCCTTTCTAGGTGGAATATGAGCCTGGGGAAACATCACTATGAACTTGATGTCTTCCTGAAGTCTTTTCTTAGCCGCCTGTGTCAGCTGCAGCCAGAGCGCCACTGCAAAGCTGCTGCTGTTTGCAGCTCCACTGACATCTGCGGGAGTTGGGGCTCTCTTGAAAAAGCTTTTGCCATAACACTCAATGTTCCTCAAAATGGGAAAAAAAATGGTCATCGCTCCCTGCACTTACTGCTCTTCAGGATTTTCTAGTTACCCACACCTGAAAAGAACCCATAAAATGGCATGTCCTTTCACAGCACCCATTTCAGGCTCTCATTCCATGGTCAGATGCTCAAGATTAACTCTGTCCTGCCAACTGCATTTAGGTACTGCCCCGCAAGAGGACACGGGGAGTGTATGTGGAGGTGGATGCCAACACGCTCCCTGGCAGAGAGTGAGAGAGGCCGGTGCTAGGGCTCGCTTGGGTGGGAGAGTAGGCTGTGTTGGGACTTGGGTTGGAGAAGAGGCTGTGTTGAGGCTCACTTGGGTGGGAGAAGAGGCTGCCATTGGGGCTGGCTCCAGTGGCTAGTGGAGGCAGCATCTCTGGTCCCATGGCATCAAGCTTACATGTTAGGCCTTCCCAAGTCAGGGACAGCTGCATTCCAGTCAGTGAGATGTCGGAGGCTCCGCTGGCATTTGCTAAGTCCTTCTGAGAGCCTGAAATGAGGGATGCTGAACCAGGGCACTGAATTGGCACAGGTTGCCCAGAGAAGCTGTGAATGCTCCATCCCTGGAGGCGTTCAAGGCCAGGCTGGATGGGTCTTTGAGCAACCTGGTCTAGAGGCTGGCATCCCTGCGGTGGGCTGGAACTAGCTGATCCTCAAGAGCCCCAACCCAAGCCATCCCACGGTTCTGTAACACCGCACCGATGACGCGCGGCCCAGAACCCCCGCAGGCACCTGCCGCTCAGGCGCCCCGGCAGCACCGGCGAGCCCCCAGCGGGCCCGTCCGGGGGTGAAGGCGGCGGTGCCGCGGCCGGGCCCGGCAGGGCTGGAGCCGCCTCCTGACGTCGGGAACCTGCGGCGCGGGGGCGGAGCGGGGCGGGCGCCGGGAGCGGCCCGCGGGGCAGGCACAGCCGGCTGGCGGGGCGCGGCGCCGCTGCCACCGCGCCAGGGCCGCACCAGGTAGGGCGGGCGGCGGGCGGGGGCCGGGGGGCTGCGGGGCCGCCGCACAAAGGGGCTCGGCCGGCGGCTCTCCCGCCTCCCCCTCCCCCGGGGCGCTTTGTCGGGGGCCGCGGTGCGTCGCGGCCGCTCGCGTGTTGTCGCGACACGGGCGCGGCGGCCGGCCCGGGCTCCCGGAGCGGCGGAGGGAGCGCGGCGGGCGCGGCGTGTCCGTCACCCCCCAGCCCGCCCGGGGACGTCGCTCGCCCGTCCCCACCTGCGCTGCCCGGCGCCGGGGAGGCGGCGGTGGGGCCGGGAGCGCCGCGCAGCGCGGGGAAAATGGAGATCTCCTTCCCCCGGTGCGCTTAGGAATGCAACTTGGATCCACCGGGAGGTGGGTGAGGGGAGGGCGAGAGCCTGGCGTGTGCCGCTGGATCTCCCTCCCTTCAGCCGGGGAGGGCAGAATGGGATGTTGTGGGAGAGGCCGCAGGAACGGGCTGCCCGCAGCCGGGCTGTGGCAGCGACAACAAACAGGTGTGGCAGGGAGAGTCCTCGGGAAGTGCCGCACGCAGGTCGCGGCCGCCGCTCCCCGCCCGGTGTGCGCCGGAACCCCCCGGTGGGAATCGCAGCCTGTGCTTCCAGTCCTGGGGTGGCAGAGCGGTCTGGAGCTTGGACCAGCTCATGCAGCGGGGGAGGAAGGAAGGAAGGATTTGCGGGCTCCCAACTTACATCAGTGTGGAAGTGGGATGAGCAATAGGGAGGCTGGTCTCCTCCCTCCCAGCACTGGTGTAACCACTCCTGGGAGTGCGCTGGGAAAGGTTAGAGGAGCCAGGTTATGTCACCTCACTGATGTGCTGGTCCAGATTTTTGATGGTGGTGGAAGCTCAGGCTGTGGTCCATGCACAGCGGTAGCGATGAGAAAGTGTTCTGGAAGAGAGATCTTTATTGTTTTTTCTTTTTTTTTTTTTTCCCACCCATTATATTTCATCATTTCATTGATTGGATTCAGCTGGATGCTTCATTTTTTTAAACAATCCTTTCTTCAGACCCTTAGTCTTACTTTGGGAATATTTCCAGGGCTGTGGAGCTGCTACACATGGCACATGGGCAGCAGGTCCTGGGACACACTTCACAGCTTCTTGTTCCACCAGAAGTTTAAGACATGAACACAGAGTGGAAGAGGCAGCACTGGGTCCCATGGCAGAGGGAAGTTTGGGCACTGTGGCTACACATTGGTGCGCTTGCACATTTCATTGATAGCTCATTGTGTGTTGTGTTTTTTTGTGTTTAGGATGTATAAAGGTTAAGTGCCAAGCGCCAAAATGAGCGTGACTTCGTGGTTCTTGGTGAGCAGCACTGGCATTCGCCATCGGCTCCCTCGGGAGATGATATTTGTTGGCAGAGATGACTGTGAACTGATGCTCCAGGTAACATGGCTCTTTTTCTTGTTGTTGTTTCTCCTGAAGATTCAGTAGATATGAATGTAATGCTGGGGATCTGTAGAGATGTTCCATGCTTTCTTCAAGTGACATCTTTTAAAAGGAACTTCCTTTTTTTATCCTGAGTCTGTGTTTCCCACGAAGACTTCATATGTTTGTGACAGTTCAAGTGGGGTTTCTTTCAAATTGCCGTGTCATCAGATGGATAGGATCTGTAGTGGTGGGAGATTAATCAAATAGATTAACTGTCTTGATGCTACTAGAAGCAGTAAACAAAGACATACCATTCTGTCCTGATCTGTGATTATGCTGCTGGGTTTTTTAGCCTTTAATACATGTGCCGTTTACATGTGATTTGAATGCAAGGAGGGTTTTTTGTTTACCAATTTTCCCTTTAAGTTTGATTAAATTGTTAGCACTTATATCTCTCACTGAGCTGTTTTTATCATGGTAGGAAATACTGATGTTTAGCAGAGAAACTCTAGCTGGTGGGGTGAGTAGCGTTGTGGCCTCTTCCCAAAGTAATTGTGTTACTTGGGTAAACTTGCAGCTTCTGTCAGTGCTTTCCATACCAGCATGTGTCTCTGCTGGACCTAATCCAGCGTTGTCTGAAGTGTTGACTGTGGTCTGATGTTTGACAGTATCATGTAGTGGATGTCACTCCTAACAAATGGAGCTGGAATCTTGCAAAGAGCTTTTGACGTGAGCAGTTTAGCTCAGGAATTTATAGAAGCTCAGAATTAAATTAGTGCTTCTGCTAGACCCATGCCCCAAGTACTTAAATGCACAAAAAATGTTTGATTGCACCAGCCTGTCCCCCTTTTACCCCTTTACAAAGGTGGCACACACGTCTGTTGGTCGCAAAATTAGGAAGCTTCCTGCACAGCAAGGTCTCCCTCATAATTTCCACTGCTATCACAGATACGTCCTAATTGCTGTGCTGATGACTACTGAGCAGACTGTATTTGTTATTACTGCAGAGATTTTGTATCAGGAGGTCTGTTTAGGGAGGTAGAAGTTCTTGTACAAGGTGTACTTGGAAGGCAAGGTGCTGTCTAGCTGTAATAAAATGTTAGTGCCCGCAAAAGGAGAGCTTGCAGTGTTTGTACTGCTCTGCTGTCTGGCAGTGGCTGTGCTGCATGGCTGTGCTGCAGTGGTAGAGTCTGAAGCTCCTGTTCCACAGCAGATCGTTTGTTTGGGTTCTCCCATGAATCAGACTATCTTTTATTTCATCTTTCTACATGTCTGACTGGCGAGGCATGTAAAGGTGAGACATAAAGAATGTCCTGATATTTTCTGTAAGTCTGCATTTGGCTGCTCAGAAACCTGAATGCTGTGTTCTCTCATGACTTGAAGGGAGAAAACACATAGTGGCCTTGGTTTCCAGAAATGGCCTGAGTTTTAGGCTGCCCATCTTAATATCTTTTGAAGGTATTGAGTGTTGTTTTTTTTTACTGTCAGATTTCAGTACTCTGACAGTCACGTGTCTGAAGCTGTGCATCCTAAAATACAGGTACCCAAATACCAGTTATGCTTAAAATGCATTGCTTGTTTCTCTGTTTGTTTATGGGGTTGACTGGATGTTGTGGATTGTGAGTCACTTCGTACCAACCAGAGTATTTCATGCTTCTTTGAAAGTCTGAGCTGGCTTGTCAGTGTTGCTTGTGGACTAGCAGCCTTGTGACACTCAACATTTGCCATGTGCTTTTCTACAAGGTAAATGAATTGAGATTCCTGGAGGAGACAGCAGTATCCTTAAAACAGTTGTATTTGGGGGCTCATAGGTGGTGCTGGGTAGTATGAAGTTTCCTTTATTTCACCAGAGTGAAGGCTCTGGATTGTCTGTAAAAGCCAGCAGTTTGTGTTCACAGAGTGAGCTACATGTGACCCTTTATAAACTAGTTTACTATCTCCAGTGATAAAGCTTTTTCTAGTATCACATTTAAGGTCTTGTTTTGAACAGCACAGCACAGTACTTTCCTAGTCATTTGCTTACAAAGATGTTTTCCAGAGCTACCTGGGGCTCCAAATGAGATGATTGTAGTAAGACTCAGTGCAGAACAGAGATTGTGAACAGAGACTTGATATCTGAGCAGATGGAGGATGAGATCTAAAAATAGACTTTTCCCCTACTGTGACTGTCCATGTCACAAAATCGTTGTGCAGACTGGCACAATCATTTGTCTTGGGGGAAGCTTAAGAAGCAGGGCAGTTATCAGAGCAGATGGACATAGCTCTTGTGACAGTTGTTTGCACCTTGTAGTATTTCTGTGGTACTGACCCTGAAACTGTATATTCGCTGGACAGTTATTTTGCATATATATTTCAAGATACTGGCATTTAATCCTTTAAAGTGCACAGCTGGGCACAGACTGGCAGTGACTGATGACCTGGTTGGTGTTTTTTCATCTCTAAGACTGTTACTGCTTAGTGATTTCACCGTGATATGGTTTGTGGTTCCCTGTTGAGACCATGTGTATAACGCGGTGCGCAAACACACGACACAGAGATGATCTTTGTCCTGCAGTCTTGCCTCTCTCATTTTACTGTTTTAGGAGTGTCTTGTCTTTTGATATTTTCTTGGAACATGTTGTCTCAAGGTATCGGATCCCTAAACAGAAAAAAATGATGGCTTTGTCACCGAATAATCAAGCTTTAGTTTTGCTTGTTTTACTTAATTCATACAGGTGTTGGATTTACTTTCCGATTTATAAAGAGGTGAAGAAACTCAGAGTCTTTAAGCTTAAAATTAAGTAGGTCTGATAGCAGGGACACATAATCTACCTTGATATCTTCTGTACCTACTAAGAGGATTAGAAATATTTTAAATGTTTTTGCAGCACTCTAAAGCTTCTTGTACAAGTAAATGCGAGATTTACATTGGGTTTGAATGTCAATGCATGGGTGAAAATGCCGTGTAGCGTAGCTGTAGCTTGGCATGCACTGTTGTTACCAAAGCCAAGGGCTCAATTCTGCCCTTTTTCTGGAGAACAATGCTTGATTTCAGCAGTCTCACTGGTCCCTTCAGGTAACAGTCAACAAACTGCAGGAGTATGGAAATCTGGACCTCTAACTTGCACTAGTGTGGTTTTTTTAATGTGAAGGGTGGTGGTAGTAGGAAGTAATGCTCTGAAAAGGTTTGATTTTTTTTTTTTTTAAACCAGAATTAAAAGAGCTTTTGGAGCATCTTGGAGAAAGTAATTCTCCCCTCCCCCCAACATCCTTCTTAGTTGCCATTTTTACCGACTTTGATCACTTGCTTAATGTGATGGGTATTTACTCAGGGGACAAACATTCTGCAAACTCAAAATTTTCACTTAACCGTTAAAACATTAAAACATTACCCTCTGCTCCTAAGCAAAACATATTTTTTTTACCCTTTTTTTTTTTTTTTCCTAAATGTAAATATTTAGCAGAATGGAAAGCAGGGTCATGATTTCCCTGTTTTTGTTTGAGAGTGGTGTTTACTGGAAAAATTAAGAAAGAAAAATGTTTAACCAGTGCTCCCTTGAGCATTTTACTCCCTTTAAAGTGATGGTCTGGGTGTGCAGTTGTCCTACCGTGGATGAGTTTGTACACGAGTGTGAGCTATGGCAGGAGTAGGTGCAGACAGCATGATGCTTTCTGTTTTATGCCTTTGTCCTGTGTGCCTTTTGAGACAACTTGACATTTCCTATCAGGAGAGACTGTTTGCAATTGCTTATAATTCTGCTAAACTTTGTAAGTGTTTGGGATGAGAGTTTATTTTCCAGGTGTCTGTTTTAGGCAGTGTGTTCTGGACGTGATCATCTCCCGTCTTTGGTCTTTGCTGTGAGCAGCTCTGAGAAAAATGCTGTTTTCTTCATGTCAATTATTTAAAAATATATTTAACCTGTTCTTTGAAGTTTCTGGCATTATAGAGCTGGGGCACTGAAGCTTTTCAAGAGTAAATGCTTATGTTGAAGGTGGTTGATTTTCTCCCCCCCCGCCTCCCCAATCAATAATCTAAATGTGTTTGACCAAGTTCCAAACCTTTGAAGAAAAGCTGGAGTTTGCATGTGGTCAGCAGGGCCTTGTTTGATACTATTGTCTTTAGTGATTTCATCTTGGAGTGAGGTTGGCAAAGAGATGGATTGGAGAGCTGTTTCAAGTTGGGCAAAGAGGAACTGGGTACAGGGATTCTTAAGGCTGAGGTATAGATGTAAGAGCATCTGCACTAGATTAGATCAAGATGCATCTAGCTCAGTATCCTGACTCAGACAGTGGTCAAAGCAGCTGTCGAGGAAAGTGTGAAGACAAGCCAAGAGTGTAATACTTCCAGAGTGCTTGTTCAACCTCTTGGACTGTGTTTCAGGAAGCCAGAGGCCAGATCTTTGCATCTAGTGGTTGGATTCCTATAAAACTTCACCAAGAGATTAAGATTTGGCCAAGTGAGGAAGTACAACAAGGATTCTGTTATTTGTGCAGAGTGAGAGGTGGAACAGCAGGACTTGGAAAAGTGAAGGGTGGTACACATAGGGCAGAAGGTGTTCCGTGTGCGCCAAGTGGGAATTGCAGGATGTGACTGCTGAGCAGCATCGCCCTTAGGCCTGAGATGGGTCAAGATGTGGTATTATTCTAGTGTCAGCAGATATCTATGAAAGCTACTAGCCAAGCATCTGTCACTGGTCCATGCTGCTTATGATATCAATTAGTTCAAGTGGTAGGGACTTGTGAGCTGAACATACAAGTTCGTTCTTCCGGTGAGTCAGATAAAAGGTAATAATACTGCGTTTTCCTCTTTTTAGCTTGCTTTGTTAAAAAGCTAGGGAATTACAAGCATTCTAGGCATAGGAGGAATATTCCTGTGGCTGCTAAGTCAAGTGTTTATAACTGCGGAGCAGTTACAACATTACTAATGCGAGGGCTGCCTGTGTAATCCTACTTCTGCCCCTGTGTACACAGGCATGAAGATGCAATCTGTTATTGTGTCGTTACCGGGCATTTTTTCCCTCAGGATCTGTTCTGTGTTTGGTGTGCAGGGTGCACGGCACGCTCCGCAAATAACACGGTGCGAAGATGAGCCCTGCGTGTGTGTGACATCTGGTCAAATTAGGGTTTTGTTGACCTGATGTATCCTGCCTTCCCTTGTCCGTACTTGATAATACCATGTCTCTCCTGTGTAGTTAAGTGAGTGCATACATAAACAAGTGCGAATAGGTGTGGCTTAGTTTGTCTGCAGATTATGCTGGGGAGAGGCAGATGGTATGAACTTGGTAGATTATCTTTTACCTGGTATTTCTTAGATGAATTCACCACAGTGCAGATGTTATATCCCTCCATCGCTCACGGGTTTCCTGCATTGGGAGCTCCCAGAAGAGGCCATGGGGAATCTCTGCTGGTTTTTGTATCCCGACCTCCTTCCCCATGGAATTGTAGGGCTGAAGAGGGAAACTGTAGTTGGGACAGAGAAATGCCCCACTTGTGCTGTTTTGCTGCATTTATCCAGAGGGTGTAAACAAGCACCTAAGTTAGTCTCTGCATGTTGGGAATTGCCAAGAGTAATTTGTTAGGTGTTACAAATGAAGTAGGTGTCTTACAGCCAGAAGGGAATGGATCTAGCCTTGGGAAGGTGCTTCTTTTTGACAGGTAGTGTTTCCGGGTGCTGGGGCAGCAGCTGTGGGAGGAAGGATGCATGTCCCGTATTTCCAGGCCTAGAGTTGTTTTTTTGGCTCTTCGTTCTCCCATTGTGTTCTGTTAATGTGCAGTTGAAGGGAGGATTAAGATGGCTGATGAAGTGTGGGTGTAAGAGGCCAGAGGCATGGCAGGACAGGCAAACCTGGGAGGGGAGTTCATTGCTGGAGGCAGGGTAAGGAGAGAGGTGATGGTGGCACTGGAGGCAGGTGGTTATTAGGAGAGAGAGGGCTCCAGGGGGCTGGCAAGGTGCTGGAAGCTGGGCTTGTGTAGTGAGGGTTTGTTCCTCTGTGGAGTGGGCAGAGAAAAAGGGGACCCCTTTCCTGTATGAGATCCCGATCCAGAACTATAAAAAGTCAGGCTTCTGTCCCACCTAAAATGATGCTTTTCCATGCCTCCTGGGTGGCTGCGTAAAACAAAGGGAAAGCCAGTGTGTCTGTGGGCAGTATGTTCCCTGCCTGTGGTCAGGATCTGACCCTGGATCACTTGAACCAGTGCTTCACTTTGGGAATAGGGGAACCAGCAAGCAAAAACCCATTTTACCCCAAAATAAGGGGTTAAGTTTTTACAGGAACCATGCCAGCCTCCAAATCCCTTTGCCAAGCTGTGGGGATTACAGTTTCATTTTCCTGGGGGATTTCTCTCTTTTGTTCAGTGCCTTATTTTTTCATGAATACTCAGGCCCTGGTCCTGCCATCGATCCACAAAAGCCACGATCTTGGCTGCAGCAAAGCTGAAGGCAGGAGCCTCTGCAGCTTGAGAGCTGTAAAGCAAGTCCAGCCCTGGGATAAGGTGGCTGCACTTGCTGAAGAGACATTTGTCTGCCTAGGCAGAGTCATTAGAAGCTGTCAGCTCCTGCCCCTGGGAGCGATCAGGCTGCCTCTCGTGGGGGTGGCACATTTGCAACCAGCCTGGGGCAGGACAGAGCATTCAGTGATATTCTGGAAAAGTACTGAAGCAGCCAATACACACAACGCTGTGAAATGCATTGTGGATCATTAAATGTTATCCAACTTTTTTCTTTTGAGAAGCAAAATTCACATTTCAGGTCAGAATGCAAGGGATTTTTTATTTATTTATTTATTTATTATTTGGCTTTGCCTGTCTCTGTTCTAAAGTGGGACACCAACAGAGGTTTGTATTCCCTTACTGGGACACTTGTGCAGAGCACAGTACTGGCAGAAATGTAACCTGTTCACTATGGAAAGTATTTGAGCAACTGTTTATTGCATGCTGCCACCAGAACTACCAGACGTGCACAACAGACTGCAGTGAGGAACAGGGAAACTGCTCTCGTTTGTTTATTTTATCTCCAATACCAGGGTGCCTCACGGCACCGGCAGGGCTGAGGTCCAAATCTCAACCCTGAGCAGGAGGCTTTCGCCCATGGTAATTCTCCTGGGAAAAAAGTAGCATCTGTATCCGCGTAGACAGCTGAGCTGCGTCTGCTCCCCGGCCCTGTGGGGAAACGCAGGCTGTCTGCCTGTATTTCTCCTCCTGCCTTCCTAAGCAGGTCTTGTTTCCTTGTGGGCTTTGCTTGGCGTCTCTGCTTTTGCTTTCATCCTGAGTGCCCTCTTCTATGTATCAGACCCTTCACCAAAAACAGAAAGCTGTGGGGTGTCTGCAGCGCACGTAGCCAGCGTGATTTGTGCCTCCATGGAGACTCCTGCGTGCTTCTGAAGCTGCTTTTGCTGCTCCCATGCCAAGCAGGGGCTTTTGTTGATTTGATGTGTGCAGTTTTGAGAATCACAAGCAAGCTGCCTGGTTGCATGACTGATTGGAGACTGGTGATCCAAGATCTTAGTACTGGTATGGGACTGGCAGACCCACAGGTGCCATTCCCGTGTATGTTTTGGACTATTTGCTTAATATGATCTTGAGAGAAAGAGCTATAAAGTACCTCTGTCCTCAGTTACATGCTGCGTGTGCGTTTTGTCTACTAGGTATTTAAAACATGAGGCACTGTAGATGGTATGACGGAGAAGCGGCACAACCTTATATTAGGAAGTGATTTGAATGTCTGGAAATGCCAGCCCTGGATGTGCCTAGTGTAGTAACAAATCAGTGTCCAATGTTTTCCCTGCAGAGAAGTGTAAATGTACTTAATCAGAAAAGCACACGTGTTTTCCTGAGAGTTGTTTTCATTTGATAACAGGTCCAGTGTTGGGACATGGTGAGAACCCTGTACTCTTCCTTCATTCCCAGCCTCTCAGAACGTACCCTTCTTTCTTGCCTGCAAATCACTGCTGTTTAGGAGGACACCTCCCTTGCTTGCCTTCTTTTCCTCTTCTCAATCTCTCCAGCTCTGGTTTTGTGGTTTGGATCCAAGCAAAACCTCAGTGATCCTTGCCCATAGTTCAGGAGTGGCTTCATCACAAGTGCTTTTCTGGTTAAATAGACTAACTGCAAGGATGTACTGATTCTTTGCTGATTTTGACATCTGGATATAGGCAATTCAGGGTTTTTCACCACTTTATTGGAAATTCTGTTGTGATTTTTTTTTCTTGGACCTCTGTGTCCTCTCCTGACATATGGATCAGTCTTGCCTTTTGTTGTGGAGGTAGTGGTTGATCATTAAGCAGGTCTCAATATTTGGTGCAAGTGTGCATTTAGGCTAGGTAGTCCTCTTATGTTTGTGATTCAGTCAACTTAATTGCAGTTTTTCAATTTATAAATGCCTAAAATCTTTACAGTGGAGTTGCAGCTCTGCACCCATAGGCAGCTCTATAGCATGTTGACTCAGGTTTCCTAAATCACTTTCTGTGATTCAGTGGGTCACATATTATAAACCACTGGCCTGCTAGGCTGAAGTGACTTCTGCAGGACTGTTCTCGGGCTCTCAGTTGTTAGCAGTCTGGACACTGGTTAGTCTCTTTTTGGGAAGTGGGATTGAGGCACTTTGCTCCTCTGTCTGGGAGCAAAGGCACCACCAGCCTCTGGGTTGCTGCTGTCACTGCACACAAGAGCAGTTTATGTTAAATGTGACTGATGTTGAAATAAACCACACCTCAGTTCTCAAGTAAGAGTGACCTTTGGCAAGTCTGCATCGAAATAAATAAGGTGTGAATTTAGTTATTTTAAGTTGAGTTTCCTTGGAGACAGGCCCTTAGGAACTCCTGCTGCCAGTTCCTGTGATGTTTGCTGGTTTAACATAAACAAAACTAAGAAAATCCCTCTCTTCTCCACAAAACCATGAAATTTCACAGAGGTGCAATCTGGGTAACAGTTTGCTGCGTTCCTGATGTGCTCTTTAAAGAGGTGCTGAGAGGTTGTATGAAGACTGTGGGTCAGATTTTGCATATTGTTTTTACTCCTTTTGTTATGGACTTTCTTGAACACAGCTGAAACTTCCTTGGAAAACAGGAAGTTTTGGCATAAATTGATTCCTTTGGTGACCTCTTCCTACATTTATGTAGGGTAATATGTTGCTGGAATACATGTCTGCTCCCCTGAGATGACCCTCATCTGATTTGGGACCCCTGAGTGGCTGTAGTCAGCTGCTGTAAAACAAAGCAGACCAAAGGCTGTGCTGACCTACATCAGGGTCAGATGCAGGGCAAACAGAATTTTTGAGAGACAGCTGGTTCCCAGAAATAAACTTTTATTTAGATGACCTGTGGATTCCTTTAAAATCAGATACCAAATGAAATCTACCCCATTTTTTTTTTCTGGGTTACCTTTTTGGGGTGGAAGCATTTCTGTACTTGGAGGGGGACTAGAGGGTTTGTTCTGCCTTTAAAGTCTGTTAATCTTTAAATGAGTCTCTATGACGTGCTGTAAAAAGCTAAAACAAACATTGCTGCACTAGTTAATCAATGTTCCCTCACATCTCATTGGGAACAGTGATGTCCACAATTTCAGGTAGCAGAGGGACCAGGGATGACCACATCTTTGCAGGCCCTGTACTCAATTGTCTCTGAGTCCAGCAGGATGAAGTACTTAAATGGCCATGGATGAGGGGAAGGGATGGTCTTCCCCCTCTGCTTTGTAGGAGAGCTGTGGTGAACCCTGTAGGAGCCCCAGCCCAGGTGCAGTGCCCACACAGCCAGATTGTTGTGGGGACAGACCCTGGGCTCACATCCCCTCAAAGCATGGGAGGGACCACGTGGCAGGTCAGGAACAACCCCAGCTTGCGTAGCATGAGCTGCTGTGATACCTGAGGCTGTGACAGGAGACATTCCTGTCCTCCTGCCGTGTGCTGAGGGGCAGGGCCTGGCAGCATCCCTCAACTATCCTTACCTGGACCATCCTTACCTGACACTGCACACCCTGCCATAGCAACTCAGGCAACTGCAAAATGGACTGAGGGGCTGCATCTCATGTGAGTAGTAACGGAGAAACAGCAGCTTCACACTGCAAATGCTTAAACTCTGCCCAGCCTTGAGGTCACAGGTCAGACACCAAGTGTGGGGATGGCATGGGAGCGAGGGATTTGCATGTACCCCTTCTGAGAGGACGTTGCTGTGAGTTGATTCCCATGTTTAGTGCTCAGCAAGGCAGGAAACATAGGTGGGATGTTCCCAACCACCTTGTGTCTGCCTGTCCCACCAGTTCTTATTGGTATCTTTGGGGGGTGATTGATGTCTGAGCAGCACCAGCTGGAGAGCAAAGCATGAAGTGCTGCCTTGTAAGTTCAGTAGTGTATGGATAACTGTGTTAGAAAAGGAGCTAGAGGCATGGACCCAAACTGCCCCTCTCCTCACTGCCTCTGCTTGGAGTGTCATGTCACGAATGGTGTGAGGGACATAGCAAGGTGGAAGGGCAATCTTCTGGCCAGGTACGTGCTTGCTTCATTTTGGTACTTCAGGGTTAGTCTGGAGGACACATCTCCTGGGCTGATGTGTGCTCTGCAGGGAAAGGAGGTGCCATTTGTCAGCTGTTGCAGTATTACCAATGTGCTTGACATTGGCAGGGCCAGAAGAAATTCCTGCAAATAGCAGCAGTTTGTCTGAAAAAAGCCTCTGTGTTTTCACCAGGAATGCCCTGAAACAATCTTTGCCTCTGCATGCTTGCAAGGAAGCAGATAATGGCCTGCTGAGAGCGGTGCTGTGGAAACCAGCATGTTTATACTTGGGAAAAGGGAAGGATTCTTCACCGAGAACTTGTTTGTTGATGCCCAGGAAGATGAGGATTAGCTGACTTGAGGCCTGGCTTGTCTCCCTGCTCTGGTAGCAGGGATACCAGTGCTGTGTGCATGCTGGTGGAGCGACCAATTCCAGTGTCTGGCTGAGGTCAACTGCAGCCAGAATTCAAGTTACAAGAGGCAGTAGGTCTAAATACGGACAGTCTGATGTCTTTATAGCTGTAACACACCATATTTCAAAATAATTCGTAGATCTCATTCTTCCTCAGAAGTCTGACACGATTCTTGCTGTCTGACACGATTCTTGCTGAAGTGTCATACTCTGTTTTGAAGACAAGGTGCATGTGATACTTGTGCATTGTGGCAAAGCCAGTGGCACCAGGTCACCGTCAAGTTCAATGTTCTCAAACCTAGCTTAAAATTTGAATTTCCTGGCATTGCTTTCTTTCTCATTCCAGGTCTACTAACCTCTCTCCAACTTGGAACACATCCTAGAATTTAAATCAACTCCAGGACATAATCCTGGGAACAGTATACATTGTTGGGAATGAGTTTGGTTTGTAATTTAAAAAATGATTTTTTTCTCTTTGAAAAATAGGAAGAAATGATCCCATATAGGAGCATCCCTAGTGATGAGGCCACTGGCTTCAGCAGTTGAAAAATGTAGCTCTTCTAGTTCGCACTGGCTGAGATCCTGCCCCCCAGGCTTTCAGTTTGACTGGTTTTGTTCAGTGTGTATTGATATAATTTATTGAAATAATGGCATAGTCTTAACAGCCTTCAGTGATTTTTTTTTTTTTTAATTTTTTTTCCCCCTCTCCATGCAAACAGTGTATTGTCTTCAGTGAACTGTTTAAACAACCGTGGAAGCGTTTACTTCTTATCCTTCAATTATCTGCAGTAGTAAATAACATTTAATCCTTCCTGCTTTCCCCCCCTCTCCCCCTACCCTGTATCAAGTTAGTTTAATGTCTAAATGTTGCTTTGATTAACAGTGTCTCTTATGGCTGACCGGTCTCACGCTCACTGTGCTTCCATTGGCAGTCCCGCAGTGTCGATAAGCAGCATGCCGTGATCAACTACGACAAGGAGAAGGATGAGCACTGGGTGAAGGATCTCGGGAGTTTAAATGGCGTAAGTATCAAACCTCCCGGCTGGCAGAGGCAGACTCGGGGTGTACTGAGTCTGCAAGTGCTCCTGTGCTCTCTAAATTCTGCTGTCAGGCCCTTTTGGGTCACTGCAGCTGTTGGCACGAGTTAAGCTAAACATACATAATTATTTGCAAGGCCCGAGATGGAGGTCATGTGGCATCTCGTCTTGGTGAATATTGTATTTCTGACTCCCGGTGTCCTTGCAGAATGCTTTGGGGCTCCCCAAATCATAAAGCCCCTTGCAAAAGAGGAGGAAATAAATTCAGTTTCGTGTTGGGGATGTTAACTTTAAACTGGCGATGAAGATTCTGCAGCGGCTGTTCAGCATGAGCAGGGTGACCTTCTGGCAAGTCATTTGTCAGTGCATGGAGTGATTTATGGGATGATGAGACATTTAATTTCTTTGGGGAGAAACTACTTTTTTTTCTCTTTTGCCTGCCTTGCGCCTGGCTTGTGTGAAGACCAAGGAATAATGTGAGCCCAGAACAGGGAACTGAACCTGCCTCCATCTTAACCCTTGCTCTGCTCCTGAGTCATGCAGTGGTGTTAGGCAGCTCAGTGATGGTTTTGTTTGCCCACCTGCATTCTGTGATACTTAAATACACCATTGCAGTTTAAACTGTCCTAATGTCATAGCATGCCTCTATTTTGGCAGCTTCTTCATACCAGTGGAGCTATTCCTCTGCTGGAGCAGGTCTAAGCTCGATTCACATAATTGTCTTCCCAGTGGGAGTTTTACTGCAGTCATTGTTTTGGACTTAGAAACAGAAGCCCTCCACCATCACAACTACAAAACCACAAGAGGAGCCCAGAAACTTGTACAAAAACAGTGGCAAAAGCAGCCCTCAACTGTTCTGCCTCTTCTGGCATCTGAACACAGCACGAATGAGTGTTAATCCTTCTCAGCCTAATAGCTGAAGGCACAGAGCCCTGCTGAAATGGGAATATTTCCAGTAACTGGTCTGGGCTCTAGCTGGGCCCTGAGTTCAAAACCTGTGGTATTTAACTCATGGTGGCAAAACAGCAGCTAAAAATTGTGTTTACAAGAGAGGGAAGACTTGTACCACTAATTCTTTTATATCTTCACATGCTAAAGCATATGAATTTACAACATTTTAATAATAGACTTGTTCTCAGAGGGCGAGTGGAGTAAAAGGAGTTACAGCAGTGTCTGTCTTCTGCAGCTGATCAAACACATTTCTGTTGAAGAAGTCTGTGGCCAAACCAAATTCACTTTGCAGGAAAGAAATATATGTCCTTATTTGAAAATTGTCATTAAAAACTTGTTTTCTCCCCTGAAACTAAAGAAATCACTTTTGAGGACTTTTTTTGATTTTAAATCCATTTTCAGAATTTCCTTTTATTTTGTATTTAACTTTGAATTGTCAACAATGCATTATATGGCTTTGCTGGATAATCTGGTTCATTTTAATTGTCGAGATGTATTGTTTTTGTTATAATGTTCAGGTGATTCTTCAGTTCTCTATTCAGAGCTTTTTGTTTTTGAAGGTAGTGTTTCTATCTGCAGTAAGCATTTTCCTTGAGTTATTTTATCTGAAGTAACCATGGACAAATAGGTAACTATCAAAATGGGTTTTCTTGCAGACTTTTGCTTTGCAGAAAACTCAGCAAATAATTATTCCTGTTTAGGATGTGATTATTGTGGGTTTTTTAAATATTAAAACTTGCACATAAATTGGAATTCCATGCCTTTTAACTAACTACAGTGTTTTTTATGCTGAAATTACAGGCCTGTTTCTCAGCTCTTCTGTAAATTGCCAGGAAGCTGGGGGCTGTTGTCTGCTGAGGTTCTAGTTTCCTGCTCAAGCATTTATTTTTCCTCTGTGGTTAATAATAGGTCTGATCATGCATGTTTGGCTTGGCTGAGGGGAGAAGGCAGAAGGACAAGGGGAGAAGGCAGACTGTGCCTCAGTGACGAAAGCATGTAAATTAATTTTCTAGCATGATTTTGATTCCTCAGACCGTAGCTGCAGTTGTACTGAGGATGCAAAGACCCAGCAGCCATTCCTGGTCTGAGAGGCTGGGTGAATCCCACCTTGCCAAGTCAGGTGTGTGTCTGGGGCTGCCCTGGATCCAACTCCGTGCCTAATCCCCATCAGCACCCTGGAGCTTCTTCAGCTGAGATTCTTATTTATTTGGCCCAGGTTATTACAAAAGTACATGGATTTATTTGTGAAATATGTCCATGACTTCTTGATGTGATCCTCCATTGTTCTGCGAGAATTGCTTCACAGTGGGTACGCTCAGAAAGCAGAGACATCAAAGGTGTTTGTTCACAGCTGTGAAGTACATTTCTTGCACTTTTATAAAGGTGTTAGTTTCTTTAGGCCTCAATTAACTGCCTGGAGCATGGGAAAAAGGAGTCTGTGAATTTTTAGTGCGAGGAGTTTGGTGTCATGGACAATGTGGCCTCAGATATCATGGTGATGGCGCTGCAAATATTTTTCCCCTTCTTCTGTGATAGGCTTTGCTTGTTAAATTATCAGGCCTTGGGGCTGACACCGGTCTTGTTTGACATCCAGCGGAAAGCTGATTCCCAGCTCAGTAATTAAGAGTATGAGTTGCACCGTTTGCTCTTGCTGGTTGTGAAGGGTGTAGGAGAGCCGAGAGCATTTGAAGTTCTTAACTTCAGGCACCTCATTTACGTGTTCAAGTCGGGGACTCAAATTGCATTTGCAGTTGGTGGAAAGGTAAATCTCCCTGGAGGTCCCTTCACAGCACCGTGCTTTGAAGCGTAATTGGGGTGCTCTGACTTGCCCATGGGAGCTGCTTGCCGGCATTGGTTTTTCCAGGGAACTTAGCTCCTCGCCTGGCTGGCTTTGTGCTAGTGCACCCTGAACATGTGCAGTGCCATTGGCAGATGGGCGTGGGTGCCCTCCAGGAGCCCCATCCCTCTGAGATCCTTGATACCCTCAGTCAAACCCCATTCCTGTGCTTCTCTCCTGCAGACGTTCGTCAATGACGTGAGGATTCCTGACCAGAAGTACATCACCCTCAAACTGAACGATGTCATTCGCTTTGGCTATGATATCCTTCCTGTCTGAAGAGGGAGTGGGACTCAAGTCTTTGTCTGGGTTTTGTGCTGTTTGCTGCGTGAAGAGTTACCAGGGCTAATCATGACTGCTGAATAAGGATGTTTGTTTTGTCTCCTGGAGCCTTTGGATGGATTATAAGCTTGCGTTTCTCCACCGTGAACCTGATGCAGAGCAGATTCGTGGTGCCTGCTGCCTTCATGGGACTTTGAATCAGGCCCTGCACTGTGAAGGTGCCTCTTCAGTCTCCTCCTAGGAAGGGTTGCATTTTTTTCTTTTTATTTGTGTGGCAACTGTAGCTGGTACCAGCAGGGGAGGAAACATGGTTCATATGGTTTTGTATGAACTAACATCTTCCTTCTTATTTTTCATCCAACTTGCATGGTTTTGTCAGTCATTTCACCCAGATGCTTGCTTTCAGACAATTTTCAGACCTTCAGCCTTAAACATTTGGCTGTGGGGCTTGTGGTCAGACCCTTGACTCTGTATTGATTAAAGTTTGCCTGTGCAAATTGCTTCTGCCACAAAATGCAAGAGTAAATCTCTCTTTAGCAATAGCAAGTTTCACCTCTATCAAGGGAAGCTAGGCTGCAGTTACTGCTTTGTTTACAGAGCCACAAATCCTGCTGTTGTCTGCTAAAACACCTTTGCCTTCATCCCTTTCCTTTTTATCCTGATGTGACTGTATGACAGGCTTTAAGCATAGATGTTGCCTTTCTTAGCCTGCAGAGCAACAGTGGTAAGTAGAGGCTCCTTTTGCTGCCTTTTCATGTAATCTAATACTTTCTTCACTTTTTTTCAGTTGCTTCTATCTGCCAAACTTTGCCCACTCAAGCTGAATTTAGAAGTAGCAAGTGTCTTCTCCAGGTTTCTTTTTTCTTTTCTGGGGAAACGTCAGTTAAAACAGTCCAGACGTTTCTGAGAATAGAGGCAGAGACTAAGTTTTACCATTTGTTGGTGTGAAATGTTTGGCTGGAAGACTCTTCTGCATCCTTGACCTCAAGGCCACATTCTTCTGCCTTTTATTGACCCCAGTTTGTGCTTGGCCGTGCTGTAGCCCTTGGAATACTCTAAGCTTTGCTGGAGCCCAGAGAGCTGAAGCAGTGAGGGGAGGCTGAGCCTCAATGAAACCTATTACAGTCCCATAAGCGACCTCAGTTGTAGTTTTTCTTGACTTTACAAATGAGTTTTTTTGATATAGCTGGTCACTTGTCTTCTGGTCTCTCTATATATGGAGAAACTCACAGAAGACTTGCTGTGAACTGTAGTCCTAGGAAAGCATTAGCCAGTGCCTGGAGTGTGGGTGGGTTTTAATGGCTGCAATACAGGTTTAAACTTTTTATAGAAAGCAATTCTGAGCAGCTGAGTTGAAGTGTTTAATCCTGCAGCCCTTACATGGATATTCATGTAAAATGAGTGATTGCACTTATGAATTGTAGAATTTATTGCCCTCAACAGGAAAAATTTAAAGAACGTAGGTTTTAGTCATCTTTCTACTCCAGTGTAGTTGCTATGGCAGTTACAATGTTTTCCTCTCCTTTGCTGCTTTGGAGCCACTCTCTTTAGCATTGCTTCCTGTGCACACTGCAGTCAGCTCAGTGTGTATGGCAACATCTCCTGAGGTCTCAAGTCAGCTGTGTTCTGTCGCACGAGAGCATTTCTCTTTTCCATTTACAGTTTCACTTACAGACTGTGCAGAGTTTTCCCTGCTAGACCAGTATCACTTGGTTTATTTTTAGTCTAACATTTTCCATCCTTTCTTTTTCCTCCCCTTTGATTGGGTTGTCCATGATGACATTCCAGATGCTTACTCTTTTTTTTTTTTTTTTTTTACTTTTTTTTTCACTTTTTTTTTTTTCCCCCTAATACAGTGTTGCTGAGGATTATTGCCTGGGCTCAGCTATGTGAATGCCTCCCTTCCTAAGAGGTCACAACAGCCCGTGACCTGATTTACTTCTCATCTAGGAAATTGCAGTGGCTGAAAGCCTTGTCAGGGTAAGAGAGCACCGAAGTCCCAGGCATCCAGGCAGGGAGCTGAACTCTACTGCTCCTTTATCCAGAGTATGTGAGATTGGACTGTCTTGGCCAGGATACTGTGAGTAGTCTGCCTGAAGGTGCCAGCCAGGTGGAGAGGAGCGGGGTGTGAGTTGAGTCAGGGCTCTGGTTGCTCCCCTAGGTCCTGCACAGAGTTGCTAGTGCTCCCCCAGGCTTCTCCTGCCCAGCTCCCCTTGTCTGCTGCCCCTCAGTTGGCACAGGTCTGACCAGGAAATGCGATTGCACACACTCTTGCAAGCCATGCAAAACAAAGACCATGGTGGGATGCAGCCCAGGCAACTTTTAGTACCCTATGTATTTTAAGATTCAGAGAATCTGGTTTTATGATCCTGTTTTCATTCTGTGACTAAATGCTACACTTCTCTTTCCATCCAATTTCTTTGTCATTTCCTTAACGAGTTCTGCACATTCGAACATGTACGTCCTGGAACAAATTCAACACAAAGTCCCGGAAGAGGCATTAAAGGTAAGGGTGACTGGGTGCAGGTGTATTTTTAAAAACAAATGGTTTAAATACACTAGTGATGGTCAAGCAGAGGGAAATATTAAAATACTCCTGATGGTGGTGAAATGAGGCTCTCCTTGGGCTCGGACTTAATAAAAACCCTTCTTTGAGGAGAGATACATTTCCCGTTATCTCAGCTCCAATCTCTCTTAACCTGTGCTAACAGGTAGATGAAGTTACTTCTGATTTCGTGACTGCCAACAAAATAAAAGGTTTCTTAAAGCTGTAACATATCAAGGAACAGTCAGCACATGAGCTTGTGGGTAAAGCCCAGCAGACCTTGTTCCTTCCCAGAAGAGGAGGAGCGCAGGTGTCTTTTTCTGAGCGTGGGGACTTTGACCAACTGCATCACACTTCTCCAGCAGGCTAAAGTTTGCTTAATTTATTCCTGTGTATCATCTCGTTTTTGCCTTCAAGCTCCCAAATTTTACTTACTCAGTAGTCAGTCCTCTTATGAGTGAGGTGTTTTTTAAACACAGTTCAGTAGTGGGTAAGAAATATTCAAGCATCCTCTTAACCTAAGTCAGAAAAGTTAAGCCCCTCTAGGCAAGAAAGCTGTCATGTTCAGTTCTGGGACTGGGATATCAGTGCCACACATAGCTCAGTAGCATCTACTGTCTTCTTAGCCCTAGTTCCATGTTTAGGACTTGGAGAAGGTCATAATGTAGCAGCTAGAATTGGGCAGATGATTCATTGAATTTACTTGGGTAATCTGGATGAGTACACCCTTTTATTAATTTACTTGTAGTAAATCAACTTCTAAATAGCTCATTTACTATGTTAATATGGAACCTGTTTTAAGGCAGAATCACTTTCCTAGCTGGAGAGAGGGTCTGGAGAAAAATAATTAAAATAGATTCCAATTGCCTTTGCTGAAAAAATGAGATAATGCAGATGAGCGCCCTGAAATAAGTTACAATGTTCCTTTAAGAACAAAGGGGATTTCATGATTTGAGTCCTGAATGGAAAATGGCCTGAGTTCTGATTCTTCTCAGTTTATTCTAATTAGTTTTTTTGCATAGCTAAGTCACAGTGACCTTCTCGTGGATTAGAACTGCCACTTAATGGCTTCCAAATGGGGTGTTTGAAAGCCTCTTGGCTGGCGTTTCTGCTGTTCGGTGGCACCTACTCAGGTGTGCATGATTTTTGTTGCAGAACAGAGCTGCAGTATTTGCCTGTGAGTGATCTGTTGGCGGGGAAGAGGGGTTCACTGTTGCTTGTGTCTCTGCAGCATGAGAAGTACACCAGCCAGCTCCAGATGAATTACAAAGGCACAGCGATGAAGAGGGCGGAGCAGCCCATGGAGCATGGCGTCTACGCTGAGTCCCCGCAAGCAAAGCTGGAGAAAGGAGAGAGGAAAGCAATTACAGGTACCTGCTCAGGAACCAGTTAATCAAGATTCTGAACAAAGTGCAGCTTGAGCCCTGCGCTGGGTCATGATTTTGACAATGGAGTGTTGTGGGTTGCATCTGAGAGCAGTTCTGGAAGGGTCATCTTTCTAAACCCCTTGATTATTCCACACTCTTGGCTTTTGGAGATTCAGCCTCCAAAAAATATCAGCTGGTGTGATGGCTCATGTGTGCCTTGTCACTGTGGGTGTTCTGGAAAACCTGTGGGCTGAGCAGGTTTGGTAAGTTCTCTGGCACATGTCTGGTCTATTTTTAATTTCCTAATCGTGAGCTGGTGTTTGAACAGAGACGGTGACTCAGAGCAGAAAATGTATGGCTGCTGTGGCATGGTGCAGGCAGGCAAAGAAGCAACAAGCCATTTCTTTCAAAAAGCCCTGTATGGTCTCAAGTGGCTGTACTTCCTAATGTGCCAGTATGTGGGATTGAAACCAACTGCCAAACTGGGAGGTGTTTGCTTCATGTTCACTGTTCCCCAGCTGCATACTTTTTCCATTTGAGAAATTCCTTCTGTTCTCCATTTTGTTACCAACTGCTGCCTTCCTTTAAAGAAAGACCCTTTGTCAAACTTACTTCCTCCCTGTTCCCTGTCATGGTGTGCCAGGACCTCCCCAGCAGTCTTGTCTCACCCATCTCACCCAACTTCTTACCTCCTGTGTGTACTGCCCTGACAGGTCTCTCCCCAGTTCTGCACAGGTATCTGTTGGTGGCCTTCTAGAGCTTGCTGGTACATGGGAGGAACAAATACGGTTTTAAAGCATGGTGACAGATGACTGCCAGTGGTGGTCTGTGGCTCCAGGATGGCAGAGTGATTGAAAAGCTTCTGGGGTAGTAGAGAGACTGCTCACTGGGTCTGTTGGAGGAAGAATGAGGGAGGTGAATGGATGGAAGAGGATGGGCAAGTAGAAGAGTGAGGTGAGCGTCTTGGGTGAGGTTACCTAGAGATAGATACAGCAGCTTTCTAGAAAAGTGTACAACTTTGGGCAAATCTGTTAAGATTTCACGATAGCTAATTGGAGTGGGTTAGTTGACCTTAATCTCCCTTGTATTGTCTTTACGAAAACCCCTCTAAGCTGACATACTGTACTGAAGCAGGGTAATGTTTCTCCCTGGTCTCCTTGTTTCCTTGCCAGCTCTGTGTGGAAGCACATGCACCCATGTGCCCAACTCCCATTTTTTGCACCAGAAGACCTTTCTTTGTGTTGCTTTAGCTGTGTCTCTGTGTTGTGTGACTGTGTTTGGGACTTTGCCTGACAAGCATGCAGCTAAAGGGATCAAATTGGTGATGATTAACTGTGACACTGTGGAGGGTGAGAAGAGGTGAACCCCACTGTAGGAAGAGCTCTCCAGCTGCCTTTCAAGGGGCAGGAGGTTCTTGAAAAGCATTGCCAGTGTGTGTCTGCTGCTGCCTGCTTCCATGAATATTCTCATTTTTATTCTTTCCACCTTCCAAAATACGCTCTGGTTGGTTTTAACCTACATAGCATAAGCAGTTGATATTTGGAGCACCTTCAAAGTCAGGATGTTAGGTGACTCTTCAGCAAGGTGACCCATTTCTCTAGCCTGTGATTTGCAGACCAGCATTATGTTTCTGTCATCCTTAGTGGGCCCAGTCTAAGGCAAAAAGGGCTGTGAGTTCTTACTGGGTGCCAGCGCTGAAGTGTGTCACGTGCAGTGGGACTGATGGGAAGAGCTAAAAAAATCTGTGAACTGCTGCTCACCCCACTGAACGATGGAGGAAATTAGGACTTTTTGTTGGAAGTATTTTGCTGGATTGGACTGAAGCCTGCGTAAGCAAGGAGGGAGCCTGAGCATTAAACCAGTCCCTCGCTCTCCAAAAAGCATCTCTGTCACGTGAGCAGAGTGATCAGTGGGTCCCTTTTTCATCTGTGATATGACTAATTCACCTTGTCTTCAGCTGCACACGTGCACGGTTTCTCCTTGGCTGCTCGGGAGGAGTGGCAGCAATTTAAAATGATCAGTGGAAAGAAGAATGTAGTGTTCTTACCAGGAGTGGGCTTGCTCAGTGGCAGCAGAAAGAGGCTTTAGGGAAAGAGCTGCTTTGCTAAGCCTGTAGGTATTTAGGAATTTGCATTGACTAATTAAAGCAAGGTCTGGGGTGACAAAAGCCTTTTGAAGGATTGCTTCCCAGGGCCAGAGTGGAAAAGAGGCGGAGGGAATGCAAGCTTTCAGAGAAGAGGTTTAACAAAACAATGTGAACAATTAGAGCTGCTTAGAAATGGGAGGAGGTGAGGGGTTGAGGATAAAGAAATCCAGGGGAGTGAATGGGAAACAGCCAATTCAATCTTTATGCTGTTGAACTTGCAGCTTTTGGGTGCATGTTGCCTGTAAGCAGAAAATCATTGGTCTTTGTGAAATGTTTGAGGCAAGGAGCTTGGCAAATCCTATGGGTTGGATATAGATATGAATATGAGTGTCCACAGTTCAGCTAGTTAATGCTAAAAATAGCCATCAGCTTTCATGTTTAAAGCCTTAAGCAATCAGGAAGCCAGGTAGAGCCTTGAACTGAGCAGATTTCAAGACGGTCACAATCCCTATCCCCATCTGTTGCTACCTGAGTTGAGGTACTTGATGAGATAAGCTAGTTTGTGGTCTTTTGTTCTCAACACAGTTAATCCTCGGGCTGATTTTAATTTTTTGCTTTTTTCAAAGCTCCCACAGGCTGATGGGACTAGGTAATCCTGAACCTGATGACTAACCTCTGAATAACTGCTGCAGGCCTGAGTTTCCAGGGGTGGAGGCTGCTTGCAGTGTCCAGCTGAAATGGGCATCACAAATTGCAGGAGTAGGACTTGAGCTTCTCCCAGGATCTGTGAAATGGGCTTGCTCACCAGGTTAGCATCGGTGTGATTAGGGAGTCTTCTCAACAGAGTGAACGACTTGAAAGTCTTGTTGATGTCCAGGGCTGAGGTCAGCAGGCAGCGTGGATGGAGGCAGCGGGAGTTGTGCCTAGTTGTCAAGTGGTTTCCATGGTCTTTGGCTGCTTTCCCCATGAGATCATGGCAATAGCTATTTAGACACACAGCTCTGCCCTAGCCTTTAATTTAGGGGAGTGGTGGTGGTGTATCTGCTTTTTGCCTGAGCCATGATGGTGGTAACTGCAGTATATTAAAAATTTGACCATGCCACTGATACAAATAAATTTGATTATGAGCCTGATTTGAAAGCACCTGGGATCTGTGTATGTTCACAGCAGGTACAGAAGACTGGGGCTTAGATTAGCCATGCAC
The DNA here is from genome assembly GCF_025592945.1 of Manacus candei. Classification (NCBI taxonomy): domain Eukaryota; kingdom Metazoa; phylum Chordata; class Aves; order Passeriformes; family Pipridae; genus Manacus; species Manacus candei. The sequence continues at coordinate 3,650,888 of NW_026138161.1, read as the reverse complement.
ATGTGAAATAAATACTGCAGCAAAGAATTTTGGTTTCTGGTTATTCTTACTAAGTCTGAATTCTCTATTTTGGAGGGGAGTTAAAAAGCAGAGATGTAAGGAATTAATTTTAAAATGTTATAGCTAGATCGTCTTTTTTTTCCCCCAAGGCTTCTGTCATATGAAGCCTTCTCTGCATCTTCTGAAGATGGACATTATTGTTATTAATAATGAATCAAAAACAGTTTGACTTAAAGCAAGCTGGATTTCTCGTGCTTTTGTTATGACTTGCAGTAGACAGCTTCAAAGCCGTGTGTGCTTCTGTAAGCAAAGAAATTTGCTGTTGCTGACTGTCTCTCTCTCCTGATGGTGTGAAGCTTTGTGAGGACCTGGGTGAAAGCACAGCCCCTCAGTCCTATCCTCACCACAGGGGACAGACACCTTCAAGGGAAATCAGACCCCTCTGTAATAGGAGCTGGAATACTTGTCCTGAAAGCTCCTCTGCCCACTCACTGCTGGAAAGCAGCATCAACACAGTCTTTCTCCTTTCCCTTTTGTCACCTGGGCTGTATTTTTGGTCCTGCCCTTGTGTTGTTCTGTGTGATTCACTTTTCCATAAACATGCCTCTTGTACTCAAAGGTCTCATTTTCTCTTGTTGTGGTGCCTCTCCTTCAGGTGACTGATAGTTCTGTATTAATTTAACAGGCCACTTTTTTGTCAGACTGTTAAACAAATGGACCTCCCTTGTTCTGTGCTAAAACAGCCTTAATTTTTTCTTCTGACTGACTGCCCCAAAGATGGAAATCCAGGAGCAGAACATGTGTGTGTCAGTGGCCTTCCCTGTATTACACCATGACTGGTAGCTCAGTATTTATCTGGCTGAATGCTTGTGCTGACCTCAATTCAGT